>NC_083825.1:5661393-5974190 GCF_015708825.2 Lethenteron reissneri | reverse complement strand
GGGGGGTGGTACTTTTACACCCCCCTGGACCACTCAGAGTGAAATTCTCACGCACGGCAGTCGAACCGATATTTAAATTCTCAGAGATGGAATTTTTTTTTCCACGTGAAATGGGGAACCGAAATTAATGTAGTGGGCGTTTGCTGTTTTTGCTGAAGTATAGTCCGTGGTGATTTCTCCGGGATAAATGAAGATTCTGATGCTGAGACCACAAACTCGCTCCACTTGAGACGCTCGTTTAATCACGGGTAACTCCACGAATTCGAACCCAGGATCTCAGCGGTGCACCGTTACCAAGTCAATGTGAGGAGGTACCGATTCAACAGATGCGTTCGGAAACAATTGCTGCACGGTTTGCTATTGCTAATATTCACTTAAATCCCTTTTATCCGCCACCCACACGGGCTCGTCGGAGTCTGGACATTCCGTGCGGATATCGCGATTCATTCTACCGTGCCACGGGCCTTCAACGATTGCCTGGGAATGCTTGCTTGCTGCACCATCATCATCATCATTATTTTCACTTTTCAAGGCCTCGTCACCGGGCTTCAAACACGTGTCTGGGGGGGGGTGGGGGTGGGGGGGGTCCCCCGGTGCACACGTGGCAGGGACGATCCCCCCCCGGGGTAACCGGCTCGGCTCCACGCGCCCCAAGGTGCATTCATCGATTGGGGGGAGGGACGCGCTGGGGAGGGGGGGGGGGAATGGATGGGACGGGGCCGGGATGGATGGGACGGGCAGGAGACGGCCAGTGGCGTCCGCAATTTCCCACGCGACGAACGCCTCGTCCGCCGCGGTGCGCCGCGCGTCGCGGGGAAAATGTGTGCCGAGCGAACGGGCGGATTTTTTTCGTTGAAATCCTTTTTTTCTCCACACCCCCCCAACCCACCAAATAATCGCCCCCTCTCCGCGCAAAGTATTTATAGCCCCGGGTTGGGAGGAAACTGCGAGCGAGGTCGCTACGGCCGTGTATATTTTCTCACGTCGGCCGGGTGTAACGTACAGTGCGCCGTCGCGTCTGCCGTCGGTACAAAGGGGGGCAGGCAGGGGGGGGGGGGTGCCTCTTGAGACCTCTCTGGCCAGACGGCGATGGCACCTGGAATGGCACCGGGCTGGGTGAGCGTCTGGGGTTAACCCTTGATCTGCCGGAGACTCGTTCACGCGCGCGAGGGCTCTCTGTGGAGGCGTGCGAATCTCGGCGCGTGAGGTCTGCGATCGCGAGGTGAAGCGTCACGGCGTGTGTAGGATACGCGCTGAAAATGATACGTTTTTGTAATTTTGTTTTTCGTATTTTTCTCAACAATTTCATCCGGATGTTGCTGTTGGTGGGATTTGAGTGGCAGGACAGTGGTTAGTGCGCTGCGCTATGAACCTGGTGACCTCTGTAGGATTCCTGGGGCACTGCTAACATCAGTGTCTAGTGCTATTAGACCTGGTTCTGCCTCCCGCCCCCTCCTGCCATCATCAACCCAGGCTGCGCAGCAAGGTGAAGGCCTTAATCCATACGGTGATTGAGAATGGGTGGAATTTTGTGTTGGTATTGTGTCGTACCGTGAGACTGAGAAGTCACGAGAACTTAACGCAGAGCAATGCAAGAAAAGGTGCGATGGAAGTGGATATCACAGAGCTATGGCTGAGATCATTTTACCTGCTCTTCTCTCTTCTATCTACTCGCTGTACCATGAAGATAATGTTTTGTCCCATGGCGGACAAACCGATATTTTTCATTTATTCTTGAGCTGCAATTTGTGAAAATTAAGTGCACGACCAAATTTAATGTTGACTGATTTGTGTGCAGTCGTGGCGAGACCATCATCTTGCTACGCTTGAGAACCCCATTTAACCCATTCATGCATCGTGCCCGCTAAGATTTACATCACTGCTGTAACATTACATGAAAGGTTTTCAAGATAATTGGGTGTGTTCCAGTGACTAACGTTGTTTTGCTTTAAATAATTCAAGCATGAGAGGCTTTTAACTATTACATTTGTTTTATTATACCAGGTAAGGCCCACGTAGCTATATAGATGTTTTTCACAAGCGATCTGGCCACAAATGATAGCTCATTTGAAGTGACCTATCATGTGGAAATGTATAGCAGCCAAATACTCTAAACGGGAAAAACCGGAGGACCCGGAGAAAAATGCACGCGGCCATGGAGAAAACACGCAAACTCCAAATATACATCAGGTGTCAGGGTCGGGATTAACATCTCGCTACCGCGGCGCCCTTAACTGCAGACGGGTGTCCTGGATTTGAACCCAGGATCTCAGCTCTGACCTCTGACTTCCTCGCCACCGATTCCACATTCACAACACCAAGTCACGAAAACGACGAGAGCCCTGGCTTCGTCGTCTGAGGTGTGCCATGCTCTGATCGTGGCGTCGCTGAGATTCTGGGTTCATATCGAAATCTTCCCATCCAAGAGAGCGCACAGCATTCTCAATTTGTACGATAGCCAGGGAATCAGAATCTTTATTTATCCTGAAGGAGGAGGCTGATGAAGCACCCAAAGCTCCTTTGTCAGAGATGGCCAGTCGGGGCTCGCAGGGTTAGCGAGTCACATGAACAAACAATACGATTAAAGGATGCAAGCGTAAGGTAGAGAAAAGTGTAAGCAAGACGCTGATGAATAAATATGAGTAAATAAAGTATAGAAGTACATATCGCACAAGTGCATACATTCCTGCAGATTTGTCCGCACAAAATGCAAGCTTTTGGAGCAAGGCAGCAAGAACAACAACAACCCAAGAGCGCACTCAGAACATTGCACAACAACAAAAATGAGGAAAACATTCTTTGCGCGCATATGTGTGTGTGTGTGCGCGTGCGTGCTTGCGCTTATTTCAGCAGGAGTACAATTGTGAGAATTAACTCGTCACGTAGCTTCACAGTGAACACGTCACGCCGTCACCCCGCTGAGAGACACAAATACCAGGTTTGTCAAGCGTGAGGTGAGCCGGACTGTGATTTTGGTCACAGCGCTGGAGGAAGCGTCAATTGTAGGTGTGAGCAGAAGGTTTCGTTGAACCCATGAGCCTGTACTGCAGCATACTTCATCAATCCACTGCTGGATGAAGGCCTCCCCCTACACCTTTTCGGTCACGGGGGTTTGTTTGGCTTTACTTCACCACGCCGGTCAATGCGGGTTTGTGCATGGGATGCTCAGGAGCAGTTCAGTCTGCTCAGGCTACGCGGGGGATCTTTGTCGTTCTTTTTGTACACAGTTTATGGATGTGAGGAGCGGCAGTGGCGTGGTTAGCACGCTGTGCTACTAGCCCAGCGTCTAGAGTTCGATTCCCGCTCATGTTCAGGTAATTATCTGAACCGGTCCTGGGCCTCCCCTAGGTCGAGTCAGCCTCAAATGAGTACCTGGTGTGGTGTCAACATCGCCACTCGGGAGACAAAGGCGGCCGGGCGTGGCGCTGGCCACCCACCCCATCGTCTGTTGTGCCGGCCTTCATAGGTGCTCGCTAACAGCACTTGCCCCAACATCCTGTTAAGTCTATACGGGTGATCTAAGTCTTTGTGGGCATATATGTGCGTGTGTGTACGCGTGGTTCGCCCGTGCGTATGCGCATGCCCACACTTGCACCTGCGCATGCAGCACAAACCAGCGTCTGTGCGTCACCCCCCTCTCTCGGCGGGGGGGGGGGGCAAGGCAGTGCTTGGTTGGTGAAGGCGTATTGGCATAGTAGAGTACAACAATGGGTATAGCTCCAGTGCCCTCTGCTGCCAGCGACAGAGTTCCTCAGCAGAAGCCTCTTCACGCCTATTCTACGCATGGTCGTCACCTCTCCGAGCACCATCCAGGCTCAATACAGCTCAGTTTCTCAGAGATCCATTGCTGTAACAGTGTACGAATCGAAAACCATCGATTGTTGCGGATCCACGAGCCATATCCATCCGTGCGTGTATCGTGCGACGCAAGAGCTGATTTGAATCAACGAATCAATGCGCCGTCACGCGCCCCGCAGCAACGAACAAGTCACGTGGAGTTTACAAGCTTTGTCACTCAGGACTTCCACTGGAGTTTCATCACCATCAGCGGTCGACTGAGAACAGGGCCATTAAGCCATGTTGTGTTCCTCCGCAGAACTGGTGCTGTGCGACTCCATTCACCAGCCCACACTGAGCAGCGTGGTGAAGGATCGTCAAACAACCTCAGTGACGTACACAGCACAGGGAGAACTTCTTCTTGGTTCTTTCGGTAAAGTGAAATAAAATAATAAAAATGAAACATAATAAAATAATTCTCACGACGTTTCGGCCACGTCGTGAGAATTATTTTATTATGTTTTATTTTTATTATTTTATTATTTCCCTTCTACGTGACTTTACCGAAAGAACCAAGAAGATGAATCCCTGCAGTCACGAAAGATTTAAATCGAAAGGGAGAACTTCGTCCAGCGATAGATTGACAAATGGCTGTGAATTAAATATATATAATGTTTTGAAATGTTTTACGATTTATAAATGGGTCATTTAGCACATTTTCCCTGCATGAATGACCACTCGGATCATTAGCAGTGGCCATAATCTCTCGAGATGTAACAATTTTCGTCTCCCATTAATTATTGAAACCCAAGTGCCAAATATGTTTTTGCTTTTACCCAGAAGCCCTTTGCTATGACGCGCGGTCTGTGGGAGTGCCGGGCGGTACTCAGGCGACTCGAGGCCGGGTTCCCCGGAGACTCTGCCGCCGGTGTCTGCGTCGCGTGCACTTCGCTTCGTGGCGAGTCCTATGGCAGCTGCTCATTAGGGCCCACCGAGGCCAGGGCCGACCAGTGGGGGAGGCACTTTTGTTTTATAAAAAAATATATATAAGTATATATAAAACAAAACTATTTCAAATAATAAATACAAATATTGTTGAAAATAATTGAAAAGAGGAAATAAAAAATCTATTTTTAAACATGTTAATTTATTTTTTGAATGTTTAAAAAAAAAAATCAAATATTTAAAAACTACGTCAAAAAATATCCCAAAATTTGCCAACCAATGGGGGAAAAGAAAAACGTTATGTATATACATTTTATGAACAGCACTCATCTGCAAATTGCAAAGTTAAGAAGCTGGACATAACAATAATAATCGTCGGAAATATTTCAACTTGTAACTGTGCCACTACCACTGTGCCACTACCAGAGGTGGTGTCCAGAGTGGGGGTGGGGTGGGAGGGCATTTAATCCTTTTCCGATGTATGCGACATGCATGCAATCGGAACGGAACCGAAATAAAAACTGAAATAAAATCACTTTATCGGTACCGAGGCTCCCGCGAGGGCACGCAGGAGGATGTCTGTTACAGTTTGGCGCCAGCTATCATAGAGTGCGGTCGTGTAGCTGCGGTTATCTGCTGTGAGTACAACGTCTTTAAAAACAACGGCGCAAACTACGCCTCTAAATAAAATTAACGCCGAACCGCTTGCACGTTTCGAGGTTCAGCGGTGAACGGGAGCGGGACACCCACCTTGCAACTTGCAGACGTCTCGAAACGAGAATGGGTGAAGTCACTTGCCCCACTGTTCCAGCTGCCGCACCGGGAGATATTCTCGCCAGCGACTTCTGGATTGCAAGTCCAGCATGCTGAGCATGACACAACGCCCAGTAACAGAGAGTATCGTGGATTGAACCAATACATCAGCCGACTCCTGGATTTGTTTTCTATGATAAGATGGAGATAGTGACAAATGTTGTTGTTGTTGTTGTTGTGTGTTTTGGTTGTTGCAGTGAGCTTACACTGAAAATATCTCGCTGTTCATCAGTTTATATCTAACACTATCAATCATTTATCCCGTATGAATTTTCATTATTAAAACAATAAGGAAAAAAATATATAAAGATACAGTCCGGCGTGCTAATTATCGCACCATTACATCCCGTCTGCGTAAAACGCCACCCGCTCCCCTTCATTAATGCAGTGCAAATTGGCGCGAAGCACTGCCCCTTCGGAGCGGCACCTGCATCGCGCCGTACAATTATCCCCCCCCCCGCCGCCGCCCACATCCCGCTCGCTCGCTCGGTGCAATTTCCGAAAATACCCGCGGCTCGCTCTACCCCAAAGTCTTTGACGGGTTCTCCAAATTTATCGACACGGGAGGGGATAAACATTTAAATTCAGAGATTCTCAGCAGAGCGTCCCGGCCTCTGTGCCAAAAGGGAATCGGTAAATAAATCTTGTTAATTATGGCGACAGCTTTCATTTCGGCGTGCCCGCTGACGGATCGTGCCTCCGCCGCAGTTGTGCCCGGCATTGGCAAAGACGTGCCAAGAGCGAGCGGCGTGGAGATCGAGAGAGAGAGCGACGGAGAAATGCTCCGGCCTCTCGTTAACCCTTTCCCCATCCGAGATGTCTGCAAGTTGCAGGGCGGGTGTCCCGTTCACCGCTGAATCTCGGAACGCGCGCAAGCGGTTCGGGGTTACTTTTATTCAGGGAGGCGTAGTAGCTCCGTTGTTTTTAAAGACGTTGTACTCGCCGCAGAGAACTGTCGCGACACGACCACCACTCATCTTCTTGGTTCTTTCGGTAAAGTCACGTAAAAGAAAAATAATAAAATAATAAAAATAAAATATAAAATAATTCTCACGACGTTTCGGCCACAACGCAAGCAGCCGTCCTCAGGTGAAAAACAGGTCTGTCGGAAAGACAGCTGTCTTTTTCCGACAGACCTCTTCTTCACCTTTATTATTTCCCTTCTACGTGACTTTACCGAAAGAACCAAGAAGATGAATCCCTGCAGTCACGAAAGATTTAAAACGACCACCACTGTATGATTGCTGGTGCCGAACTGTGCCGCACGTCCTCCCGCATGGCCTTGTGGGAGCCTCGGTACCAATCAGGTTGTTTTATTTTTTTCTTCCGGTTCCTGCTCCGAAGACGTACACACACAGGTGTACGTCTTTCGGAACGGAATTCCGATGATGTCATCAGCATTCTGCTGCACTACCCTCCGCCGACAAAGTATCCTTTCCAAAGCGGCCTATAGTGCCTGGTTATGCACGCAGCATGGTCGCCCATACCAGGTACCATCCAGGCTCAATGCTGCTTTAGCTTCTTATAATGAGGTGAGTAGCATTCTGGGTGATATTGTCAAGGCAGACGTGTAAAAATACACACACGTCATCAGTTTTTGTCATAATTCACGGTCAATACACGTACGTCATCGGAACAGGAAAGGGTTATAAGGCTTCGTAAGAAGAATTGTCATCATCCACGGTCAAACCACTGCTGGATGATGGCCCTCTCCCCGATGTCATTGCTCCATCTCCACGGCAGACGTACCCTTGGGTGTGTGCCCTCTGTTGGATAGATATATAGAAAATGAGATTCATTTATAACCAGATGGAGCGATGAAATCGGATCACGCGCGGGAGTGGGATGGGTTGTGGCATTCCAGGACCATGACGGATGATGATGGTGTTGATGGTGAGGTGGGGGTGACTTCATCCAGCAGTAGATTGATATGAATATGCTAAATTCCTCTTGATATGCACATTCTTTTTGTTAAGGCGCTCTTCTTCCACCTCCAACCCAGCTTATATATAAGCTCCTAGCTTGGCAGTGTCTCATTCTTCACCTGAAGACGGCTGCTTGCGTTGTAGCCGAAACGTCGTTAGAATTATTTTATTTTATTATTTTTTCTTTTTATTATTTTATTACTTCCCTTCTACGTGACTTTACCGAAAGAACCAAGAAGAAAATATTATGGTATTGATGGTGCGGTGGGGGTGACTTAATCCAGCAGTAGATTGACAATGACTGATTATTATGGTATTGATGGTGAGGTGGGGGTGACTTCATCCAGCAGTGGACTGACCATGGCGGATGATGATTATGGTGGTGGCGGCTCATGCAGGTAATTAAATCGCAGAAATTGTGGCCGTGCAACCAAAACTGTGGACCATATCGTAAACCCACTGTGGTCTGCACCCCTTCAACGGAGCAGGAGGAGGAGCAGCTAAGCGACACGAACTCATCTCTCTCTCTCTGCTGAAGCCCTCTCGCCGTGGCCAGCAGCAGCAGCGGCAGCAGCAGACCGCGACGTTGGCATCGAGTTCCAGAGCCACATCGCTGCTAACGTACACAAGGAGAGAAACAGAGTAGCACACGGGAAGTCAGCACTGGTTAAATTTCGATTTAAAGCTTTCGTGACTGCAGGGATTCATCTTCTTGGTTCTTCCGGTAAAGGCACGTAGAATGTAAATAATAAAATAATAAATACAAAACATAATAAATAATATAATATTATATCATTATATTAATTTATTATATTATTTTATTATGTTTTATTTTTATTACTTTATTATTTCCATTCTACGTGACTTTACCGAAAGAACCAAGAAGATCAGCACTGGTTGTCCGTTGCATAGACTCGCCCCCCCCCCCACCTAGCCTGCCACATAAATGTGGAATTTCCACAAACGGGAGGTGAGAGAACCATCTCATTCATCACCCATTCGAGCAAGCAATCGATTTGGCTGTGGTCTGACAGCGAGACCGGCATAAAAAGGAGTTTAGGGGGAGGGGGCGTTAAGATGCCTGATTGTGTAATTGGACGCCCCGTATTGGATATTGTTGTTAATTTGCAGGCCCTTGCGGTTGGAGAGCTAAGGGTCAAATAAGCCCTTGAGAGGCAGGGAGCAATGGGTTTAGGCACAAACATGCGCATGGCATCCGATCCCAGTTGTAACGCCGCGGTCGGATTTTCTTGCCGTTTTTTTTCTTTTCACTCGGAAAACATGATTTTCGTTAATCCTGTGTAATTCCAGCAGTTAGTTTAGCAGTCATAGAAGATCTATAATTGGGGATGCTTTACAATTATGCTTCATAATGTGGACAGGGTGGTTAGACGAGTCAATTTGATCGTTTCACCCCTCCTCATCCCTCATCCCACTCCACTCCGTTGGGGCATTCCATTCCTGATGGGGTGGGCAAGGGGAGCGATGCCTAGAGCTCATATCCT
The DNA here is from genome assembly GCF_015708825.2 of Lethenteron reissneri. Classification (NCBI taxonomy): domain Eukaryota; kingdom Metazoa; phylum Chordata; class Hyperoartia; order Petromyzontiformes; family Petromyzontidae; genus Lethenteron; species Lethenteron reissneri. The sequence continues at coordinate 5,965,225 of NC_083825.1, read as the reverse complement.
TGCAAAGGTCGCACTCATTACACACAAAGTGGTTGCCACAAATAAACCACAATACCTTGCAGATCTCGTCTGGGAAAATAAAGCATCACGCAGACTCCGGTTATCCTCGCGGCAGCTTTCAAACAAAGACGGCCACCGTATCGCTGCGCTTTCAGATGCGCTTCTGTGGCCGTCTGGAACGCTCTTGCTTCCGATGTTAGGAAGCCACTGGTGCTGTGCACTTTTAAATCATCCAGATTGAAAACACATTTCTTTAGAACTGCTTTTTTTTTGTTTAGTTTGTTGTCCTTCCCCCCGCGCACCTCCGATTAGCGCGGTTGGCTACGTACTTTGCGAAAGAAGTTGAACATGCATAAACAATTTTATTTCACTCTTTCTGAAAGCAATTTTCACCAAATAGTATAAAATAACTTTTGGAAGGGCACAGTTGTAAAAAGAACAGATGTCGAGGGCAGGTTTTGAAGGTAGCTTAGTATTAAAGATGATGAAATATAGAAGCAATCAAAAGCAGGATGGATTGCTTCTGTAAAATAATGTTTGAAGTTCACCGTACATACAGAGCTACAGTCGAGATGAGGTCTGCCGGCTCGGAGACACCAACTGAGCTGGCACCGCTGAGATCCTGGATTTGAGTTTCAGGCAGTCCTGATGATTTTAAGATACTGCTATTAACCTATAAGGATTTGAAGCTTTCGTGACTGCAAGGATTCATACTCTTAGGTTTTTTCGGTAAAGTCACGTAGGTGAAAATAATAATAATAATAATAAAATAATAATAAATGAAAAATCACTAAATTAAATCACGACGTTTCGGAGGCAACACAAGTCTCCGTCTTCAGGTGGGACCGTCACAGCTAAAAAAAAAATATATTATTATTTTTCATTTATTATTATTTTATTATTATTATTTTTTACCTACGTGACTTTACTGAAAAAACCTAAGAGTATAACCTATAAGGCTTTGAAGGGGCTCACCCCACATTACTTGCAAGAACTAATACTCGTGGATCTTTCGGTAAAGTCACGTAGAAGGGAAATAATAAAATAATAAAAATAAAACATAATAAAATTCTCACGACGTTTCGGCCAAAACACAAGCAGCCGTCCTCAGGTGAAGAACAGAGCTCTGTTCTTTTACGTGACTTTACCGAAAGATCCAAGAATATGAATCCCTGCAGTCACGAAAGCTTTCAATCGAAAGAACTAATACATTTATATATTCCATCAAGGTCCTTAAGATCTTGTGATCCGCAACTGCTCAGCACTCCCAGGTCTGAAGGTTGCGCTCTTTTGGCGACCGGACTTTTGTTAGCGAGGCACCCACGCTACGGAACGCCTTGCACCCGAAATCAGGGCAGTCGGAGTCGGTAGATAGATTCAAGTCTGCTTTGAAAACCCCATCTCTTGAAAGTGGCCTTGCCTCTGTAGTTTAGTTGGTTGTCTCCTGGTTCTGTTTTTGTTTCCTGCTTTTCGCACATTGGGAACCGAGGATGGAACCCGCACTATACATGTGAATGATTATTATTTGGGTCTTTCTGTAAAGTCACGTAGATAGTTTCAAAGAAAATTTTAAAATAAATTCGAATTTTTTGTTATTTTGTTTAATAACAATTTAGTTATTTTTTGTTATTTTCTTTGAACCTATCTAAAATTAATTAACAATGTTTTGTTATTTTCTTAGAACCTATCTACGTGACTTTTGTTAATGAACAAAAATGTGTTAATTAACATAAGAATAAAAAAAATATTGTTATTTTCTTTGAACCTATCTACGTGACTTTACCGAAAGACCCCAAGAATATGAATTCCTGCAGTGCCGAAAGCTTTAAGTCAAGATTTGCATTATGATGATGATGAAGAAGCCGACTCCTCAAGAGGAGCCGGTTGGTTGATGGCCTTCTCACTCATAATTGCACGCAGAAACAACAGCAGCAGCAGCAGCAGCAACAGCACCATCGCCTATTTTTTGTATTTCTTCTCCACGTTTCAGAATGACACATTTGAGCTGTGATTGACAGGGGTACTGAAAAAAAGTAATAAACAAGGAGGCCTATTTAAGTAGCTTCAGAACTTGATCTGCGATGGCATCGTGCACAGAGCAGTTCTCTGGCACGTCTCAAGAGCGCACTGCTCGCTGCTCGGATTTCCGAATGGAAATTTCCGTCCCTAATGTCGGCACAATTTTATGACCGCACGGTGATAGCACGGTGATAGCACGGTGATTGTAATATCCTTTTGGAGAGGTGGTGGGGGCGAGGGGCAAATATTTAAAAATATTAAATACAAAAGGACGGTACGTCGGCAAATGAAGGTCTTGCGGATTCACCGATTCCAGTGATTTAATTGCCGACATAAATCAGAACACAAGAGCCATCCCTTGGCTAATTGTGTAAGCAAAGTGTGAACATCACGGCGGATATTGCCGATGCTAATGTTTGCCGGCGTCTGCCAGCGTTGCTCTGCTGCTGCGTTGCCTTTCGCTCGTAAAAACGCGCGTCCGCACGGTGACCGATTATTTTGTTTGACCGCGGGGAAGCTTCGCCGACCGGACTCCGGTTGAATATTCCGCGAACAAAAAAACCTCCGCGGGTTAATTTCCGCACATTTTTGTGTATTTTTACTTTTTTTTTAATCGGACAAGCGAAGCTTCCAAAACCGGTCCACACGGACCCGGCGATTCCCGTTCAGTTTTTTGCCGAAATCTAAAAAAGGGTGAGGGTGCATTATTTATTTATCTACTTGAATACATTCGCGAACAGATGGTGGGGCTTTGAGTGTTGAGTACACGGCGGCATTAAAGCATCACGAAGTGCTGCTGCTGCCTGTGCGTGTACGAGCGTCTGGCTGTCTGGCTTGCGAGCTGACCCTGTTTTCTGATTACTTCGCTTGACTGCTGCCCTTAGGCCGCATTAATTTTCTTATTTCCCAATCTCGGATGCAATCGCTCCCCCTCCCACCACCATTACCACCACCCGTGCTCCCTCCCCCTCCGCCCCCCTCTCGCTCCCCCCTATCCGATCGCGACGCTGTTTGTGCCCCAATGAAAGCGCGCGACGCAAATTCTCAATGTCGGCGTGTCGCGCAATCTTCGCCGTGGATGACGCTCGCTGCATTCATTGAGTCTGACGCAAGCAGCCAGCAGTGCCCGAGCTCACCCGTGAGTTCATATTCCAGCGCGAGACTGAGTAAAGTCTCTCTTTCTCCATATAAATTACGGGGGGGACGGGGAGCGGTGAGGAGGGAAGGGGGCGCTTAATTTCTCCTGGAACAGTCCGGAACGCTGTTCCGGGAATTATTTTGGCAGCCAGCCACATCCATCTCGCCTTTCTTTGTCTCCTCGGGGATTCTGCGGCGGTGCCGCGGTGACGTTCCGAGAAAACGCGCGTGGACGCCGCTTTAGGGTTTTCCAGATGTCCTTAAGGAAAGTGGCGAGGAATATGGGGAGCAATAACACGGAGAAGAGCAGGGGTCCAGTCGTTTGCGACTCTTGCAAAGGACTGCGTCGTGACCATTAATAATGACTAAGGCCTACCCTCTTGTATTCGCGTGCAATTGCGGCTCTTGAAATGTTCCGTTGTTTTGCCGAATTCGAAAACAAAAATGGCTCTCCTCTGGTTATTTTGGCTACCGACCCCCGGTAAGGACTTATTATGGATGGGGTGAGCCTTTGACTCCAGTGGTAGGTGCCTTGCACCGATAATCCCTTTACCCCCAAGGCGGCCTTGGCAGCATTCCGGAAAATAAAAGAAACGGAGGCCCGCTTGCGGGTCGAGTTCACGTCTCTGCGGAACGTTCCGTCTGTCGTTGCGATTTTCGGCGAAACGTGGCGGTGTCATCGCCGTTGTCGACAATGGGGCAAAGCTGCCGACGCCGTACCTTTCGGGTGATGCTTTGGTGCGGATGTGCGCTGGCCCTGGATCTCAATGCGATTTCATATGAGGGGTGGCTAAGCCGACTGTGAAAAGTAAAACAAACAAGTATAACCCGTAAAAACAAAGTTTTTCACTATAAATCCTTTATATGCGTGGCGGCTAGAGTCCTCTCGTCCTCTGGCTTGAGATGGCTGCCACCTATGGGTCAGATGATTGCATTGCACCATTAAGCAATTGGTAATTAAATATAATATTTTTGTCCTAAAAAGTGTAACATTTTGGAAAAAAGTTTTCACGAACATTAATTGTCACGCACAACGAGTCTGTGTGGAAAATGTCAGCTCGATTGGATCACGGGAAGTGGGTTAAAAAACGACTGAAAGATTTGCATGGTCATAAGCAAGCAAGCGAACTTAATATAAAGGATTTAATAAGTATAACCCGTAAAAACAAAGTTTTTCACTATAAATCCTTTATATGCGTGGCAGCGAACTTAATATAAAGGATTTAAAAATATATTCGCCTGTGGAGGACGCGGGGATCGATCCCGCGACCTTTGGCATGGGAAGCGAGGGCGCTACTAACTGCGCTACTCCACCACGGCCTGTGGAGGGGTTACGCTCTGGGCTCTTATACTGTGACGTTCAGCCAAAGCCAAGAATGAGTTCTATTTGAATATATGTAAAATAATTTTTTTTTGCCTAAAAAGTGTTCAATTTCGGGAATTTTTTTTCACGAACAACAATTGTCTGGCACAACGAGTCTGTGTGGAAAAGGTCAGCTCGATTGGATCACGGGAAGTGGGTTAAAAAACGGCCGAAAGATTTGCACGGTCCTAAGCAAGCAAGCAAGCACGCGAACTTAATATAAAGGATTTTAAAAAGGGGACGGTGTTGGAGAATGGTGGTTCGGGCCACTATGGCCAATGTATTTCCGGCAATCCGCGCAGCGGCAGCGGCTTTTGGCTCCGCCATCGAACGAAGGCGGCCGCCGCATCGCGCGGCGCTTTCGGACGCGCTTCCGCGGCCGTCTGGAACGCGCTCTTCCTTCCGATATTAGGAAGCCACTGGAGGCATGCACTTTTAAATCACCATCTCGATTTATAAATTCATTTCTTTAGAGCTGCTTTTTGCGTTTATTTTGTCGTCCTTCCCGCCGCACCTCTGATTAGTGCGGTTGGCTACATACGGTGCAAAAGAAGTTCAACGTACATAAAGTACATACCAGCCCGCTTGGGTTTATTTCCTGGTTATGGCTAACATCAGTGGCGAGTGATATTTGAACCAGTGCCGAGCCCTCTCCTCTCTCATTTATGAATCCTCTAAACAACCCCGCATGTCCGAAAGAGTGTGTAGGGGTGGGGGGCGAGGGGGGCGGAGGAGCGAGGGGGCCTCATCCAGCAGTGGATTGACAAAGAAATGTAAATGATGAAATGTTTTTAAAAGTCAACAATGTTTGCTTTGTTAAACAAGCGCTCATCTCCTTTTTGGCATTCTTAAGCCGGTGATGGAAATTTCACATTTACACGGCAGGTGAAAGTCTTTTCAGAGAGAGAGAGAGAGAAAAAAACCCCACCAATGTTGACTTCCACGAAGCGGTGCTAATTTTCTTGACTCTTGAGAAGGAGGGTGTGGGTGATGGGGCCGGGCAAATCGATGAATGGAATCTAATGTCACGGGCCTTCTGACCTGCGGACGCTGCCGACGGCTTATCAGCCGCTCTCCGGCACATCGGCCGTCTGGGACCTCCGACACATCCGTCGTCTGTCGCGGTTTTTAGTTCGCGATGATTTTTTGGCAGAGGCCCCATCTTTTTTTAAAATTGCCAGTCTCGTGGAGGGAATACTTTGCAGATGAAAGTGCACGGAGAAATATTTTTTGTATGTTTTTTTTTCTTTTATTCTTTCTTGCAATGCCACCACGTATCGCCCACCCAGTATTATTACTCATAACTAGTGAATGTGTGCCAAGAATATTTAACCACTTTGCTACCCAGCCTTTAGTCAGTATATAATAAATACCGCGTTAGTCAATATATATAATATGTTATATAATATACCCACGATGACCTTTATATTATATATATATCTAAATACCTCATGACTGCAGGTATTGTGGTCTATGCAAACATGACTCCTTGTAAAAAGGTGTCAGTTTTGTTGCCAGATAGAAGGGTAAAAAAACAATTATCATATTTTTACTGGCAAATGAGGTTCCAATGGTACCTCATTAGTCACTGTATAATACCTTAATATATCTAAATACCTCCACAGCAGAGCAAAGACAAAGCACCCCCCCCTCCCTGTGTAGCCTTTACAGGTTGTTGAGGCAAGTGCTGCTAGCGAACAGCACATGAGGGGGTCATTGGCCAGAACCACGCCCGGCCGCCTTTATCTCCCCAGTGGTGATGTTTAGGGGAGGCCCATAACCAGTTCAAGGTCCTGAAGATCTTCTGACCTCCGACTGCTCAGCACTCCCAGGTCTACAGGTTACGCTATTTTGGCGATGGGGCTTTTGTTAGCGTGGCACCCACGCTACGGAACGCCTTGCCACTTGAAATCAGGGCAGTCGGAGTCGGTAGATAGATTCAAGTCTGCTTTGAAAGCCCCATCTCTTTAAAGTGGCCTTGCCTCTTTAGATTGGTCGGTTGGCCCTGGTTCTGTTTTTGTTTCCTGTTTTTCATGCATTGTGCATTGGGATCCTAGGATGGAATGCGCAGTTATACTTGAATTATTGTTATTATTATTATTGATAATTGTCACCGGCGTTGGCCGTGAGCGGGAATCGAACTCGGGACACCGGGTTTGTAGCTCAGCGCGCTAACCTCCACACCACCGCTCCCCACTGTGCTCGGACGCACACACACGCACGCACATACATACACACACGCACGCATGCCCGCACACACACATACGCACACACGTACACACGCACACACGTACACGCACGCACATGCACGTACGCACACACACACGCATGCATGCATGCACGCACACACACGCACACACACACGTACACACGCACACACGCACGCACGCACACACACACACACGCATGCATGCACACACACGCACGTACACACGCACACACGTACACACGTACACACGCACGCACACACATGCACTGTCACGCCGCTCCGAAACGGATTCTTGCTCCTGTGATGGAGGTGCGGACAACGTGCCAAAATAATGCCGGGATATGAGAACTGGCTTGTTTTTTGTTTTTAAACAAGAGCTCAACGTATTTTTTCAATAGCACCGCACTAAACAGGACGCGTTATATAACAGGCTATGCTTGTAGCCGCAGCTTTACTTCAAAGTTCTTCAAAGAACCCCCGTTATGGCCTTTAACAGACTGTTGGGGCAAGTGCTGTTAGCGAGCACCTATTAAGGCTATCACGGCATACGAGGGGTTGGTGTGGACAGCAGCACGTGCCTGGCCGCCTTTGTCTCCCCCAGTGCCGTTGTTTAAATGGCGTGCCAGGTACTCGTTTAATGCTGAGTCGACGTAGAGGGAGGCCCAGGACAGGGTAAGATATTCGACCACTGACGTTGCCTGCGAGCGGGAATCGAACTCGGGTCGTCGGCTTTGAAGTGCATTGCACCACTGCCGCCCCACAGAGCAGGGAGAACACACGAAGATCCTGATTTGTCTTTGGGTCAAGCCACGTGGTGGCACGGTAGTTTTATGTCAACAATCTCGTGGTAAACGCCCCACTGCCCAACAAGATTGTCACTTCTACAAAGAGGCCATTTATCTTCTTGGTTCTTTCGGTAAAGTCACGTAGAAGGGAAGTAATAAAATAATAAAAATAAAACATTTCGGCCACAACGCAAGCAGCCGTCCTCAGGTGTAGAACAGGTCTGTCGAGGAGACAGAGTCTGAATGACACGCCCCAGGCTTGGAGCGACTATTTATGCTGGGATGGAGGGGCGAAGAGCGCCTTGACAAAATAATTTGCATATCAAGAGGAATTTAGCATATTTATGGGAAATGCAGATATGCGATAAGTACTACTTGTGAAATGCGTAGGAGGTTTGGCGAGGTGTTTAAAGTCATTATGTCCATGCATTATGCAGGATTAGCAGTATCAAAGGGAGGGAGTAAGGTTAGAATTAATAAAGGGAAGGAAGGTTAATAATATGGCGCTGCAGCAACTTATGCGTGGCCGTTGCAATCGATCGCGTTCCGACAAGTCAATCTCCCCGTTTGGTTGAGACTTTCAGGTCCCGACGATGTTTCGCTAACGTACGACGACGATGACGCTTCGCTCAAACTTCTGCGAGCTTCTTCGTGTAGCGACCTCGGACATCGGACGGCACGCCCCGCGCACACGACCGCGTCAAAGCATCGCACACGGCTGCAACAAAACCAACAACAACAACAACAACACGTTCGCAGCATTAATTTGCGCGATAAGACCGGGTGATGTCGTTCGTAAACAAATTTATGTGTGTTGAACTTCTTTCGCACCGTATGTAGCCAACTGCACTCATGGTGGCGAGATGTTAACTATCTCGCCTGATATACAGGAGGTCGTGGGTTCAATCTCGACCCTGACGTCTTTATAGTTGGAGTTTGCATGTCTCTCTCCCCATGGTCGCGTGGATTTTTGTATTTTTTTAATCAACATCACGCGTTGAGAGGATTTGGCTGTTACTGGTAGGAACGAAGTGAACCAGCCTACAATAGATTATATCGTCCGTCCGTCCGATGTCCGATTAGGTGTAGCAACATCGCCCCCTACTGCAAACACTTGGCAGGACCCTACAAAAACCTTTAGACTCAGTGAGGCTTTCCTGGCTAAACAAGTGTAACATTCTCTTATAATTCCCTGAGATAGTTTTTAATTAAAACATTTAAATTAAAAATTAACTCACAGCAGCCTAAAGCCTACAGCTAGGCCTAAAGCCTAGAACTAGGCCTCAAACTCTCCCTTCGTATCGTACCCCCGCCATTTCATTTTATTATAGCCATTCATTTGTTCGTTCCTACCAGCCCACCCCGCAGGGACCTGTTATTAATTTCCACACGATGATGAGCCACTTATCGTCGGCACGTGGGCGCCATGCTGGTGAGATGTTAACTATCTCGCCTGGTGTACAGGAGGTCGTGGGTTCGATCTTGACCCTGACGCCTGCTGTATATTTTGATTATTTGGCTGCTATAAATGTCCACGTGATGTGCCACTTCGTTGAGCTATCATTTGTGGCCAGGTCACTTTTGAAAAAGAGCTACGTAGCTCAATGCGCCTTACCTGGTAAAATAAATAAAAAACTAATTTTAGTTGATAGTTTCTTATCGGGTGCGGATAATCGGAGGTGAATACGTGCACGCTAGAGCGCCGGCCCTGGCAGCCGGGGGCCACTTAGCGGATATCGAAACGGACTCTTCTGGGGTTGGCGACGATTCGAGCCGGCACATCGCAAAGCCCCCAAGGAGGCCGAGCCGCTGCTGCTCGAACGCGACGCAGAGAGGAAGCGCGAGGGAACGAGCGCAGCGGCGGCCGCCAATGCCGCCGTCCACACCGTCCACACCGCCATCACCGCCATCACCGCCGTCAACACCGCCATCACCGTCAACACCGTCCACACCGTCCACACTGCCATCACCGTCAACACTGCCATCACCGCCGTCAACACTGCCATCACCGTCAACACCGCCATCACCGTCAACACCGCCGCCACCGTCAACACCGCCATCACCGCCATCACCGCCGTCAACACCGCCATCACCGTCGACACCATCGACACCGTCAAACCGCCATCACCGCCATCACCGCCATCATCGCCGTCAACACCGCCACCGTCACCACCGCCGTCAACACCGCCATCACCGCCGCCACCGCCGTCAACATCGTCGACACCGCCATCACCGTCAACACCGCCATCACCGTCAACACCGCCATCACCGCCATCACCGTCAACACCGCCATCACCGCCATCACCGCCACCGCCGTCAACACCGTCGATACCGCCATCACCGTCAACACCGCCATCACCGTCAACACTGCCATCACCGTCAACACCGCCATCGCCGCCACCGCCGTCAACACCGCCACCGCCGCTGCTACCGGCCGAGCGATTGGGCGCCGAGCCAGAGGGGCCGCCGTGGTGCGAGAACATCAAACGCGAGAAGAGGGTTCAAGGTCCCGACGCGTTTCTTTCACAAAGGACGTTGATCTCTCCCTCGGCGCTGAAATGTCGACGCGTAAAAATTGGGGGGCCACCGCTTTGCCATTTTCCGCGCAGCGCCTGCAAGCTTCTCGGCGCTCGCGCCAATTAATCAATTAATTTTCTTTCGCTCGGTTTCCCTTGCTCAGTAACGACGATTCGATTTTGTGCGCGTGTACGTTGAGTTTCTTTCGCACCGCACGTAGCCAATCGTGCTAATCGGAGGTGCGCTTTCACGCCTGCCCCTTTTAAGTCGTTTCGCAAATACGTCGTCGCTTTATGAACACCGCCACCCGATGTGCGTCGCCTCGACCCCCACACTCACGTCGCCGACGGCATCGTCTGCCCCGTCTCGTCGTCCGTCGCCTCTCAGCCATCGCCTCCACCACCCACCACGACTGCTACCCTGCAAGTCGCTTCTTTGATCGACGTCGTTTCGACGTTCATCGTCGCACTGTTCAGTGACGCATCTCCCGACGTAAAATGGGGGGCATCAGCGTACTTGGTTTTTCTTGCGTTACAATTTCTACGATAGATCTTTGGCTGTTTGTTTTTAGATGCTGTCCGGTTGAACAACATTGAGGTCCCGTGATTCGTCGGTTTATTCCTGCAGAGAGGAGGAGGAGGCGGAGCAGTGCTGGTGCAGTGGTTAGCGGATAAGTGGTCACTTGAAGGAAACTCTCAGAAGTTGCTCTGTCATAGCTCCTTCCACGGGCCGTTTTCCCCGCACGGGTGGTGATGCAGTGCTCTGCAGCAGTTCGCGATGCGCCAAATTTGTCTCGGCAACATCCTGTCACAGCGTCTGTACATCCCTGCAGTCATTTGTACAGAGGGCTCGAGAGCTGCAGGAGAGTGCACGATAGACAACGGCAGAACGCATCGTTACTCATTCTGTTTAACATTTGACATTTGTTTCAAGTTTGCTCAACACTGACTGTGTGGTGCCCCTCGAGTTTTTATTTGTAGGTCCCCCCCCCCCACCCCCACCCTCCCCCACCCACCCCCACCCTCCCCCACCCTCCCCCACCCTCCCCCACCCCCCACCCCCATTAGAAACGAGGTCACGCTACGGGCTGTCCCGGGCCGAACGCACTTCGGAATAGAAATTTGGCAAAATAACGAAATCAATCGTTTTGTCGCTTGCGAGCGTCGCGAGCATTCAGAGTTTCGTCTCTGTGCATCTGACGCTCATTTACATCGGCACCCGCGAGCGGCCACGTAATGTCGCGCTTGCTGACGGCCGATTTACGGATCTGCCGAGCCGCTCTCTGGCTGAACGGACGTTGTGAGTAAAGAGCCACCGAACGTGGTTTATCTGAGCAGCGCGTGGGGCGGTGACACCTGACTAGAAAGTTGCGTTCGTCTCGTAGTGCGAGCGAACTTTTGATTACCTCTCGTGCATTTATCGTTGCAAAGATTGATCTGCGAGGGTTTTTTGTTTGTACGTACACCGATGATGGCTTTGAACACATTTAGGTCCCAATCTTGATTTGAAGCTTTCGTGACTGCAGGAATCCATACTCTTTGGTTCTTTCGGTAAAGTCACGTAGGTATAAAATAAAACAAAATAAATCACGACGTTTCGGGGGCAACACAAGCGTCCGTCATCAGGTGGGAAAGCATGGTCTGCTGCTGAGGCAGACTGTTCTAAAAGGTTTGAAATGAGTGTAGCCCAAGGGTCATAAATAAGTGGCTGGGGCTAGTGATGTTAATGTGGGAAATTAGCATGTAACTGGGTACGGAAGTGGCTATGTTATGGCTATACATTTAGGTCCCATTTACTCGGTGGATATTCTTGCAGAATCTCTTTTTTTGCATCCTTACGTTATTCTCACCGAAGGTTGCGTGGGCGCCACCTTGTTTGCGGAATGTGCGCGACGTTCATTCCTCGTTCCCCACGACTCTTTCCACGCCGGCCAGACGACGTCCGGGAAGATGCGGGAACAACTCCACACCTGAGCCCACACTTGACCCCACATTTGACCCCACACTTGACCCCACACCTGAGCCCACACCTGAGCCCACACCTGACCCCACACCTGACCCCACACTTGACCCACGCCTGACCCCACACTTGACCCCACACTTGACCCCACACTTGACCCCACACTTAACCCCACACCTGACCCCACACCTGACCCCACACTTGACCCCACACTTGACCCCACACTTGACCCCACACTTGACCCCACACTTGACCCCACACTTGACCCCACACTTGATCCCACACCTGACCCCACACCTGACCCCACACTTGACCCCACACTTGACCCTACCACGCTGCGACCACCCCGCCGATCCACCGACTTGCGCCGATTTACTCCTGCTGGGTGGACAGAGGCGGCGAAGGGGGGAGGGGGGGGATTTAAATAAAGTCGCCCGTTGTTTTGGCCACCACGCCGGGTAGATGAAACCGCCGACGTCCAGCACGCTGACAGCATCACGCATGATTATTTAAAAAAAGTTTTTTTAATGGGATTTCAACGAGAGCCCGATAACAGAGCGCAAACTGCGACGTTGTGAGGAGGGACGGGGGGGGGACCATGAGCAGGAACAGAGAAGGGGTGAGTAGGGGGGTATAGAGAACGGGGAGAAGGAGGGGAGGGAGGGCGTCCCACATTATTAACGTGGTATCGACAAGACCAGAAAAGCAGAATGCTGGAATTGAGGGACTGTTGCTGGGGGGACATTTAGGGAAAATTCATTGATCTGCCACCTCTGGGAAGCCCTACCACCACCACCAAAATAAGACAAAATAAGACATATAGCCATCAGAGACTCTTGGGGCAAGAGTTGTTAGCGAGCACCTACGAAGGCCGGCACGGCTCCCTCGTGGTGATGTTTACACACCGCACCAGGTACTCATTTGAGGCTGAGCCGACCTAGGCAGAGGCCCAGGGACTGTTCAGATAATCGTCACCGGAGTTGGCCGTCAGCAGGAATTGAACTCAGGTCGCCGGGTTCGTAGAGCAGCGCGCTGACCGCTATGCCACCGCTCTCCACCGCCACCACCACGTGCTCAGGCAGCCTCCACTGCTCCACGTGGCCACGGTTTCCTGTTCCCAGCCAATCCCACTGTGAGCCCCCCCCCCCACCACTCGCTGCTGCTGCTGCACGCATCGTCCGTTCCACTTGGGCTTGTTCACAAATCTAAACCACATTGTAGGTGCCGCGCGTATTTCGATGAACCTAGGTGACTGGTAGAAGAGCATTCGTGCAAAGCTGGCGACGGTTTTAGTACAGCGGATCGACTTGGCTCCGTCGCAAGAATGTGGAATTTCCAAAAGAATGGATTTTGTTTTAGTTCCGGTGATCGTAGAGGCCCCTAGAGTTGCAAGTGGAGGGTTGCGTGGACGATTCACATACGACACGTGTGAATGGAACAGCATCGATTGTTGTACGTACGCGCGTGCAATTTGACAATGATGCCGTGACCTTCAGAATCGTTATCGTTTGAATGCATCATCAATGGTTTAGTGCATCGTTACAACCGCTAATGTCTGTAAACAGGATACGAGCACTGCCGCCACCACCACCACATGCTCCTTTGATGAGGGAAATCACTTTGATGTTGACGTTGTAGCTGCTTGTCCTCGACACGCGAGCCGTCTCTGAATTATTTTCGAGGTGGCCAGGTGACACAGAGGTCAGAGCGGTGAGCCTGCACCGCTGAGATGCTGGGCTTTCATTTAGGCAGCAAACTGTGATAAATAAACAGGATTCACATTGAACTTCTTCCGCTACCGTGCATAGCCAAACGTGCGGGTGAAGGACAACGCACACATCACTTCATGTGTCGTGAGGTCATGGTCTCAGCCCAGGCGACCGATGACTGCGGAAATAATCCGTGAGGTTACATTTGATTCGACAGCAAGTCCTCGTTTTAACGCGGTAGGGGGTCTAGTAAAGAGACGCGTTAAGTGAGAAACGCGGAAAGCGAAAAACCGTTTGCCCGTAAAAAAAATGCAACGGTGAAGATTGGCGAGATACGATGAACGCACGCCGCGCTGTGAGATGGCCGAACAAAAAAACGGAGGGTACCCCCGCCGCGTCACCGTATCATTCCACGTACTGTATCACTCCGCTCAGCCACGCAGCTCAAGAAAGTAGTTTGTCGTCGGCCGTTCAGAAACCGTGTTATAATGGTGCGCATTGCGTGTTATAACGGTGCGCACACCACATTGCGTGAAACATTTTCCCGAATGGAAGAACCGTGTTATAGCGAAGACGTGTTGTTGTGAACACGCGTTAAGCGAGGACTTAGCCTATTATTGATTTGGCTAAATATTCTAGCCCCGACAATTCAATGTATGGATTGGACTGTCATGTGACGAACATTTACTCTCTGTCGTGGAAAAGTGCTGCCTCCTACCGTGTTGACCAGAGGTCACGTGAAGGGATATGAAATTTAACTCTGTAGTATCCGCTTCCACAGTTCCCTGTCTAACACGATGGGATGTATTGCTCTGCGCTAGATTGTTTGTCTCGATGCATGATGCTGACGGCACAATCAGGATACTAATTTGGGATATAGACGAAACATTTCATAAATGGCAACAAAGAAACGGAATATTCCAGCTGAACAATGTCCACCGTTTGTAAAATTGTTTCCTGACAGCATAGTAAGATAACGGCGTTGGGTGCACTGCAATCGGTGCCACGCTAAGCCCGAAATCTGTTTTTAAAACGTTAATAAATTGGGTTTCCAGGTGGAGACCTTATCCTATTTTAGTCTTTACACACAATGTGTTCTGTTGCCCTTTTTATAATCAAGCGAAGCTCGGGGCTGCGTGTGTTTGAATTTTTTGCAACTCGCTCCCGATTATTTGACGACCCAGAGAAGGGCAGCAAAGAGCGTGCGCCGGGAACGGAATTTATTTAATGTGGCACGGATTATTGAGCATTTACGGCAATTTGGGAACCTTTTATTTCTCCCCGTAGTTACGTTTGTTTTTAAATCCTTTATATTAAGTTCGCTTGCTTGCGTGCTTGCGTGCTTGCGTGCTTGCTTGCTTACGACCGTACAAATCTTTCGGTCGTTTTTTAACCCACTTCCCGTGATCCAATCGAGCTGACATTTTCCACACAGACTCGTTGTGCGTGACAATTAATTTTCGTGAATTTTTTTTCTCCAAAATGTTACACTGTTTAGGGAATTTTTTAAAAATATTTAATTACCAATTGCTTAATGCTGGCAGACAATCATCTGACCCATAGGTGGCAGCCATCTCAAGTCAGAGGACGAGAGGACTCTAGCCGCCACGCATTTAAAGGATTTATAGTGAAATTGTAGCCAATGAAATTGACGTACAGTTGAAAATCTCTCCTCCCATGTTCGTTACCTCTCTTGTTCAATGCTCGTGAGGAAACGTGAAGGTTTAGCCCGCTGGTCATGACGATGGTAAACAAATAACACTGGTCAACACACTTTTCTGGCATAAGGTATTCCAACGGTTCTAAGGTGATTTTGGGGTGCTGATTCCAAATCTGGCATCAGTTTTTGTCTAGCACGTTTTTGAGATATAAAATATTGCATTTTCAATAAAAACTGCAGAAGAAAAATGTGGATATCTACATAAAATGATATTATAAACACACTATCCTAAACATACAGCACCATATTTTAACACGAAAGCAGTCACTGACTCGCAACAACTTGCAATCATAAGTGACAGAGTTAATTTCGGGTAAAATCAATGAAAATGGGGTATGTCGATAGCATAAAAATGAGATGTGATAGAGCAAATCTGAGATCTGATTTGGAATCAGAACCCTGAAATTAGTCTAAAACAGCTGCAAAAGTCCAGGCCAGAACTTTTTTGTTGACCAGTGTATTGGTTAGAGCCAGTATAACGCCTAGTAGTTTGCTTTTGCCACCAATATTATCCATAATACGTTTTTTTTTTCGGGTTAAATCACGTAAATATAAATGTGTCGTTAAACCCGCCACCACCCGACACAGCCCAATTAGGAAGTTTTGTCACGTAAACAAAACGTGCAAATGAGTGGCTACTTCAGCACACCAGTGCGTTGGAGAGTAATATACACAAGAAAGCATCGAACGCAGATGGTCACTGCATCGCGCGCTTTCAGATGCGCTTCTGCGGCCGTCTGGAACGCTCTTCTCGCTTGGGATATTCGGAAGCCACTGGCGCTACGCACTTTTAAGTCATCTAGATTGAAAACTGATTTCTTTGGAATTGCTTTTTTGTGTTTAGCTTGTTGTCCTTTGCACTCACCTCCGATTAGCACGGTTGGCTACGTGCGGTGCCGGAAAAAAATTCAACATCCACCCATTTGTAAGGTAAAGGTGCAGCCCTGCAATTGCTCACTCGTGCCACTGCTGGCGGATGCACCTGCACTAGAGGTGGGCTCTAGAAAGCTCACAACAAACTTAACAATGTTATTATTTTGCTTATTTTTAATAAATTTTATAGATAGAGGCGCAGCCCTGAAATGTCTTGCTCAAGCCACTGCTCAGGAAAGGGACCCCACTCGAGGAAGCTCATGAGAGGCCTGTCGAGTAGGGATTTTGGTCTACTCTTCCACACTGGCTCCGACATCTCAGAAGAGGTGGTAGTACCCACACTTTACCCCACCACATGCAACCTGACGATCAACTTGCTGTACCCATTTATGTTACTTGCGTGGACGGAGGCGGCCGTGGGGGATTTAAGAATCTAGCTTGATTGCGTTGGGATATCGGATCGAACCATCAACATCTGGGTAGCGAGTCCACTTGTGAAAACCATTTCACCATGGTTACATCACTACAATCAGAATCGTGATTTATACCGGAGATATCCGATGAGCTATGAAGCTCTTGTTCATAGATGTCCATACTCTTTGGTTCTTTTGGTAAAGTCACGTAGGTCGAAAAATAAAACAAAAAATAATATTTCGATTTAAAGCTTTCGTGACTGCAGGGATTCATCTTCTTTGTTCTTTCGGTAAAGTCACGTAGAATGGAAATAATAAAATAATAAAAATAAAACATAATAAAATAATTCTCACGACGTTTCGGCCACAACGCAAGCAGCCGTCCTCAGGTGAAGAACAGGTCTGTCGATAAGACAGAGTCTAAATGACACATCCTATGCTTGGAGCGTCTATTTATGCTGGGAGGGAGGAATAGCGCCTTGACAAAATAATTTGCATATCAAGAGGAATTTTAGCATATTTATGGGAAATGCAAATATGCGATTAGTACTATTTGTGAAATGCATAATATATCACGACGTTTCGATCGCAACACAAGCGGTCGTCCTCGGGCGGGAAAAAATCATCCAGCAGTGGAACTGCTGACCCAGCGAGAGAGCAGTTACAGCAAGGAGGTTATTTATGTGGCGATGGGCAAGCAAGTGGGGTCTGAGCTGGAAAGGAATTCCATCCCCGGACGCAAGCGCGTCAGTTGTATTAATGGGGGAGATTAGCGAAAGAGAGATTAGGGAGAGAAATGAGCATGAAATGAGCTTTCGTCGCCGCATTAGAGTATCGTCCCCGCATATGCGCACAACAGCAGTGTTCATTTCATGGGGCTGGTCGGAACGTGGCAACAACAAACAGTACAAAGTGCAAAGTATAGAAAAGGTAAGTAAATCGAAACAAATACAAGACAAATCATGCATATTAAATGCACTAGAACAGCTTACGTAATGTACAATGCGTATCAATGTGCAGGGCGATATCCTACGTGGGTTGTATAATTTCGTGTTGAATATTGAATGCAATGCCATTCCGTGCTGCGGACCGTCCCTGCCAGCACGTGGTGGTGGCAGGGACCTATCCGGGCAACGTTTACAAGGACACGGAGCTGCCCAGTGGCACGCGTCCCCCTCCCTCCCCTCCCAGGCACGCGACCCGTTTTCAAGTCCGTCCTTCATAGCAAGTTCGCCGCCCTTTCAGCTCTCCCTCCTCTGTCTGTCTGTCTGCCCTCGTTACCCACCGCCCTCTCTCCCCCCGCTCTCTCTGCCCCCCCCCCCTGCTCTCTCTGCCCCCCCCCCCGCTCTCTCTGCCCCCCCCGCTCTCTCTGCCCCCCCCCGCTCTCTCTGCCCCCCCCCCCCCGCTCTCTCTGCCCCCCCCCCGCTCTCCTCTG
The DNA here is from genome assembly GCF_015708825.2 of Lethenteron reissneri. Taxonomy (NCBI): domain Eukaryota; kingdom Metazoa; phylum Chordata; class Hyperoartia; order Petromyzontiformes; family Petromyzontidae; genus Lethenteron; species Lethenteron reissneri. The sequence goes on along the minus strand of NC_083825.1, from coordinate 5,947,086 downwards.
CCCCCCCCCCTCTCTCCCCCCCCTCTCTCTGTCTCTCCCCCTCTCCCCCCCTGCTCTCTGTGTCTCCCCCCCCCTTTCTCTGTCTCTCCCCCCTCTCTCTCTGTCTCTCCCCCCCTCTCCCCCCCATCCCCTGCTCTCTGTGTCTCCCCCCCCCCCTTTCTCTGTCTCTCCCCCCCCCCCCCCCGCTCTCTCTGTCTCTTCCCCGCTCTCCCCCCCGCTCCTCTATCCCTGTCTCTCCCCCCCTCTCCCCCCTCCGCTCTCTCCCTGTCGCTCCCCCCATCTCCTCCCCCGCTCTCTCTGTCTCTCCCCCCCCCCGCTCTCTCTGTCTCTTCCCCCGCTCTCCCCCCCGCTCTCCTCCCTGTCTCCTCCCCCCCTCTCCCCCCCTCCGCTCTCTCCCTGTCTCTCCCCCCCTCTCCTCCCCCTGCTCTCTCTGTCTCTCCCCCCCCCCACTCTCTCCCTGTCTCTCCCCCCCTCTCCCCCCCCCCGCTCTCTCTGTCTCTCCCCTCCTCTCCCCCCCCCCCCACTCTCTCCCTGTCTCTCCCCCCCTCTCCTCCCCCGCTCTCTCTGTCTCTCCCCCCCCCCCCACTCTCTCCCTGTCTCTCCCCTCTCCCCCCCACCCTCTCTGTGTCTCGCGCGCGCACCGCAGCGCTCGTTCTCGAGTCTCGCCCCACCTCTCCGTTCCTTTTCGCCGCGCGTTTCCGCAAGCGGCGGCGGCAGCAGCAGCAGCTGCCAGGGTGATCACGCCGCGCGCTACCGGCGTGGGCTTGACGCTGCGCGGCTGCCGGGGAAAAGAGAGGAAACCGGCCTCGCGTGAGACACCCATTTGGGCACTTTAATCGCAAACTTCGCGCTCTCTTCACGCTGTTGTTCATTTGAGTTTTTAGTCGTACGGAATGTTTCTTTTTTTTTTGTAAAACCGCTTGTTTTGGCACTGTTCTAGCTCCCTCCGCGTCATTGCAGAGAGACTTGATTGCGCGTACGCACGTGTGTTGGAACGTCTTTCGCACCCTACGTAGCCAAGCGCGCTGTAGTGGCGGGTTGCGGATCAAGTCTGCAGGGTATTCTAGCGCTGGAGGAGCTGGCGACTCTATAAATGATCCACGCGACTAGGGAACACGCGGGTAGAGGAATTGAAGTGTGCATCCCGGATCGTGTGTTTTAATCTTCGCGGGTTGTGTTTGAATGCCAAAGGATGAAAAATAGTTGGAGTGGATTAATATTGCTCTGCAATGTGTTTTTGGATTGTAGCTAGTCGCGTGTTGTCCGACGTGTCGCTACCACGGTCCGAAAGCTTCTACGCGAACTGAACTGAAGCTCCTGGAGCAGCTCCCAGCACGCGTTAGCAAAACGTCGGACATCGTGCCCAACAACACACGCGCGGCATGACCCAAAAAACACACGCGCACACACGTCTGAGCGACGTACGGCTACAACCTCAGGAGCTGAGACGGCGTGGTTGTGTAACCACTACCGTTTCCTCCAACGTGCTAATGGTGGCGGGGGTCCTCAAAGCGCCGCCCCGCCTCTGCCGTTCTCTCGACTCTCGCGGGGGGCGGGGTGGGGGGGGTCCTTGAGGGGGCCCTCGTGTGCTCGCTCGTGCGGGACGCATTGGCCGGCGAATGTGCGGCGCGTAAGAGCCGCACGGCAGTCGACGGGAGGGATGGGGGGGGTGGGGAGCGGTCGATTTGGACGCTGGGCAGCACAACGACGGATTTTTGTGAAAGAAAAAAAATAATTCCACCACCGCGCGCGGGGTTCAAACTCTGCCACACTGCACGCGCTATCGAGCCGGAATCTCTCCATCGCGGACTGTGACCCAGCCCCCGGGATTCAGGCACGCGCGCGTGTGTGTGTGCGAGTGTGTGTGCGCGTGTGTGCGCGTGTGTGTGTGTGCCCAACAACAACGGAGGGCGGAGGAGCGACGCTCACGACAACGAGCGGAGTGCCGGGTGGCTAAAGCAGAGCAAGTTGGCACAGTAGGGGGCACAGGTGGTGCATCAGCCAGTCATCTCGGTCATCTCGGTCAGCCGACCCGTGGCACCTGAGTCTGCCCCGTGACCTCCTGCCTTCACGTGGCCTCAAGGTGCACATGGCCTGGCACAAGCGTCGTGGTGACGTCACCGCCACTTAGTGGCGAATGGCGGTTGTTGTTGTGTGTGCGCGTGATAAAACTTCGCTCGTTCGTCCGGCAATTACTGTACTTGCCGCAGCGCTTTTGTCAGTCCGCGGCTGGATGGAGGAGGTCTCCGCATCACTGCGGGATGGTTGCCAAAGAGGACGGCCGCATGACCCGGCTTCAGATGTCACTCACGGGCCGATGTTAGCCATGGCCAGGAGTTTAACTCGGGCTGCTCGGTTTGCAGCGAGGGTCACTAACCACTATGACACCGCTCCTCCCCATGAACACCACACGTACGTATCCTCATATCCTTCACTTGGATACAGCTCCGTTGACGGATTTAGACGCTATCAACAATAGAATAGTGCGTTTATTATTCCAGCTGTGCATAAAATGGTCATCAATCGTTGAGGGTACAGTATGCATCATTCTACGAGATGCCAACGGTGCTTGTCCTGCGGGTAGCCTGGTCCCTGCCACAGTAATACGGAATTTCCACGAGAGATGGGAATGACCCATCATTCTGCGTTGACTCTACCCCGCCTAATTCTCTCCTGTAGTATCACTCCACTCCCCTTACTCGCTTGCTCTCTGAGCCCGTAACCAAGATTTGCTTTTGGCAAAATCCTAAATCAAACTCTGCTCAGAGGGCGGTCCTCCTCCCATGGTGTGGAATTAGCCCTCCCCCTTGGTCGTCCATGCGAACGACTTACTGACCCCCTACTCAAGTCTAGGTAACATCTGGACTCCATACTCTTTGGTTCTTCTGGACTGTTGACTGCCTCGCCCGGTATACGGGAGGTCGTGGGTTCATTCCCGACGCGTTTGCGGTGTCTCTCTCCCCGTGGTCACGTGGATTTTTCACCGGATCCAGCGGGTTTTTCTCCTCGACATTTAAAATCGGCGTCGCGCGCTGAGATTATTTTAACGCGAGAAAATTTCCACGTGATAAGCCACTTCGCCGAGCCATCACTTGCGGCCAGGTCGCCTCTGAAAGTGAAGCCACGTAGCTCAGTGGGTCCTTACCTTGGGTAACATAAAAAAAAACAGCCTCTGAATTTTCCTCCTTTCCGCTGACCATCTCACGTTGAAAATAATGTCTCTAATTCTAGGTTTGAAGCTTTCGTGACTGCAAGGATTCATACTCTTAGTTCTTTCGGTAAAGTCACGTAGGTAAAAAATGAAATCAAAATTAATAAAAAATAAAAAAAATCACGACGTTTCGGAGGCAACACAAGCTTCCGTCTACAGGTTTCCTCTGAAACGTCGTGATTTTATTTTTTTAATTTTTTTATTAATTTTGATTTCATTTTTTACCTACGTGACTTTACCGAAAGAACTAAGCGTATAATGTCTCTATCCTGCGCGTGTTATCGAAGCCACGCCGCTCCTCTCTCTTCCTCTTTGAATGTCAACGTGAAGTGCACATTTTTGCGCCGTGTCCATTTAGCAGCGTCGACACTTTGACTCTCGACGTTGCTGGTTTACCTTTACCTTTGTGAAAGAAAAAAATCGTCTTGCTCATGTGACTGCTGGCAGGTCGGCTCCCAAGAGAGGATCTCGAAGAGGGGTTGCTCCTAGCGTACCGTTGGCCAGCTGTGTCAAGCGGGCTGAACGTAGCACAAGTACAAATAGAAACCACGCATTTGGCCTGTTCGTCGATGCTGGCACCAGACCATTTGGAAGAGATGGGAGTACCCACACCACTTTACTCCGCCGCGCTCAAACCTGCCTATCGACAGGCTGTTGCGTACCCATTTGTGCTGCGGGGTAGACGGAGGCTGGGGGGCGTTAATTAAAGAACACGAACCGTTGTTTCAGCTGCCACACTGAGAGGTTGGATCGAACCGATGATGTCTGGATTATAATTGACAGCGTGCTAACCATTACACCACGGCCGCATGTATAACAATAATAATAACAACAATAACAACAATATCAACAACAATAACAACAACAATAACAATAACAACGTGACGGTATATATCGCGGCATACTGTACGTCATTCGAATTGCAACCGCTGCGGCCACAAATCGTTATCCGCTCCCACAGAGCGTTTACCGAGGCCGGCAAGTCCCAGGGAGACCGCCTGCCGTATGGATCTATGGCCGTGGCTGTGGCGGCGGCGGCGGCGATGGGGGAAGAGCGCTCGATCGTGTGTCTGCCCTCAGTGCGCCACTCGCCATCCGCCTGGCACTCGCAGGGACGCGCACACGGCCGGCGCGGTAAAAACCCCTCGCTGGGCTATGCATCAAATCTGCGGGCTCATCGTCTGCCCTCGCGCGGTGCGATGGGATTTGAGATCGTAAATGTGACAATAACAATACAGAGTAACGTATGGATGTTGAGATTGTTTCGCGCCGTACCTCGCCAGCCGTGCTGGGAGAAAGGACAACAAACTAAGCGCAAAAATCATTGCCGCGTTTGGGCCGGGGAGGACGGCGAGTGATCGTAAGGCAGAATAAATGCGACCATCGCGACGACGACGACGACGACAAAAGGAGAGCGTTGAAATCCGACCGAGTTTGGCGACGCTGCCACAGTTATTCTGGCAGGGAGTCCTGTAAGATATGCACGCACGCATGTATGTTGAACTTCTTTCGCACCGTACGTAGCCAACCGTGCGAATCGGAGGTGCCGGGGGAAAGGCAACAAATGAAACACAAAAAGCTGTTCTAAAATAAATTCGTTTTCGATCTACATTTAAAAGTGCATAACTCCAGTGGCTACCTAATATCAGAAGGATGTTAGGGACGCTATCGTGGCCGGTTTGAGTCGATTCCACTCGATCTCCCGGCCCGCCAGATGAAACTATCAACGATTTTTGTTACTTTTTTTTACCAGGTAAGGCCTACTGAGCTATATAGCACTTTTTCAGAAGCGACCTGGCCACCAATGATAGCCCAACGAAGCGGCTTATCAAGTCGAAATTCATCGCAGCCAAATGCTCTGCACGCGTGATGTTAATTTAAAATGTGGAGGCAAAAACCGGACGACCAGGAGAAAAAAAAAATCCACGCGAACATGGGGAGACCACGTGAATTCCGAATGTACGGGCGTCGGGGTCGAACCCACGACCTGCTGCATACCAGGCGTGGTAGTCAACATCTCGCCACCGCGGCACCCTTGGAACGGGCACCGCTTGCGACGAGGTCGCTCGCCGCGGGGTGGACTGGGCCAGGAAACCGCGGGGCGGTGGAGGCTGTGTGAGCACGTCGTGGTGACGGTGGTGTTGGTCGGGAGTGGTGGCTTAGCGATTAGCGCGCTTCGCTATGAACCCGGTGACCCGAGTTCGATTTCCGGCCAACACCGGTGACGATTATCTTATCTGTTCCTGGGTCGACTCGGCCTCAAATGAGTACCTGGTGTGGTGTGTGAACATCGCCTCTGGGGAGACAAAGGCGGCTGGGCGTGATGCTGGCCACCCACCCCCTAGTGTGCTGTGCCGGCCTACGTAGATGCTCGCTAATAGCACTTGCCCCAACAGTATCTTACGGCTGTACGGGGATCTTCGTCTTTGTCTTTTTTTGGAAGTGGTGGTGGTGGTAGGGCCTCCCAGAGACGGCAGATCAATGGGTTTTTTGCAAATTTCCCCGAGCAATACAGTCGCTTATCTTGCTTTCGTGGTCTTGTTGACACCACGTTCGTAATGCGGGAGGCTGCCGCGGCGGCGTCACGGTTATCCTGCCGGACTTGTTGGATTTGGTTCCAATCGCACGGCGAAACTGTCGATCTGAGGTTTTCCCCAACGCCCCCCCCCCCCGCCCAGCAGTCTCGATTGGCGCCCAACGGTTCGTCGGTCGGCATGTCGCGTGCCGCCGTGCTAATGAATTGTGCGTGCCCCTACGGGGACCCCCCTTTCAAGACGTCAGGATGGCGTGAAAGAGTAAGGCAAAGAGGGGCTCTGGAGGGTGTTTTTACCAAGGGAATTCCATTCCACCAGCAGTGGCATGAGCGAGCAATTGCAGGGCCTGCACCTTTAGCTCTTAAAATAAATAACACATCACCGCTTGGCCTTCCCAGGACATGCGGTCCCTTCACACACACACACAACAAGAACAACCTCACTTATAACTCACTTTGATGGAGGGTTGCATTCTTTGCGATTGAGCGCACCTTGGCGTGCCGTATTCCGCACGATCTCGCGGTGGCACTGCACACAGTCTCGAGGACCCCGTAGATCTGCGGTCCTCTGGGCCGGCTTCACGATCGCACCGCTCCGTTATTTCGCCGCCGCTGTGCCGCGCGTGACGATGTCGCGCCGCGCGGGCCGTTGCGTTCGAGAACGATGTTACGATTCGTGGTTGATTTTGTTTCGTGGTCGGATTACTTCGGCGAAATGCGTTGCGTACTTTCCTCCTCTCCACCCGACGCAGCCAGAATTGGCAGACTTGGCAAGTGCCTCGCGATGCTGGTTGTAACTTCCAGCGAACAGACGTACTCAACGGTTGAACGCTGCGGATCGCTCTCCTGCCACGCTGGCGGTGCTCCTGAAAGCAGCGATAAACTGGCCGCGTTTGTTCACCGCGTGGCAACTATTGTTCATCGGCCGCGTCGGACGGAGGCGAGGGCACTCCACACATTTACACGGCCTGACCCGACAATCAAATATGAACCCTTGTAAATGTTGAGCCGTAACATTTCGGCCATTTCATTGACGCGGATGAAATGCGGTCGTACTTTTGATCGGGCACGAATGCCTGTTACTCGGGTGTGTTAACGACGCATCGGATCATTCCCCTGGCCCGCAGACACACCCGTTGGGTTGCGCGCAAATAACACAATGTAACACATATTCTTGGTTCTTTCGGTAAAGTCATGTAGAAGGGAAATAATAAAGTAATATTTATTTATAAAATAATATATATTTTTATTATTTTATTATTTCCCTTCTATGTGACTTTACCGAAAGAACCAAGAATATGAATCCCTGCAGTCAGGAAAGCTTTAAATCACTTTGTAACACCATTTTGTTCCTGGGTAGTAAGTGCTATTTCGTAATTGCTTATGCATAAAAAGTATAGAAAATGGCTATTATTCCCCACAAACTTTGCTTTTGTGATCAGGACCGTGAAATTTAGAAATGTACCTATTTTTAATGAGAAAAACGGGCGAATTTTGTGTCTTTTCGTTCACATAAAGTCAGAAAAAAACAACATACGAATCAACATTAACATGGAATTGTTACATCATCCGTTCTCGTCGCCGACAGCAGTTACGCTTTTGTCAGTGAGCCAACCGGGCTCCGTCCGTGTGCTGGAACGCGCGAGACGTGATTTCGTAGAAACTACGAAACCCGTCGACGGCTCACCAGCCGAAAGGCTCATGCCAAATATGCACGTGATGTTTACGTAAAAATCCCGACACCTTAAACCAAAAAAAACCCTTCCACTTTTTTATTAAAATGTTACATTACATTGCGTACCGGTGCTATCGGCACACGCGTGTTAGACGCACACACGTAGGCATCGGTTTTGGCACGTGCGCGTTAGAACGTGAGCACATCCGTGCGTTTGTCCGCTTGCGAAAAACAAAACAAAAAAATTGCGCACCACGTCCAAACAGGAAAGAGGCTTCCTTGATGGCCTGGCTTTCGTGCGTTTCTTTGTTTTTTTCTCCTCCAAAAAATGTATCTCTTATATTTGTTTTAATGCTAAAGCGTGAGGAGAGGGGGGAGGGGGCGGTGGAGGCCCCAGTTGATGGATGGGAAGCAGGGTCGGGGCACCGTGGATGCATTTTTTGTTGGTCTTGGTTTCAGCGTTGCGCAGTGCAAGCCGTCTCTCCCACCATCCCCCCGGTGGGAATATCACGAGGAGGCAACAACCATCACAGCGCCGTAGCATTTGCCGCCATCCGCAGCACACTTTGCACTGAATCCGCGTCTCGAATGCCGCCGCCGCGGTAGCTCGGCAACCTCGGCGAGGAATTGCCAAAGCGTGCCACCTGCCGCAAATGAGACTATAAAGAACCCTGCCACCAGGGCCTTCCATAGTGGGGGGGGGGGGGGGGGGGGGGGGTGTGGGGGCCCGGGAAAATTCCCATGTGCGTGGGTCCCCCGCCATCCCCTCCGACGTCTTCAAACTAAACCGGCAGTATTACATCATCTGACACCGTGACGTTGCCAGCGCGCATGGGAGGGGGGTCCCCCAAAGCGCGGGGCCCGGGGCGTCCCCCCCCCCCCGAATTGCCGGCACCCCAAGGGGACTGCTCTGCCCCCCACCATCGTAGACCACGGCCAGGGAACCCAAATACCGTACGATAACATCCGGTTGTATAAAGGTGCAGCCCTGCAAATTGCCACCTCACCCCACTGCTGGCGGAAGGGACCTCCTCTACAAGGAGCTGCTCAAAACTGCCCCCAAATTCTGGGGCACCTGGCCACAAATGATCGCTCAACAAAGTGGCTAATCGCGTGGAAATGTATGGCAGCTAAATGCTCTGAATTCATGTTGATTCTAAATATGAAGGGAAAAACCGGAGGACCTGGAGAAAAAAATCCGCGTCGATCACGGGCAGAGAAACACGCAGACTCCAAATTTACAGGCGTCAAGGGTCGGGATCGACCCCACAACCTCCCGTATACCCGGCAAGCTGATTAACATCTCCCCACCACGCCGGGAGATGGAATCGAACCCGCGACCTCTGGATTGAAAACTCATTTCTTTGTAACTGTTTTGTGTGTGTGTTTAGTTTGTTGTCCTCCCCTATATAAGCACAGTTCGCATGTAAGCAACACATGCTTGCACTGGGGTGTGGGGGATTGGTTTGGGGGGGGTGGGCGAAGAAAGCAAAGGGTAACTTCTAATACAAGCACACCAATACTTTGGATATAAGCACAGCTGGCCGTGTTCCCAACGGATGTGCTTATGCAGCACGCGTCTACTGTACCACGTTAGAGGCGATCTACCGCTGCTACATTGTAAAGAATAAGAAGACAAAAAATATATAGCCGCTGCCTACGTAACCATGGCTACACAGGCCTCTGCCGCAGAAGGGGGATAATGAATGTTGATGGGTAATCTCCCGCTTAATTAGGGCCCATCAGGCGGCTTCGGGGCTCTGTTGGCGTAGAAGCGGGGCGAATGCCGGCGACGCTGACGCAGAGAAACAACGGCCCGTGGTCTTTGCACCGAGGTGGTTCACGAGCCACATGATGAACGTCGTCGTGGCAGCGATGACGCGTCGAGTCGTTGGGGGTCACCGCGGTTCGGCTCCCGGTGACCTTTGGCCTCTTCGCGCACGGAGAGGCTTAGGGTGCGAGTTTAAGAGGGCATCGGTCTTCCTCCGCCCCCCCCCCCCCCAAGTGGCCATGCTACCTTTTTTTACACGCTTTCATTTAACTCACGTTGTCGTTGTTGTCGTCGTTGTATCCTCAAATCTTGTAACTCAATTTTAACCCACTTCCCAATGTGGTATCGACTGCGTACTTGGTATACTTATGTCATACTGATGACAAAACTATATTCTATTAAAAAAAATCAATTTTTAAACATTATTTTTTATATGTTATGTTTCGGCTTGGGTCTAATTGTCCATGGTCAACTGACGTTGGCCGTAATTGGCCACGGTCCCTTACGTTGTGGCAAACTTCGGAGTCGTGGATTTCTACCATTACTAGTACATTTCATAAAAGAGTATTTTTTATAAAGTTTTTAAAATATTACTTATTTTCTGCTGACCAGGCAAGGCCCACTGAGCTACGTAGCTCTTTTTGCAGAAGCGACCTGGCTGTCGCAGATGATAGCCCAATGAAGTGGGCACATCGTGCGGAAATTGCATGGCAGCCAAACACTACAAATGGATGTTTCTAAATGTAGAGGGGAAACACCTGGAGGGCCAGGAGAAAAATCCACGCGACCACGGGGAGAATACGCAAACTCCATATATACAGCAGGCGTCGGGGTCGCGATCGAATGCACGACCTCCTGCATACCAGGCGAGGTTGTTGACATCTCCTGGCCACCTTGCTCTTGACCGAGCCATCGAACAAATACGGCGGTCACCGCCTCGTGCGCTTCCTCGGCCCGTCTGGAACGCTCTTCCTTCCGGTGTTTGGAAGCCATTGGAGCTGTGCGCTTTTAAAACTCGATGGGAAATTCATTTCTTTAGAACTGATTTTCGCGTTCAGTTTGTTGTCTTTCCACCCGGCGCCTCCGATCAGCGCGGTTGGCTGCGTGCGGTGCGAAAGACGTTCTACACGCGCACCTTGCAGGACTCCCTGCCGTCACAACTGTGGCAGCGTCTCGCCCAACTCGGCGGCGCTTTTAACGCCCTCCGTTTGTTGCCGTTGCTGGGATGGCCGTATTTATTCTGCCTTACAATCACTCGCTGTCCTCTCCGGGGCCAAACGCTATAACGCTCGCCTCTGTCCGCGGTCTCACTTGTCAGCTTTGTGCCAAACCTCGGTTTGCGTTTCAACAAAATGCAGCATCTTCTTTTTTGCCATTCCTCGAGCCCTCCTCGTCCGCGAGAGATGGGGGGCGGGGGGAAGCGATTATATCGGCTCGTGTGATTGTTATCCCAGTACTGTACTTCGCCGGGCTGTGAGATTTCTTCATTTGAAATTTGAATGTTTTATCTGTATAATCCCTTGAGATGGGAACGTCTCGTTTGAAAGGGTGACGTAACGACGTGGCCAAGGCTTGGGGAGGCCTTCATCCAACAGTGGATTGATCATTGCTGATGATGATGGTTTGAGTCTTGCAACAGCTGGTTCTGTCACACTGCATCACACGCAGACGTGTGTTCCATTCCCGTTCCCTTCCCGTTCCGAGATGTCTGCAAGTTCCAGGGCGGGTGTCCCGTTCACCGCTGAATATCGGGACGAGCGCAAGCGGCTCGGCATTAATTTTATTTAGGGAGGCGTAGCAGCGCCGTTGATTTTAAAGCCGCCGTACTCACCGCAGAGAACCGTAGCAACACAACCGTCACTCTACGATAGCCGGCGCTAAACTGTGCCGCACGCCCTCCCGCGTGGACTTTTACTTCCCAATCCGTTGCGATGACGTGCAGTACGTGTACGGCACGATGGCATTAACCCCTTCCATGTTGTGCACGTCATCAGAATCAGAAAGGGTTTTATTCGCCATAAAAGTTCGCACAGACAAGGAATTTACTTTGGCCGGAAGGTGCATACATTCAACATATAGGAATCTTAAATCTTAAATAAGTGGTTTACAAGTCTAACTATACTAAAGGTACAAGTCTAACTAATACTAAGGAGCTAAAGTATGTAAAAATTGAATTTAAAAAAATCTAACATATACAATAGCTATAATATACAACATAAAATTACAGAAATGCAAATAGGGTAACAGTGCAAATATGGCAGAGGTCATTGTGCAGATATTGTGTTAAAGTCAGTTTGAGCGTTAAAGTCAGTTAGAGCCCCTGGCCTCATCAGTTTTCCGATGACAAACTGATGACGTACGTCATCGGAGTGGGAAAGGGTTAATGCCCGTATGTATTGGCGGCAATCGTCGAGCACGGTGTGGTTTGTGCAGATTGCGTTCGGGGTGCCGTGATGCACCGAGTCACCGATTCGCGTCGATTTCCCAAAGTCACGTGATACGTGCCCATCGAGTCGCGTGCGCGTGTGGATCGATCTCAATTCATGCAAAATAAATGCGTGTAGGCTTCGATAGTAAACAGACCTCACCAAAACGGGCGAGACAACAAGATATGCTGCACATTAGCTGGCGAAATTGAATTGCAAAAGTTACTTGAAGTGCCAAGTAGAGGGGGTGGGGGAATGGGGTGGGGGTGAAAGTTTTGCCCTCAACTTACATCGTGAAATGTTTCACATCATGATGAACGAAGTACCAACAGAGTTCCATCGACTTACACAGGAACATGTAGACTTACATAGAGATTCTAGATTTGAAGCTTTCGTGACTGCAAGGATTCATATTCTTAGGTTTTTTCGGTAAAGTCACGGAGGTAAAACATTAAAATTAATAAAAGTAAAATAAAATAAAAATCACGACGTTTCGGAGGCAACACAAGCTTCCGTCTTCAGGTGGAACCGTCACAGCCACGACAGCTGTATCAAGTAACAGCTGTCGTGGCTGTGACGGTTCCACCTGAAGACGGAAGCTTGTGTTGCCTCCGAAACGTCGTGATTTTTATTTTATTTTACTTTTATTAATTTTAATGTTTTAACTTACATAGAGACCCATAGACTTACACAGGGACACAAAGTCTTACACAGAGTTCCATAGACTTACACAGAGACCCATAGACTTACACAGGAACATGTAGACTTACATAGAGACCCATAGACTTACACAGGGACATGTAGACTTACATAGAGACCCATAGACTTACACAGGGACATGTAGACTTACATAGAGACCCATAGACTTACACAGGGACATGTAGACTTACATAGAGACCCATAGACTTACACAGGGACATGTAGACTTACATAGAGACCCATCGACTTACACAGGGACACAGTCTTACACAGAGCTCTATATATTTACACAGGGACATGTATACTACATAGTCCTAACAACACACATGTTAACATGACCATCTAATAATATTATTAATAATAACATTTTACGCCGCGCAATTCATACAATTGCATCTTAAGTCACTGACAATAATGACCACGTTGACATCAAAGAAAGGGCGAGATGATCCCTTATCGAAGAAAATCATACTGGTAGGAACCTCTGGTTACACCAGCCCACAGGAGATTATTGTGTCCGTCCGTCGTGCAGGGAGGGGCTGGGTGGGGAGGGTGGGGAGGGGCTGGGTGGGGAGGGAGGGTGAGGCTGGGTGGGGAGGGTGGGGAGGGGCTGGGTGGGGAGGGTGGGGAGGGGCTTGGTGGGGAGGGTGGGGCTGGATGGGGGGTTGGAGAGGTGGGGCTGGGTGGGGAGGGGCTGGTCACCCCGTGGTGCCCTTATAAAACTCAACGTTTAACCTACTCACGCCGGCTTGTGCCCGCCCTCACAGTCGGGCATATTTGCGGAATACACCACGCCGCCGTTGACCCTGGCCATTGACCGAGCAACCCAACGTTCCTACCAGCTCCCTCCGCAGGAATGTGTTCGAAGGAAATAATGAACAAGTTTAAAAAGTGCAAAACATGAACAAAACGAGGAACTCGTGTGATATGAATTGAAATGAGGTGTGACTTTGAAACACTTACATTGTCTATATTTGGGGGGGGGGCGGGGGGTTGTTGTTTGTTGTTGTAACCTTCTGACCCCGTGCCCCTCCTGGACATCTGTGAAAAAGAGCTTCATAGCTCATTAGATTTCTCCAGGATGAATAAACATCCAGATTCCGTGTAAGCAACGAGTCGAACGAGGCAATGGCTGGAAGGGAGTGGTGTTTTAAATCGCGAGATGTCGTCTTTCTCCGTACGTATGAGGATGACGGGGGTGTAAAGAGACATTTCCGAAAGTGGTCTTTACACACGGGGGCATCGGAGTTGGAATTTGAGCCATGCCTTGAAGCGAAATGGCTTAAAATTGCAGAGTTGAGCAATTGGCCATCTTGCATGGTGTGTCTACTCACCGTAAGCCATGCTCTATTAACTGCTCGATGAAGGCTTGTCTGTGCTGGCATCGTTACACGTCTGGTGCCGTTCAGTCCTGAACACGTCTCAATGAAATTATGCGGTAGACTGTTTACATTCACCGAGATGCCAAGTTCAGTGTTATGGAATTTGCAAGCATGGCTTTACAGTGCATTCTTTAGTCCAGTTATATAAGTATGTACGTGTGTTGAACTTCTTTCGCACCGTACGTAGTCAACCATGCTAATTGGAGGTACGAGGGGAAGGACGACTACCTAAATACAAAAAGCAGTTCTCAAGAAATCAGTTTGCAATCTAGATGATGATTTAAAAGTGTATAGCTCCAGTGGCTTCCTAATATCGGAAGAGCGTTCCAGACGGCCTCAGAAGTGCATCGGAAAAGCACGGCGATGCGGTGACCGTCTTCGTTCGACAGTTTAACCAAAAGCTGCTGCTGCTGCTGCGAGGAATGACACCGGATTTTGTGAAATGGAAATGAAAATTCATATTACTCGACGCATTTTTTCCACCAAAATACTGATTTGGAGAAAACGCAGCCTGGCTTGGGGCATCAGCCAGCCACGCACGACCCACGCAGCTTGTCGCAAGCGGTGCGATTCGCACGCTCGGCTACGTACGGCGCAAAAGAAGTTCCACATGCGTGCGATATGCAGTGGTCGGCCCTTGTGCTGGACTGTTCAACGACCCTGCGACGCTATTCGAAAGAGAAGTCGGCCAATGTGTGGCCAGAGTCACGGACGAAAATTTGATTTCCAAAAATAATGCCTTGCAAATTACTGAAGTGGGTAAAGGCAAAGTCACGGAGAAAGACAATAAAGTATAACTAAGTGACATGCTAATCTCTCACATTAACATAATTATAATTTCTCACATTAACATAACTAGCCCCGGCCACTTCTTTATGACCCTTGGGCTACACCCATTTCAAACCTTTTTAAACAGTCTGCCTCAGCAGCAGACCATGCTTTCCCCACCTGATGACGGACGCTTGTGTTGCGCCCGAAACATCGTGACTTATTTATTTTATACCTACGTGACTTTACCGAAAGAACCAAAGAGTAATCCCCGCAGTCACGAAAGCTTCAAATCAAGTTTGGGTAAAGGCAGATAGCAACCAGTGGACGAGCAGACTCCAGTATCGTGCAGGAGAAAAAAACCCAGCGCCTTCGCGGGGGGTGTGGGCGAGGGGGAATAGCCTTGCGCCGTGAGAACGGCACGAATGCCGAAATGTCCTCCGTAATTGTTACTGGAAATGGAATGCAAGAACGAGAGGCACGCGCGGGGCAAAAGAGCGCAGAGAGCGTCGAGCGCTTGGGATTTAAAAACAAAAACATAAAAATTCCCCGCGCGACAATGGAGCCTGGACGCGGTCTTTGGCCCAACACCATCGTGGGCTCAAGGTGGCCACCAGAGGTGGGACAAAGTCATTGTTATGCAAGTCCAAGTCGAGTCTGAAGTCATCAAATTCATGACTCGAGTCTGACTCGAGTCCAAGTCACATGACTCGAGTCCACACCTCAGAGGTGGGACAAAGTCATTGTTATGCAAGTCCAAGTCGAGTCTGAAGTCATCAAATTCATGACTCGAGTCTGACTCGAGTCCAAGTCACATGACTCGAGTCCACACCTCAGAGGTGGGACAAAGTCATTGTTATGCAAGTCCAAGTCGAGTCTGAAGTCATCAAATTCATGACTCGAGTCTGACTCGAGTCCAAGTCACATGACTCGAGTCCACACCTCTGGTGGCCACCACTTCTCACTTGGGGTTCACGGTGGCCACTCCTCACTTGGGGCTCCTCACGGTGACCACTTCTCACTTGGAGCTCCTCACGGTGACCACCACTCCTCACTGTGGGCTCCTCACGGTGACCACTCCTCACTTTGGGGCTCCGTGCACTCAGCTGACCTTTCCTGTTCCCCGCCCCAAAAAAACCGGTCTCACACACCCCACCCCCCCGACGCCACGCGCCCCAATAATAACACGCAATACAAGCGGTCTACACACAGACACACAACACACAAAGATCACCCGTATGGCCTGACCAGACTGTGGGGGCAAGTGCTGTTAGCGAGCACCTATAAAGAGCCGGTGCGGCACACGAAGGGGGTGGGTGGCCAACACCACGCACGGCCACACACAGACAGACACACACACAGACAGACACACAGACAGACACACAGACACACACACAGACAGACACACGCACAGACAGACAGAAAGACACACAGATAGACACACACACAGACAGACACACAGACACACACACAGACATACACACGCACAGACAGACAGAAAGACACACAGACACAGAACGACACAGACACACGGAAAGATACACACACAGACACACACCGGCAGACACACACACAGGAAGACACACACGCACAGACACACACACAGGCAGACACACAGACAGACACACAGAAAGACACACACACAGAAAGTCAGACACACACAGAAAGTCAGACACACGCACAGACACACACAGAAAGACACGCACACACACACACAGACACACGCACACACACAGACACACATACAGACACACGCACAGACACACACAGACACACGCACAGGCACACGCACACAAAAAGACAAAGATCCCCCGTATAGCCTGAACAGACTGTAGGGGCAAGTGCTGTTAGCGAGCACCTATGAAGGCCGGAACGGTACACGAGGGGGTGGGTGGCCAGCACCACGCCCGACCGCCTTTGTCTCCCTAGTGGCGATGTTTACACACCGTACCAGGTACTCGTTTAAGGCTGAGTCGACCTAGGGGAGGCCCAGGACCGGTTCAGATAATCGTCACTGGTGTTAGCCGTGAGCGGGAATCGAACCCGGGTCGCCAGGTTCATAGCGCAGCGCGCTAACCGCTACACTACCGCTCCCGCACACACACACAGACGCACACACAGGCACACACACAGACACACCTACGCGAAGTGGGACACCCTTCCAGAAGCCACGCCAAGTGGTCACGCCGTTGCCATTACCTCCCCCCCCTTGCTGCGCGCAAGTTACGCTCCCGTGTCCGGGTGCGTGTTGACACCCCCCCTCCCCCCGTTCCCTCCCCGTGATTCGGCATGCGTCCCAGCTGTCCGTTCACGTAACGCCGGATTCAAAATCGTTGGCCGAGCTTCGGTGAGTTCGTGGGTGGCCGCCCGTGACTCCTCGGCACTTTTCCGTCGCCGCGGTGAGAGTCGTCGTGGCACGAAACGAGCTCGGCTCTCGTTTTGGGCGCGGAACGACGGAATGGGGGTGGGGGCATTCGGCATCCGGAATGTGTCGTCGGGGAATTGACGCGCGGGGATTTAAAGGGACGAGCGAGCGAGCGAGTGGGTGGCAGAGGTCGCAAACGAGTTTTGATTCCTTACCCGTACCCGTACCCGGCCGCACCAGGGTCGAAAACAGCTACCCGTACCCTACCCGATACCCGGCTACCCGTACCCGGCCGGGTATCGGGTAGGGTACGGGTATCGGGTACCCGATTGCGGCCTCTGGGATGAAGCCATGTTTGCAGGCGCGGGTGGGTTGATTCTAGGAACTTGAATTGTGAGAAGAGACAAGACGTTGGGAAATGAGTGACAAACGTTGACTCACCAGTGACTCACGGCCTACCCGTACCCGTACCCGGCCGCACCAGGGTCGCAGCCGGGTATCGGGTAGGGTACGGGTATCGGGTACCCGGTTGCGACCTCTGGTGGGTGGGTGCGCTCTGTATGTATATCCGCATGTATGGGGGAAAACTCGATGCGTTCATCAAATATATCGACTGTTGTGGTCTGACGAGGAAATATGTACTGTGTATAGAAGAGGCGACGTGTCGTCTTCACAGCAGGTACATTCAGAGGAAGGGCCAGTGTCCAAAATGTCATCGATTTTACGTGTCTGTAGTTTTTTTCTTCCTTTAAAGCCATTGACGAATGCCTTGTTGTTGTTGTTAATTGTGGTTATGCGCCGCTGGCAATGTGACAGCACCAAACGATTTGTTTGTATGAGAGGAGCGGTTTGAAAAGTTTCGAGATGCTGCTTAAAAATAATAACAAAGTTGCACTAAATTAAAAATCGACTGCATTGAGTTTTTTTTGCAATGTCGTCTAAATGTCCTTTATGAACGAATTAAGTTAAACATTTTGTTAACCGTGGCGGTAATAATGGTGGTGATGATAGCAATGATCATATTGAAAGTAATGATGACAATGGTAATGACAACAATGTTGATGGTGATGACAATCGTACTCGTGTGCCGAAAACATGATCGTGACGATGTGGTGGCAAATACTGATCACGGTGACGACGATGCCGGCGATGACGACGACGAAAATGACGTGATGACATGGACGAAGGGGACGACGACGACGACGATGATGATGATAAAGACGATAAGGGGCCGTCCATAAATGATGTCACGCACCTAGGGGGGGGGGGGGGGGTCAGACATTTGTGACGAGGGGGGGGGGAAGAAATGTCACGTCACATCAAAATGCGCAACTTTAAATAAATATAGAATTGTTATAACAACACTCCTACAGCATCAGAGTGCAGCGCCACATTAAGTACGCACTACAATGACAATAGTTTAAAGCGATTTGAAGCATGTTTTATTTTCAAAATGGAAATATGGTTTGGGGGGGGGGGCAGAGCTTTGTGACGTCGTTTGAGGGGGGGTCTGACTTTTTGTGACGCCGTGTGACGAGGGGGGGGGGGGGGGGAGTCAAAAATCGTCCAAAATCGCGTGACGTCATTTATGGACGATCCCTAACAACGACGGCTGGTTATGACGACGCTGTGCAGGTGGAGACCTTCCTGTGGGTGGGAGAGGCGACGTCCCCTCGGGCACGCAAGATCGCCCAGGCCAAGCACCAGTTCCTCTTCGGCACCTCCGAGCAGGAGGCCTCAGCGCACGAAGGTGCCGGTAAGTGGCACGTGGAATTCCCTCCCTCCCCACCCACCCTCCCTCCCACCACCCTCCCCCCCCACCACCCTGCCCCCCACCGTCCACCCACCGTCCACCCACCCCACCCACCAACTCTTCGCACCGCCACAGGCGAGACGCGGATGTGTGTTCTCCAGAATCTCTGGTGCCTTTTTTTCTTTATGCGCCAGTCACCGAACGAAGGGGGGGTTGGGGGAAGGGATCCTCCGGTGCCCTTGACGGTGCCTCGGCACCGCGGCCTCGCGTGCGGCGTGCGGCGAACGCGCCCACTCCGGTGCGGAAGGACGGACGGTGGACAAATATTCGAGAAAGATTGTCATTTAGCCACCCGTCAGTGTGCGTCGCTAACCAGCAATCACTGCATGGCAATCACTCAACTAATCACCCCCATTAATTTGTTTCTGCCCGCTAGCCAGGCCAGTTCGTGTCCTCCCATCAAACAACCTTGTCTTTTTGTAATAAGGAATTATTTATTGCTGATGGGTTTTTGTTGTTGTTGTTGTTGTTGTTGTTTACCTGTTGCTTATCCTACTCATTCGAAATGTTCTCCTTCAGTTATAAGCCGAATGGCAAACCTATTTCGGCAAATGACGGTATCTACTTCGCGGTGATGTATTTATCTGGCTGAGATTCCATGGCAGCCGAGCTCACCGTCACAGGATCTGCAGGCAATGTAGACACTGCAGGCAAAACCCTTGTAGGCGAAGTACACGGTGCCTCATTGGAGAGTTTCTAAGAGTTTCTGGATGATACGTACCTGCAAGGACATCGTCTTTGAAAGCTCCTCGAAGTGCCCCTTGCTGACACTGGTCGAGGCTTCACAGTTCTGTGTTTTTTTTATTCTCACCGTTTGATCATATTTATCTGGGTGTTCTTTTTCAAAGGGGGTGACCCGGGTGAGGGCTGTCAATCGGTCGCATTTTCGATTGAATCTGGCGGTTTAACGGTTGGCGTACACGGACTGGAAATCCAGAGGTCGCCGGTTCGATCTCCCGGCATGGCAGCTGGAACAGCTTTCTGACGCGGCCCCGACCGGACGTCTGTGAAAAAGAGCTTCAAGGCTCATCGAATTTCCCCAGGATAGATACGGATTCTGATTCCGATGAGGTCTCCCCGCTGCCTCCGTCGACTCGGCTGCGTAGATGAGCGCACCGCGGCGAATTGATCGGCAGGTCGCGTGCGGCGGGCTAGACGTGCGGGGTGTTCCCACCCCTTTGCAGGACGACCGGCCGGTGTGAAATTGTAGGTCAAGCGCCCTCTCTCTCGAGAAAAGCTCTCAAGAACGATTACATAACATGTACGCCCATCCACCTTGCCGACAGATGGTGCACATTGTTTACTCCACACCCCCCCACGGAAATGACCCAGTAGCCGCAGCAGCTGTTGCGGGCATCGAACTGGTCTCGGCTTCCGAGCGGGGCTGGCTTAGCAGCGGCGTGGAGGAGCTGCTGCCCGCGTCGACGCTTTCATTCCAGCAGCCTTTTTTGCCGAGGTGGTGGATAGCGCTTCGAGACGACTCCCCTTGTTAACCCTTTCCCGTTCTGATGACGTGCGATGACGTACGTGTAGTCTGTTAACGTACGTGTACGTCATCGTGTGCACGTCATTGAAACAGAACCAGATTCAGCAGTGAACGGGACACCCCCCCCCCCCCCCCTGCAACTTGCAGATGTCTCAATCACCAAATAGATACCAAGTCTGCATTAACCAGACGAACTTGTGGCACAAAGCATGCAAAAACAAAAAACACGCTTTGATAATCTACACGTTATTTTTTTTAAACTGAGGTCGTACAGCCTTCTGTACGACCTTGTCTCACCGCCGGCGTTAGACCAGAGAACGCCAAAAGGTGAGCGGCTCAAACGCGATGCAAGTATCAAAGCATTAATAGCTGGGCTTGAGCGGTTAAAGCCTTGTCCTCTTTTTCCATCATGTGTTTGACATTGGCAAAAAAAGGTCCCATCGATATCACGTTCCCCCCCCTGTGGAAAGATTAAATCCCGCGCTCCCGTTAAAGCCTTCCCGCTCGCCCACCGCGGGTTTGGACCCCCGTTCTCAGTCAGAATCGAGTTCTTGGAAGGTGGACGAGATCGGAATGCGATGTCGGGTTTCCTCCAGAAGCAATGCGCGCTCTCTTGGGGTGTGGAGGAGAGGCAGGGTGGGAGGATTGGGGTGGCGGGCCGGCGCCGTAATGTTGTGATCTCATTATCTTGAGTCGGGAGGGGGGGCGAGCAACGGGTTAGCGCTTCTTGTTGAACGATCTTTTTTTTTTGCCCGGCGTTTGCTGAAGATGCGCCGCTGGTCGCCGCAGCAGGCAACACTGGGGGGGGGGTAAGATTCGTCAAATGCCCGAGACGTTTTGCGTGCACAACGGTGACCCCTCACACCCCCCCCCCCACCCCGAGTGTAACACGTAGTAGTCATCGTTGTAGTCGTAGTCATCGGCTTTCGCGATCAATATTGTCCACAGTAGATGTTTTTTTGGCTCGGATCTCGTAAACGTATAAATGTGTCGTTAAACATCGCCACAACCCGCATTAGTATGGTTCGTCACGTAGACAGCCTGATGAGGGTGGTTGTAATTACCGGCGAAACGTCGTGCGCGAATTGTAAATCTTGTGGGTTTACTCTCCAACACAGCGGTGTGCTGAACTCGTAACTAATTGGCATGTTCTGTTTACGTGACAAACCTTACTAATTGGCTGTCGGGTGTTGGGTGGTGGAGGGTTACCAACACATTATATTTTCACGCGATCTCACCCAAAATAGCTCTATCATGGTGACCCCCGAGTTTAATTCCGGGTCACGGCTAGCATCAGTGGCACCTCCGATTAGCAAGGTTGGCTACGTACGGTGCAAAATAAGTTCAACATACCATCTCCCCTTCACCAATCTGCACCAATACCACAATACCTGCCATTCGTCATTCAGTGACGGTGGCGTCACCACGGCGCTTGTGCCAGGACGGGTGCACTTTGAGGCCACGTGCAGTGCCGAAGGCTCGTCGACAGGAGGTCAAGGGACAGTCCCCAAGGTGCCATCAGCAAACTGACCACAGTCAGGCAACCGCCTGTGACGGGCGCGGAGTGGGGGAGGCCTTCGTCCGGCAATGTGTGGACTGACAAAGAGGCCTGTAATTTATTTTTAAATGCCATCTTTAGTCACCCATCTGTCGGCAGCTCGTCGCTGGTCTCCAGACAACAACAACAACAAAACAACACTCCGCTGGCTGCTTGCCTGAAACGTCGCGTTGACGAGTGTTGCTTTGCTTGATTATATTGCACCACCTGGAGTTTAGCTCTGTGGAATGGTTTTTAATTACATTTCTCTGTCATTGTTTATACGGTATGTACAGTACATTGTGGGGGGGGGGACGGGACGTATGTACGTGTGTGTGAAATAGCGATTATGCAGTGCACAGACAGGATATTAGTTTGGTGCCAAAGATGCAGTGGCAGGAGACTGAGACGACTTTTTTTAAAAATAATAATTCAGCATTCATTATAAATTCACATTGCCTGGTAGGACGTCCACTGCTGAGATGGAATGATGAAATGAGATTGCGTGCAGATCCATTGTTGCATCGCGGGATTGTGAGGAAGCTGGATAATTTGGGGTTAGGGTTAGCAGGGGATTGATCGCGGATGACGATTATCACTAACATATATTTTACCTATGTTAAGCCAACTGTGTAAAACAGACCTGCCGATACGCACACAGACAACAACATCCGCCATTCGCCACGAAGTGACGGTGGTGTCACCGCAGCGCTTGTGCCAGGCTATGTGCACGTTGAGGCCACGAAAAGTGTCGAGGTCTCTCTGGCAAGATGCGGTCGACCGACTGAGATGATTGGCCGATGCACGAACTGTGACCCCCACTGTAACCCCCATTGTGCCAACTTGCTGTGTTTAGCCACCCGGCGCTCCTTGTGAGCATCGCTCCTCTGCCCTCCGTTGTTGCCTCCAACTGCCCAGCAGCAGCAGCGTTCTTCACGAGCCTCTTCCACAGAGGCCGATCTTGACACCGCTGGCGTCAGTCATTGGCAAGTCCACTCAGCTCCATGTCCACTCGTACCTCACCATTCAATCTCTTCTCTAGCCCGTGCCGTGCCAAAAACCACGCAACACATAAACACCCACGCATGGACCAATGCACACACGGACATTAGTGGCAGAGTTATGACATCGCTTACTGGATAATCAATGCGAGCGTGGACCTACGTGCTAAATCTGGAACAGCTCATGTGGGACTGAGACTGCGGTGAATTTGTATGTTTAGTAAAATGAGCCTCATTTAGGTTAATGAATAATAAATATTGAATTGACCTATTCTACGGCATTATATTATTTCGTTGACTGCTATCTCGACCATAAAAGCTTGTTGTGCAATTAACCGAAATCTATTTGAGGGGCATTGTCTACCCTGCGATGGAAACATCATCTGGAATGCACCCAATCCTGTCAAACCCTGGAAGCTAAGCAGGCTTAAGCCTGGATAGTGCTTGGATGGGCGACCACCAACACAGAAAGTCGGGTGTTGTAGGCGCTGTTGGCAATAGAGGGCAGTGCTGCCCTGCTTAACCAAGCGACAGTGAGCAGCGTGGTTAAGTTTGGTTAAAACAACCCTCACGAATGGTTTGGGGGAGGCCCTCATCCAGCAGTGGATTGATGAAGGGCTGTAAGTTATTACATCTGTTATGACAAACCGGTTGTACATGTGCTTTCCATGATATCCATCAGAGGGAACGGTAGAATATGTCCAGCAGCGTAAATACACGGTTGGCTGTGTACGGTTCAGAAAGAAGTTCAAAGCACACACGTACGCACATGCAAGAGAAGTAAATGTCAAATAAGCTTTGCTCTTCCACCTTTTTAATGCAAGCGCCACAATGGGATGTGAACGGGCAGAGGTGCAGCCCTGCAATCCGCTTGCCGTGAAGCTGGCCAAAGGGCCTCCACTGGACATTTTACTCTCTCACACTCAGCAGACGTCTTGATAGAGCTCGGAGTCCCCACGTTTCACACCCCGCTTGCAAGCGACTGCTGCTGTGTGTGTGGACACAATGGAGTTGGGGGTTTAAGAAACTCATTGCTTTTTAAGTGCCACGTCAGGAAGTTGCATCTGCGACCTCTGGACTGCTAGTACGGTCGCGCTAACCATTACACCACAGCAGCCTCCAGTGTGCGGGCAAAACAAGTAGACACTTTTTGGGGCATTGTCCTAATGCTCGCCAGCTCCTCGATGAATGGCATGGCTTGCTATCTATCTTGATGGCAGTTTTATTGAAGCAGAATTATCATCCTGGGACGTGAGTGTGCCGACAGCAGCTTCGTCAGCCATTGGATCAGTGCTGGGGCCATCGAGGCACAGTCCTAATTAAGTTCCGATGGTTGCTCATTATTTTGAGAATTGCATCAGCAAGGTCACGGCAAACGTCACTGCCAGTTTATGCCTGCGATTCAATCAATATTACTTTTCTCGTGCTTCAGGTGTTAAGGCTGGAGCGTGGCCTTGTCATCTATTTATGCGGAGGTTTTGAATGTTTCGCATCGTATGCGTGGGCTTTCTCTGTGTACTCTGGCTGCTTACAATGATACAGCCACTCGTTAATGGGATTGGGAAAACGAACCTACCGTAATTTACTAACCCAAGGCGCCACCGTGGCGAGATGTTAACTACTTCGCCAACCCTGATGCCTGTATAATTGGAGTTTGATTGTTTTTGTCCTCCGTTTTTTCCCTGCACATTTAGAAGCATGCATTTAGACTATTCGGCCGCTATGAATCTCCACGTTATAATGAGATCATTTGTGGCCAGGTTGCCTCTGAAAGAGAGCTATATAGCTCAGTGGGCCTTACCTGGTCAAATAAAAAACAGTTTGCAGTTTAGTTGTATAGTTTAACTTTTTATTTTAGTAATCACAGTTCACCACATATCGTGCCTGTTGTTATGAACTCCATTCGAGATGACATCCGCCACACAGATGGAGCGATGAAAACAGGTCGTGTGAAGGCACGCGGTGGATTCTTCCATCGCAGGATCGCTTGGGATGGCGGCGTTTTGGCGGCATGCTCTCATTCAGCAGTGGATTGACCATTGTTGATGATGGTGATGTTGACGGCAGTAGGAATTCTGCCAGTAAAAAATATGATAATTGGTTTTTTACCCTTTTATCTGGAAACAAAACTGACACCTTTTTTACGAGGAGTCATGTTTGCATCAACCCCAATACCTGCAGTCATAATGCAAACAAAAAACATAACTTGTGAGACTAAGCTCTAAGAAAAGCTGTCTCGGATGTGGACCAATCAACTTCAAGGACAGTGCATACATTATCAGAGTTATGTTTTTTGTTTGCATTATGACTGCAGGTATTGTGGTCTATGCAAACGTGACTCCTCGTAAAAGAGGTGTCAGTTTTGTTTCCAGGTAAAAGGGTAAAAAACCAATTATGACAGTAGGAATTGGCCAAGCAGCCCAATTGGGAACCATTTGAACAAAAAATAAAATGATTCACGAGTCTCGGTGATGCTTTCATGGGTATGTAAATATTTTAATACCTTGAGGTAATTTGACTGACGGGACTACTGATTGCAATGGAGAATCGTGAACGCCGCTGACCCAAAAACAACCAAGGCTTTTTAAATACTTTATATTAAGTTCGCTTGCGTGCTTGCTTGCTTGCGTGCTTGCGTGCTTGCGTGCTTGCTTGCTTGCTTACGACCGTGCAAACCTTTCGGTCGTTTTTTAACCCACTTCCCGTGATCCAATCGAGCTGACATTTTGCACACAGACTCGTTGTGCGAGACAATTAATGTTCGTGAAAAATAAAATCCAAAATTTTACACTGTTTAGGGAAAACAAATTAAATATTTAATTACCAATTGTTTAATACTGCAGACAATCATCTGACCCATAGGTGGCAGCCATCTCAAGCCAGAGGACGAGAGGACTCTAGCCGCCACGCATATAAAGGATTTATAGTGAAAAACTTTGTTTTTACTGGTTATGCTTATTTCACATTGGCACAGACCGGTGCAGCTTTTAATTCAAGTGTCAGGTGGGCATTAACATCGGTGCCCGTGCATAATTTAACTCCGAGCTCTCTGTGCTGTGGCAGGTCTGTAGAAGCAGCAGCAGCAGCGGCCCTCGGCCAGAGTAAACGAAGCAAAGACCGTGGGCTCTAAGTAGCTCATTAGTGCCTGGACTCACGAAAACAATGCGGGTGAACAAAATATTCTGCTTGCATCCATAATCAATTTAACATAACGAGTTAATTCACATTAAATCGCTTATTATTCGTACGTATCTATCTTGTGTCATATACCTCCATACTGTATATGTTTTGTCTTAATATGTATCTTACGATATCTCCATATCATCTGTATCCACGGTGGTGTAATGTTAACTACCTCGCCTGGTATACAGGAGGTCGTGGGTTCGATCCCGACCCTGACGCCTGCTGCTGTATATTTGGAGTTTGCGTGTCTCTCGCTCCTCGTGGTCGTGTGGATTTTTTTCCGGGTCCTCCGGTTTTTCCCTCCACATTTGGAATCAACATTACGCTATAAATGTCCACGTGATAAGCCACTTTGTTAGGCTATCATTTGTGGCCAGGTCGCTTCTGAAAAAGAGCTATGGTAGCTCAGTGGGCCTTACCGGATAAAATAACAATGTTTATAGTTTCAATCGTATCTCTCTTCTCTCATCTACCTCCAGGGCCGGCGTGAGGAGGGTACAGGGGTGGTGCCTAGGCCACCAAATGTCACCGTTGCTTCATCTCTGCCTCTTGTCTTCAGCTGTCTCTCTCATTTCACTCGAGCTCTGCCTCGTCTGTAACAAAAACAAAATGTGATGAGACGCACCTGTTACTCAGCACTTGTGAGCAGGGCAGGAAATAAATGACAGGGGGAACTCACGAATGATTCCCACTCCCTCGCTAGATCTGTGGGTCTCGATGTGTCTCTGTGGGTCTCCATGCGTGTCTATCGGTCTTTGTGTGTGTCTGGGTTTCTGCGCTTGTTTGTGGGTGTCTCTGTGCGTGTCCGTGGGTCTCTTTGTTAGTCTAGTTGGTCTACACCAGGGGTCGGCAACCTGCGGCTCCGGAGCCGCATGCGGCTCTTTACGGGCTGCTTCTTGACGATATGTACGTATGTACAGTATGTACTCAGATGCATTGCGGCTCTTGAAATACAAAATTTTGTACCGAATTGGAAAGAAATGGCTCTTCTTGTTATTTTGGTTGCCGACCCCTGGTCTATATGTACGCGAGTCAATTAAAAAAAAGATGAATTATTTATTATATCCGGAGGGGAGGGGCCGATTGTGGAGGGGAGGGGGGTGGAGGGGAGGGGCGTGGAGGGGAGGGGCTGGGGGTGGAGGGGCCGGGCCGTGGTGGAGGGGAGGGGCCGGGCCGTGGTGGAGGGGAGGGGCCGTGGTGGAGGCTGGGGGTGGAGGGGAGGGGCTGGGGGTGGAGGGGAGGGGCTGGGGGTGGAGGGGAGGGGCTGGGGGTGGAGGGGAGGGGCTGGGGGTGGAGGGGAGGGGCTGGGGGTGGAGGGGAGGGGCCGTGGTGGGGGTGGAGTGGAGGGGAGGGGCTGGTGGGGGTGGAGTGGAGGGGAGGGGCTGGTGGGAGTGGAGGGGAGGGGCCGTGGGTGGAGGGGCCGTGGGTGGAGGGGCCGTGGGTGGAGGGGCCGTGGGTGGAGGGGCCGTGGGTGGAGGGGCCGTGGGTGGAGGGGCCGTGGGTGGAGTGGCTGTGGGTGGGAGTTGAGAGGCGGGGCAGTGGGTTGGAGTGGAGGGGCGGGGCTCCAGGTAGGTGCAAGAGTCTGTACGTGTTGGCACATTAGGGGCTACAGCTTGGTGCATCACCCAGTGATCTACAAGTCGTCTACCCAGTCGTCTACCCAGTCGTCTACCCAGTTATCACCCCATGGCACCTGCTGGCTCTGTCCCGAGACCTCCTCCCGTCAGCGAAGCAGCCTTCGACACTTCACGCAGGACTCAACGTGCACGTGGCCTGGCACCAAAGCGCCGTGGTGACGTCTCCGTCAGTCACTTCGTGGCGAATTTCGGGTGTTGGTGTGTCCCGTGTGTGTATGTGTGTGCGTGCGTGCGTGTGATTTGTGTACACGTGGTCGCCATCCGGGCGAGCCTTCCAACGCCCCCCGCGGCTTCAAAGTGCACCTTGCCTGGCACCAAAGTGCCGTGGTGATGTAACTGTGGCGAAGATCGGCTCATGCCGCGCGTGTTTATATGTTTGGTGTACAGTGGAGCGCACCTGTGTGTTGGGTGTTTTAACTTGGTGTGTGGCGTAAACCCGTGAAGAGGGTTGTATCAGCTGCAGGAGTAGGTGGTGCAACTGGTTTCACACCGATCAATCTCGGCAATCGGAGTTCGATTCCGTGCCAGGTGCTATCGGAACGGGGTCTTGATACAGCAATCGTGCTGTGACGGTTTCACCTGAAGACGGAAGCTTGTGTTGCCTCCGAAACGTCGTGATTTTTATTTTATTTATATTTTACTTTTATAAATTGTAATTTTTCACCTATGTGACTTTACCGAAAAAACCTAAGAATATGAGTTCCCGGGGCTTTGTGTTAACTTCATAGCTGGGGGAGACAAAGGCGGCCAGGCGTGGTGCTGACCACCCCCTCACGTGTGTCGTGCTGGACTCCCACGTGTGCCTCGCTATCAAACACTTGCCCCAGCAGCTTATTATAAAGTCCGCATAAAACCCTTGTGTGCAGAACGCCCGTGTATACGCTTCGTACATTTACGTGTGTGAAATGTGTAATTATGTTATCAACTTTTGAACAGACAAAACAATATCGCTTTCATTTAGATGGCAGACCTGGGAGTAGTAGTGGATGTCCCATTATCCAGCTGGACCGGCTCTCAACCCATGTCACAGGTTCATTGCCCATGGGCGACGTTCTTGATTGCAAGGCCCGTGGGCCACTGGCAGACCCTTGGTGGCCTTTAGTGCGGCCCTTGACAATTCACAAATGTTGAGAACCCCCCCCCCAACCCATCATTCAAAATTGAGTTTTTATTTTATTTTATTACACGCTTTTATTGTTGTCGTATCCTCAAATCTTGTAACTAAATTTTAACCCACTTCCCAATGTGTTATCGACTGCAAACTTTGTATACGTATGTCTTACTGATGACAATACTATATTCTGTCATTAAATATATATATCTTTAAACAATCTTTTTACACGCTTTCTATTAACTCACTCTGTTGTTGTCGTATCCTCAAATCTTGTAACTCAATTTTAACCCACTTCCCAATGTGGTATCGACTGAAAACTTTGTATACGTATGTCTTACTGATGACAATACTATATTCTGTCATTAAATATATATATCTTTAAACAATCTTTTTACAAGCTTTCTATTAACTCACTTGTATCCTCAAATCTTGTAACTCAATTTTAACCCACTTCCCAATATGGTATCGACTGCAAACTTGTATACTTATGTCATACTGATGACAATACTATATTCTATCATTTTAAAATAAATCAATTATTTTTTAACAATTTTTTTTATATGTTATGTTTCGGCTTGGCTCTAATTGTCCACGCTCAACTGACGTTGGCTGTAATTGCCCACGGGGTCCCCCTTACGTTGTGGCAAGCCTCGAGGCCACTTCCTGGAGTCGTGGAGTTCTGCCATTACTCGTACGGTACATTTCATGAAAGCGTGTTTTTAAAAAAGTATTTTTTAATATTACTTTTTTTGGGTTAGATCGCGTAAATCTATAAATGTGTCGTTAAAACCCGCCAACCACCCGACACAGCCAATTGGTATTGTCACGTAAACAGAACGTGGCCAATTCGACACTAGTACAGCACACCGGTGCGTTGGAGAGCCAAGCCACAACATTTACAATCTACGTGTTAAACTGACCCCCCATCATCATCATCATCGTGCTGCTGTCAAACCCAACAATGGTGTCACATGTTGTGGCGGCCCTTGCACTGACGATGTATTATCGGCGAAAGTGGCCCCCCTCTGAAAATGAGTGAAGGACGCTGGCCCGAGACCACCGGTATTTGACCTTGTCGGTAACCGCCTGATGGGGCATCAATTTAATTTTGCGGTTCCAATATCGTGATGTAGCCAATAACGGTGAATGATGTGACAACCAAATGAAATTAGTTGGAAATCAGCTAATTAATTCATTGGCCATATAAATACATCAGTGCAAGTAAGGATTTGCTACCTTAGGTGGAAGCAGTTTCTACCATGGATCGTCTCAGCTTGCTGGTGTGATAGCGCATCTTTGTCCTGGGATATACCGCATCTGTATATTACTATTTTCACGCCTGTTTACCGAGGAAACCATCACCGAGTCTCATGACTCCTTCGACAGGAGGGCTTTGTTGCAGTCGCGGCAATGATTGCTATTATGCGCGCGTGCGTGTAAAATCCTAAATTCGTAATTTGTCGTCTCATTTAGAAAATTCGGGCCATGACATCGGCACACAATGGCACTCGTTTTTGTGACTGACGGCATAGGATCTTTGACCATAATACAGGTTTTTTTTAGGTTTAGATCGCCTAAATGTATTAACGTGCCGTTAAACCCGCCACCACCCAACACAGCCAATTAGTAAGGTTTGTCATGTAATCTAACCCCCCCCCCCCCAAAAAAACCTGTATTATGGATGATATTGGTCGCGAAAGTCTACGTGTTAAAGGGGCTTTGACGTTCACAGTGAAGCACATGGCTCGTATTTTTTTAATTCGATATGATCCAGGGTGGCTGCTCAATCTAAACAAACGGTGAACGTGCTACGGCCAGGCCTTGTCCACCGCCCATTTATATATTTTTCGTGAGACTCCTAAAAATAGGAAAAACTAATTATTCTAACTCGTAGGAAGCTCGGCGTGGAATGCAATAATGGTTGTTAAAACGTTTTTTTTAGGGTTACCGATAACTGCGTGGACTCGAACCAGTAAAATAGGGGTACAGTCCTGATTTGCGACGTTAAAGTGGTGTCTCAAAGGAAACGTCGCGGTCTCTTTTTGACTGAGAAACGAAAGGGAGCTTCCACACTGGTGTGTGATGGTTGGCAAGTCGCACTTGTTGGCACGGCGGTTGAAAGTGGCTCATGATTCTTAAGCCAGTGCGTTCATTGCTAAGATACCACTGGAAACGGGTTCCCATCCTATTATTATTATTTTAACAACCCCGAAAGCGATGCTCACATATTTCTTATTAGCCGTCTCCATACTGCGCAGAAAATGTCACGGGCCAGGTAATCCCTGTTCTCGACTGTACTCCCGTACCTCCAGACCGAGACGGTTCGTGTACAGTAACATGTTTACGCTTGTTAGATCTCTTTATACCGTCTTGAGCAGCAGAGGTTTAATTTCCCACGGAATGTTGCCAAGGTCTCTGGTAGAGTGGATTAGGCATGTGACTGCAAACCACAGCCATAGCGAGAGGTATTCTTGATGTCATGTGCCTGATGCGGAACTATTTTTCTTGGCTACTAACCCAGACGGATATGCCCAGAAATCAAGGATAAGGTCCCGCTTTTATAGGCCGCTTAATTTCCTCAGCAACTCAAAGCAGCCATTATTCATCTCAGCCATTTAAAAGCCCTGCTGCAGTCTATCCAAGGGGACCCCCTAGTGGCAGCTGTCCCTGTACGGCAACACGGGTGCACGACGCAGCACCGGGCCTGCAACTGAGGCCGCGATGATGACCGGCACTTGTGTCACGTCCTTCGGGAAGGAAGTGTAATTGTAGCCCGGACTTCAGTGGATGTTCTTCCACGAACCGTCAGCGGGATGATTTCCTGTTTGAACGTGACTCGTTTCACATGAGGGTGTCGGTCACGTCAATACGGGCGAGCATGCATAATGCATGAGCTTTCATCAGCACCGCACGGCGTTCCCATCAAGGTCTTGTAACAGTGGGTTAGAAAAAAACTGAACGAGAAAAAAAAATGGGAAAGAATATCAACATTACTTTTATACGTGAGTTGTGCCCTAATGGTGCCAAATTACTTCTATTGGTTGGATATGGTGAGAATACGGCAGTGATAAAATACATGTGATGAGCGTGAAATTATAATAAATGTGGTTGATGTGACTAAATTACTGTGATTGTATAACTTTCACAGTGATTCTCCTGCTACTTGCTGCTTCTGATAATTATAAGACAATGCTACGTTTACATATTGGTGTTCCTATTCCGGCCGAGGATGAAGGTAATATTGCTACTATTGTTGCTGCTGCTGATGATGAGGAATGCTCTGCTGCTGTTGATATGCTGCTGGTGCTGTTGATGGTGCCGATGACAGTGATGAAGGCAATGCTGCTTCCGGTGATTATTTTCACTCATTATTATTAATACTACGACGCTGGCATGAACGTCGATTGATCACGTGACATCGTCACATTGTCCGTGTCGAGCAGCAGGCCAGCGGGAGTCAAACCTCAATGCGGAGCCTCAGGATACGCACGTGAGCCAAAGGGACGGCGGCAGCGAGGACGCGAACACGGACGGCGGGACCGAAGCGGCAGCGGAGGGCATGGACACGGCCGGCGCCGTTCAGCCCAATAACAAATCCCTGATCACGGCCCAGGCCGACGGTGACCCCACTCACTTGGCACCAAGCATCCGCAGCCATGAAGACGGCGACTTGGAGCAATTGCAGGCGACCGACGGTGACCGTGTAAGGGCAACCGGAAGCGCTCCTTCGAAGGACAGGAAAGTATCGCACTCGGACGACTTCAACGGCTGCCTCGAACTAGACTCCCTCGTCATTTCAGAAGAAGACGATCCCCCGTGCGAGGGCAGCTCCGAGCAGCCGAGGGGGGACATCGATGGAGGACACGCTGAGGTCAGACGTGTTTCGGACACCCAGGCAGTTGGCGTGCAGTCTGACTTTGGTGCGACGGGACCCCGGCCGGCGGAGCTGACTGGACTGAGCATAGTGATGCCGCTCGCCGCAAGAGAGGAGGCCGCAGGGGAAGAAGCGAGCGGACAGAGGAGGCTTGAGGACGAGTGCAGCGCTGCGGCAGAGGAGGATGGAGAGGTGCCCCTGGAGGACGAGGTGTTTGTGGAGCCTGGGCGCGTCTGCCCGGAGAGCCCCAACAAGGGTCCCACGGCAGAGGGGGGATTGGCCAGGTACGAGAGGCGTCCGCATTTACTTACGTAGATACGTACATATCCTTAACGTCATCGTTATCGCAGGACACGATTGATCGACCGCCGAATGAAGGCATCTTCCTGCCTTGTGGGTCGTCGAAGTTACTTGACGTTTGTTGTGTTGAACTTCTTTCGCACCGTACTTAGCCAACCGTGCTAATCGGAGGTGCGGGGAAAGACAGCAACACTGATCAGTGCCGCCGCCCGATACCAGTTCGAATATTACTCGTTTAGATTTAAAGCTTTCGTGACTGCAAGGATTCATATTCTTGGTTCTTTCGGTAAAGTCACGTAGAAGGGAAATAATAAAATAATAAAAATATAAAACAATAAAATTCTCACGACGTTTCGACTGCAACACAAGCAATCATCATCAGGTGTGGATTTCACACTTTACCGAAAGAACCAAGAATATATTACTCGTTGTCGAGGAATTAAACTCTGGTTGCCAGGCTCTTAGTGAAGTGCGCTAACCATTGTGCCACCACTCTGCTATGACCGCTATGCATATTGAAACGTTTGCCCGTTATTGCAAATACATGTTATCACGTGTTGTCACCTGGAGTGTTGGGGGAGCGGGGGGCGGTGGAATTTCAGAGAGCAATGTTTAAAAAAGATGACATCAGATAATAAATCTACCTCCCTGAGGTGGTAATCAAAATCCACTGTGATGCACTTTTCAGTCGAGATAAGAAAATGTAATTGTACTCTTTGACTTTACCGAAAGAACCAAAGAGTATGGATTCCCGCAGTCACGAAAGCTTCAAATCAAAAATGTAATTGTACATCCGTTTGCCAGTCGCCTCCCCTCGCCGAGTAATTCCTGGGGTTGTTTGACCATACTTCACCACGCTGGTTAGTGTGGATTGATAAACGGAGGTGTCCAGGACTGGGAATCGCTAGCCACTGACTGATGATAGCCGTGGCCGGGAATGGAACTTGGGTCGTTGGGTTCGTAGAGCAGTGCGCAAACCACTGTGCCACTGCTCCATCCCAGGGGGCCACGGTACAGGCAAGGAACAGATCTATACATCGATTCAATTGATTAAAATTGATTCTTACACTCGTGATACATTCATCTAATTGCATGCATAAGAATTAATTATTTACGGTTTATTTGTTGGTCGGTGGGTTTCATGTGGCAAGGCACATGGAGGGTGCTTTCACCTCTTCCAAGACATCTGACCAGCATGGAAGAGTACCACAAATTTTGTCACTGAATAGTACAGCGCTGCAATTGCAGATTAACTCGAAACTAATGGAGTGAACATAACTCTCCATAAAAGAGAATGTTACACTACAAATAAAACTAAAATTATCTTGAATAAAATCGCGACCCAGAAGTCACAGTTCATGGATCTCCAGGGACGTGGGCTTGGATCATTGAATGCGAACTGTACACCACTTAACACCGCAACCTTCCCCTGCAGCCTCATGATGCGTGAGATCCGGCGCAGCGTGGAGCTGGTGCCAGGAGAGGGTGGCGGCAACGCCGGCATTGCCGGTGGCGGCAGCGGTGTCATTTGTGCCGAAGATCCCAGCACCGACGCCTTCAGCCGCGATGCTGAGAGCATCCTAGAGGCTCACCACGAGCGCGGAATGTCCTACTCGAGCATGGACTCGCTCGACGTTCTCAGCTCGGCCGCCCCTCCATCTGGTGAGCCGGAAAACGCCGCCGCCGACGACGACGACGACGAGCCCTGCTTCGATTTCTCCGAGGCGACGCTCACGCCGGGGGTTCGCGAGTGGATGATGGACGCTTCGGACACTTCGCCAGTTCCTGCTCTGAACTTCGCCGGCAGCCCGAGCACCTGTGCTCCGTTGCGGGCGTTGTCCCCCCCGTCGGCGCCGCACGACGCGGGCCGCTCGCCTCAGCCGCGGGGTCGGAGCGACGAGCGGACGTCGCCGCTGCGTCTGCCTCGCGACGCCCGGCGAAGGACGGAGGGCGATAGCTCTGCGGACTCGGCGGTCTGTGAGCAGAAGGCCGCAGAGGGCTCGTCCGACACGAGGAGCGGCGACTCCGATGTGACGCAGGCCGAAGAGGTTCTGACGGTCCCAGCAGTTCATGACGCAGATGGTGACGCGGGCCAAAGAGACGGGGAAAGACAACGCTCATTGACCGCCGCCGACGTGAATTCCTCTTGCGAGCAGAGACGATCAAAATCTTCGTCGCCGGCTTGCGTGAGCCTTACGAGCGTTCCCGACCGTGCCTTTGCCAGGCAGAAAGGGGCCTTAGAGGGAGGCCTGACCAGTGTTTTCAGCGCCGAGGTTATCTCCCAGCATCAATCGGCGGTTTCAAACAGCCGCTCGGAAAACGTGCTGAGCAGTCGCGTGACAGCGGACTTGGAGCAGGGAGAGATTTCGCCAGGATTATCGCTATCCGTGAGGTGAGCTCATTCTCAATTAACATGATTGTGTGATTTTTCTGGACCTGTGAATTGTTGGTTTTGAATTCGTTGGATCCAATACGAATTTTCATGATTAATTTTACTTTGGTTTTAACCTGAGTTAGTTAGTGATGTTAAGGCAAACTATGTATTAAATACATTTTTGAATGCCTTTTTACATAAATCAAGTCTTCATTGATTTGACCGTTGAGGTCCCATGATTCACAAATGAAACATTAATGATTAATCTATAACCAGACAAGGCTCTATGAAGATGTAATACCACTTGTGAGGGTGTGAAAAAAGAGCCAATAATAGTCACAATGGCATTCTTAAATTAGCATTTGTAAAAAAATTCGACAATGAGTCTTAACAGTGATGAAATTATAATGGTTAAAATACTACCGGGTAAAAAAAAATGTCCAGTAAAATAAAATAAAGGCAGGAACAATAACCATATTTCAAAGGGGGGTTTGGTGGAAGCTCATTGCTGGCATGAGAGTGTGTGAATTAATGTGCTATTTAAAACGAACAATATATATGTTGTGACATATTTGACATAGGCGTATGTTGGGCATACAACGTCCTGTTTTTTCTCATCTTATATCTTAACCTCATCATTGCCAGCTACCTTAACCCGCAACGATCATGCGGGTCTCACGATCGTGCGGGTCTCACCGATGCCTTGGCTCTTAACTCTCTCCACTTTTTAAATCCTTTATATTAAGTTCGCTTGCTTGCTTGCGTGCTTGCTTGCTTGCTTACGACCGTGCAAACCTTTCGGTCGTTTTTAACCCACTTCCCGTGATCCAATCGAGCTGACATTTTGCACAGATTCGTTGTGCGAGATAATTAATGTTCGTGAAAAAAATGTTTCCAAAATTTTACACTGTTTAGGGAAAACAAATTAAATATTTAATTACCAATTGTTTAATACTGCAGAAAATCATCTGACCCATAGGTGGCAGCCATCTCAAGCCAGAGGACGAGAGGACTCTAGCTGCCACGCATATAAAGGATTTAGAGTGAAAAACTTAGTTTTTACGGGTTATACTTATTCCTGCCCTGAGTTGTCTTTGTCAGGTGTTGTATACCAGGCTTTACGAGTCCATGAAATCACATTTTCTTAAGTTACGTTGCGTCCCAAAAATTATCTGCACAAAAAAGAAACCCGACGCTATTTAAATTACAGCACAGCTTTTAGTCGGCCACCTTTCATCATAGCCATGCCAACTTATTAAATGGACCATGTCTATGGCATTGTGAAGGTCAAACAAAACAGTGTGGCCCTCTGCCAGCTTAATCTATCTGGTGGATCACGTGGCATGCGTCACCGGCCAGGGCAGCCACAGAGTGCGAGCAGCAAAAAGGGTCGGTGCGGGGCTGCGGGGTGGAGGATTACAGCGTTTGGTGCAAACATGATGGGCCGGTTAGGGGGGGCACAGCCATTGAGGGGGACACAGTCATTGTGGGTGTCGTGGGGTGTCCAAACAAACCACCCAACTTTTTTTTGGATGTGTTTTTTGTTGTTCAGTCAGCATTTGTATCTCTTCAACAAAATAAATGCTGATTCTGCCGATGGACCGGAACGTTTAAATTGACAGTAGCGTACGGACAGTTGGTTCAGTGCTGAGTCAGTGGCGAGTGGTTGCCTTGGGTTTAATGTGATTATGGTGCTGTAGACCGTCTCTTTTCTGGGGCCGAATGGGGTGATGAACTTTTGCAGATCTCGTGCGAAATCTGAGCAATAAACAACGGGAACCGTTCGCTGCTAGGAAACTCCCAACTTCCACAGTACACCTGGGAAGCAAGCAATTGGTGCCATGGGGTTTTGTGATAAACGCCCTGTCCCCAATGAAGCGATCGCTGATTTGAGTATTTCGATATAATATGAGCGTGCATATTGCGGAGGATTACTGTTGGTCTCCCTGATTTAACACTGCGGGCTTAACAACCATGTTAATACCCGCCGTCTGCTTCACATTGGATGTTAAAAGATCCCGTGGCGTCATTCGCAAGAGTAAGCCGTCGTGTGCCGGCGTCGGGGTCCAAATTTGGCAAATTTGAAACTGACACCGCTAATGACAGGGACTTCTCTACTTATGAACATTCGACTTCCGAACTTTCAGAGATACGAACAAACTCGTCCATATGTCTGGTTGCCTGTTCGGACCGAGAGTCGTAAGTTCAACCGCCGCGCAATCGATGGCGGTGGTGGCATCTGCATCTGCAGAACATGAAGAACCAGTGACATCTACGGGACATTATACAACTTTTAAAACCATTCCCCGTGTTTAGTGTACATGTCGTAACAGCACGTTTGGAATCGACAGACTTAAATTTGGACTTACGAACTAATCGATTTACCAACAGACCTCTGCAATCTAACTCGTTCGTAAGTGGACGAGTCCCTGTATTCAATTGGGGTTAAACATAGCAATGATTGCCCCTCTATCCGCCTACTGGCAGAGACATTTCCCTGGCCACTCTTGCGAATGAGATTATCCTTGGTCTCTTGAGTTTTCACCTGCTTAAATAAAATACACTTGGTGGGTGTCGCCCGGTCCACACACTTTGAACCAATGTCGGTGAGAAAACATCCACTCACAGAAATGCCACGTGACTGATGGGATGTGTAGTAAATATATAATGTAAAGATATAAATTACGTGTATCATTATATATACATTTTTAAAATAAACACGTATATTTTATGGCGAGAGACAGGTATGGAAGGAGGCGAATTGTGCCCGCTTATATTTTTTTAGTATGATAAATCGTCGTTCCACGCGTGACCTTTGACGCTGCACGCTGCTGATCTCCACTAGATGGCCCTGTACTCCCCTCTTGCTGCTTTCGCCAGCAGTGTGGTTTTACGTCAAACTATTTTTTTTAAAACTACATATCGCGAATACAGAGCAGCGTGTGACCCATTTACAGAGCAGACAGCCTCTTAAAAATGTAAAGAAAGAGCCAACCCAGCTGTTATAATTACCACATTAAATGTCCCCTAATGGATCTTCGTGAGAAAATGTGAAGCCGGAATTAATTTGATGAATGATCCGAGCGATGTCGAGGTGAACATCATACCTCCACAAAGGCGATGTGTCTGCACACGCAGCAGCAGGAGCAGCAGCCCCTTCCATTTGATTTGCTCATAAATTTTACATGGGAGCAAAAGCCTATTTTTAAACACGCCCAATCTCCATCGCTCTGCAGTATTTATGAACGTGCCCGATGCTTTGCTCATCAGAGAAAGTTTATAAGCTGCTTTCCGTTTGTTTAGATGCACGTTAAAGATTTATTGTAAACACGCGCACACAGTTAGACGCCTTGTATTGTGTACTCTACTTTTTAGAATAGTTCTTTTTCAGCCATGCTTTAATGGCCCTTGTTCGTGTGTGTGCTACAAAGAACGACCCTTATCCGAAAAGTCACCTATATATATATTATATATATTTTTGTAATTTTCTTGGTTCCCTTCTACGTGACTTTACCGAAAGAACCAAGAAGATGAATCCCTGCAGTCACGAAAGCTTTAAATCTAAATTTTTGTCATTTTCAAGCTACACAGTGCTATTGATGAATGTGTTGAGTTTATTTTGATAATTGTGCTTGTGCATCAGTGGCGGTGCATCATCATCACCCAATAACTTGTTTAGGAAAAAAATCTTCACCACCGAGAATTGTCTTGACCTTTCTCCATGTTGCTATCAGCGATGACATTGCTAAATATATATTCAGGACAACAGCTGGACTTGCAGATATTGTCAACTGTAACTTAAAAAATATTTCTAAATCAGCATTTAGTTTAAATAAGTAATATTTAAAAAAACACTTTAAAAAAACACGCTTTTATGAAATATATCGTACTAGTAATGGAAGAACTCCACGACTCCAGGAAGTGGCCCAAAGCTTGCCATAACGTAAGGGGACCGTGGCCAATTACAGCCAACGTCAGTTGACCGTGAACAATTGGAGCCTAGACGAAACATAACATATAAAAAAGAATGTAAAAAAATATATATATGTATGATAGAATATAGTATTGTCATCAGTATGACATACGTATACCAAGTTTTCAGTCGATACCATATTGGGAAGTGGGTTAAAGTTGAGTTACAAGATTTGAGGATACAACAACGACAACAACAAACAGAGTGAGTTAAATGAAAGCGTGTAAAAGGGGGGGGGCAAACGGTGTAATTAGTTCTGGCAGCAGATTGATAAAATGCAAAAGCGATTGGAGGTGCTATGTTTTTTTAAAATGTAGGTATCCTCAATTACAACCAGGTGATAACCATTGTAGCCTCCAACCATATTTCAATTGCACAGCATGAAAAGTACACGTATAATCTGATGATTAAGAGGGAGGGAGGGAAGGATGGGTTGACAGGGGTTTGAATTGACGCATTGGTTAGCAGATGTTGCGTTATGAACTCCTCGACCTCAATTCCATTCGCAGCCATGGCTTCTGACATCGGTGGCGAGTGATGATAATTGAACTGACCAGTGCGTGTTGGTGAACCTCCCACCGAGCATCTCGGTCAAACAATCCCAATGACCGACATGGCCATCGCTCAGCAGCAGATTGACAAAAAGGGGGCCATGATCAATTTAGTCACCGTAATTGGGCACAAATTAAAGCCAACCAACATTTGACCACGGAATTAACTGATTGTGTAAGGTGGAACAACGGTTTAAGAAAAGAAAACAATGTTTGCACGCAATAAACTATTGCAAGCAAAATTTGAACAGCAATAATGTCACCGACATATGTCACACCGGTAAGGGGCCATCCATTGAGTAGGAACGCAAAAATCTCTGTCAATACGTTCCTTCGGAGTTGGCAGGTAGGAACTTGGTTGGACAGCGCATTCGTGCACGACAAATATGCACGACAGACAAATAATCCCTGGTGGGCAGTGTGGAACCTGTTGTTCCTACCTGTAAAATGTTCCCCCTACCCCCCTCCCTGTACGCACGCCGACTAATAAACACCCCCCCCCCCCCCCCAGATATTTAATCCATGCAGAAACGATCCAAGGATTATTAATATTAACGTGTTTAAGTAAACAGACCACCGCTGGACTATCTAACTAATTTGAAGGCCAATCTAGACAAATTATTATCGAAGCTTCACCTCCCCGCCCGGTTCCTATGCGTACATTGTCAGTTGACCCCCCCCCCATACGCAAGCGAACGCATTTGGGTTAATCCCCCCTCCTCTCCTCCCCTCTCCTACTCCCCCCCCCCAACTTCCCCCCCCTCGCCTCCCCCCCCCCTCGCCTCCTCCTCCCCCTCCTCCTCCCCATCCCCTCCTCCTCCCCATCCCCTCCTCCTTCCTCCCCCTCCATCCCCCCTCCCTTTCCCCCTCCTGCCCCTCCCTTCCCCCTCCCCACCTCTCCCCCCTCCCCCTCTTTCCCCCCTCTCCCCCCCTCGCCTCCTCCTCCCCCTCCCCTCCTCCTCCCCTCCTCCCCATCCCCTCCTCCCCCCCCTCCCCTCCTCCTCCCCTCCTCCCCATCCCCTCCTCCTCCCCATCCCCTCCTCCTTCCTCCCCCTCCATCCCCCCTCCCTTTCCCCCCTCCTGCCCCTCCCTTCCCCCTCCCCACCTCTCCCCCCTCCCCCTCTTTCCCCCCTCTCCCCCCCTCGCCTCCTCCTCCCCCTCCCCTCCTCCTCCCCTCCTCCTCCCCATCCCCTCCTCCTCCCCATCCCCTCCTCCTTCCTCCCCCTCCATCCCCCCTCCCTTTCCCCCTCCTGCCCCTCCCTTTCCCCTCCCCAACTCTCCCCCCCTCTCCCCTCTCCCCCCCCTCCCCCTCTTTTCCCCCTCCCCCCCCCCTCCTCTCCCCCCCTCCCCCTCCTCCCCCCCTCCCCGCGTACGTACTAAATGGATTGACCCCTAACCCCGCGGCGAGGAGACTTTGTATCCCCTCCCGGAGTTTGTGGGAGGCAAGTGCACACGTGGCACGGGGGGGGGGGACATGGGAAAGGCGCAAGCGGCACCGGCAGCGGCACCGGCGGCACGCAACTGCCGTAGAGACGCGACCGTGCAGCGTGCTCGCTGCGCGGGGACTGCCGCTGCCGCCGGAGCATGACATCACCCCGTGCGCGCGACCCGGCGATGAGACTTAACGCGCACGCTATTGGCCCGCCGCCATGTGACGTCACGACTCCCCCCCCCCTTTTTTCTTTTTACCAAATCGCGGCTTGTGATTGGTCGTTGCCGTGGCGACGAGGGCCGCCCGCCCAGCCCTTGGCTCGTGGCGTCAGGGGGGGGGGGGGGTGTGAGACCAGGAAATGATCGCGGCGACTCTTCGTGTTGTCAAGTCGGTGAGGGAACGTCTCCGCTTTGTCGCTTCGACTCGTGTC
Organism: Lethenteron reissneri; assembly: GCF_015708825.2. Taxonomy (NCBI): domain Eukaryota; kingdom Metazoa; phylum Chordata; class Hyperoartia; order Petromyzontiformes; family Petromyzontidae; genus Lethenteron; species Lethenteron reissneri. Next base: position 5,905,551 of record NC_083825.1, on the reverse strand, counting down.
GGGAAGAAAGAGGGAGGACAATAAAATAACCTCATCACGCCTCGACTGAAGTCATCGCTTGATAAAGTGTTACACACACACACAGAGAAAAAAGGGCAAAAGCGTGCGTTAGCCTCCGTGAGATTTCAACCGCTAATGCTTTTAAAGGGACAGGGACCGGCGTCCATTCAGTGCTGTTTAATACCAGCTGTTAATTACTGCGAGCTTTGCGCAAAGTTAACTTTTGATTAAGCGGCCACGTGAATTGAGTGGGGGGGAAGTGGGGGGGGGGGGAGAGGCGATTAGGGAATGAAAAGGGGGGCTCATTAACGTGTCTGAAGCCGTTGCTGTGGGGTGGTGGTTGGAGTGGGGGTGGTGGGTGGGTGGGGGAGCGATTTGTTTATCGCTGGGCAACGAATTGATAAGTACAGAGAGACCTGTGCTTGGAACGAGTCAAGTTTGTTCTTTCAGTTCTAGATTAGAAGTTCTTTGAGTCCGACGGTAGCCGGTCGGGTCTCCGTTCTCCGTCGATCAACATTTCCACACTTGGCTGGCGTGAATGACGGGAGCTGGCGTGGGTGTGCTGCTACCTCGCCTCAGGTTCGTGATGGAAATGTGTTTTTGTTTTCCCACTATATGGGTTGTTGTTGTTGTTGGTTCTTTCGGTAAAGTCACGTAGAATGGAAATGATAAAAATAAAATAATTCTCACGACGTTTCGGCCACAACGCAAGCAGCCCGTCCTCAGGTGGAGAACGCGTCTGTCGAGGAGACAGTGAATGTTTCAGACTCTGAATGTTTCAGACTCTGAATGTTTCACACTCTGAATGTTTCACACTCTGAATGTTTCACACTCTGTCTCCTCGACAGACGCTGTTCTCCACCTGAGGACGGCTGCTTGCGTTGTGACCGAAACGTCGTGAGAATTATTTCATTATGTTTTATTTTTATTATTTTATTATTTCCATTCTACGTGACTTTACCGAAATAATCAAGAAGATGAATCCCTGCAGTCACGAGAGCTTTAAGAAATATATGGGTTGTTGTTGTTCGTCACCACGTCAGCTAATGAGGGGGGGGGGGTGCTTCGTAGGACCAGAGCGGCGTTTATTCAAGAGGAACGCGAGATGTGCACGCATTTTATACGGGGATTTTTTGGTTGAATTTCTGATGGTTTTGCATTTCCGTTTGCTCATTTGGTTTCGGTGGAGTCTTTTTTAAATCCTTTATATTAAGTTTGCTTGCTTGCTTGCGTGCTTGCTTGCTTACGACCGTGCAAATCTTTCGGTCGTTTTTTAACCCACTTCCCGTGATCCAATCGAGCTGACATTTTGCACACAGACTCGTTGTTCGTGAAATTTTTTTTCCAAAATTTTACACTGTTTAGGGAAAACAAATGAAATATTTAATTACCAATTGCTTAATACTGGCAGACAATCATCTGACCCATAGGTGGCAGCCATCTCAAGCCAGAGGACGAGAGGACTCTAGCCGCCACGCATATAAAGGATTTATAGTGAAAAACGTTGTTTTTACGGGTTATACTTATTATTATTTTGATGAGCGTGGCACAATTTTGGCATGCACCAAAAGTGCGTGTTGGTGCAATATGTTGTTGATTTCGTAGCACGGTTAACAACAACAGCAACAAAAAATCTGCCATGAAAAAAGTGCCGGTGGCCTGAAATGTCACCTTAAATTTTTTCCTCTTTCAGAGAGTTTTGTTGAAAAATGTGTCACGTTGTTTTGCGCGTGTATAAATCTTAGTCGGTGAGTGAGCGAGTCGAGTTCTGCATTTGTAACCACATCCCTTTCGGTAAAAACCCAACATTCTCGTCGCAAAGTGGCATGAATCCCATTCGGTTGGCTTCCTGTCACAGAGCCTCCCGTGTTGCTTCAGCCGAACCCAGCGGGCTCACCACCACCATGGCACCTTTTGTAACTTGTTTAAACAGTAGCCGGTGCAGCACAAAGGTCGCAGAGAATGGCCTCAGCTGTGATGGTGTGGATGCAGTAATATTTCGCAACGTTGTGGTTTATTTTTTAAGCACGTGCGACGAGAAGGGAAAAGTTATTTTGAACAGTACCGTTGCGCAAACTACAGTTGTACCACTTGTACAACACACACACACACGTGTAGATGATGAAGTAACGCCTCTTTTACAAAAAAACACGGAAATTCTAAACTTTACGTAACTTGCTGTACTCAATTGTAGTTGACGAGGCCGAATGATATTTTAATGTCGGTTGTTAAAATATTCTGGTTGAATGTGCACGGTTTAACACTGCTGGGGACAGACTCTTTGATAAACATCACGTAGACATTCTTTAGAAAGTCTGCTCGGTAGAAAGGACATTGACCATTCATATTGTTCTAATGTAAAGGCAACTTTCATAAATAATTCGGAGTTGCTTGTGTGGCACAGTCAACTTAGTTTGCCTGCTCCCTAGTTGTTTCACCAGAGATACTTCCAAATTAAATATAATTTTATTCATTCCAGCGTCAAGGGCCAAATTTGTCAAGCGTTTTCATGTCCAGTGAGAAGCTTTCGGTATTTCAAAGAGATGAACACCTCCCGGCCACATCTTGCCATGTAATGTACGGCCCATGTAATGTACCTGGCCACGCTGGTCAGTGTGGGTCGGATGAAAGGGGGGGACCCAGAAACCTGTTAAGATATCGCTCATCGCAGATGTTAACCATGACCGGGAATAGAGTTCGTAGCCACCGTTCCACACCATCTCTCTGTCGGGGAAAAACAAGTTGATGTAAATATTATGGCAATTACTCCCCGCGCAGACGCCGTAAATTGGTCTTTACTTTATTTACGCACCGTTTACAAAGTTAAGGTCACGTGTATTCAGGAAGGGTGGAGTGGTAACAAAGCGGTGAACAAACAGCGCTGTGAACCCAGTGGCCTGGGTTTGATTCTCAGCCATGGGTAGCGTCGATGGCTCGCGATAGCCAAATCAGATTTGGGGTTCCACCTTTACCAACCTGCACTGAGCAGCGTGGTGACGGATGGTCGGACAACCCTGTGCCATCCGACATGGTGTGGAGGAGGCCTTCATCCAGCAGTGTGATAAAGAGCTGAAAAGGAAAGGCTGTCGTAATTTACACATAACAGGCCTCGGCAACGCGTATTGAGTTTGTGTACGACATTGCTTTTTTATTTTGAACGGGTTCCCATGGTTTTTATGGAGTTCCTTTGTCAATGACACCTGGTTATCCAGCTGCATTTTGTTTTCCAAGTCTGGCTGCTGACGAGATCCAGGAAGTTCAAATCCGGTCCATAGTTTTGCTCGCTTAAACAAAATGCTTCTTGATAATATTGGTCCGGTAGAGGCAGTAGGCCGACGAAGTGAAACATTTGTATTCATTTTTATAGACACAACACTGAGTTCAACTACTTTATTTGCACCCGTAGTACTTGAGGTGTTCGTAACATTGAGCCTTAGGTGCATTCCTGTTTGGTCAGCTCTGGCAGGGCAGCTTTGTTATTAACTCGGCTCTCGTGACCGCAGTCACGACTCCATAACCACAGACTTCTTCCCGACCGCGCATGGCTTTATAGAGTTTCTCTGAACTTTGTGAAATCACGTGGAGGCTAACTAGAGCCCGCTGTTTGAAAGGAAGTGCGGATGGTGTGGCCGGCTCCAATGTTACCATTCCTTCTTCGTAGCAGCCGTCCTTACAAAAAGGAAAAGCACTACGCTAATTGAAAGTTGAGGGCTTTCTAATGACGTGCAATTCTCAACTTACAGTTTTTGTGGACATGTAATTATTATAAGCATATGAGTTGACTTAAGGGCAAGTTCAGTTAAGGCATTGCTACTATGGCTTGTGCTATACCCATGTGCACATACATTCTTCCACAGAAATGTTTAAGGGGCTTTATTTTCTGTTACATACTGGAGCACATGAATTTGTCAGAACTGCATTGTACATTATGATCTAAATTCTAAGATTCTATAGATAAGCAGAAAAACATCTTGATTTTTTTGTCCAAAAAAATCGTGCTTTTTTTTTACACAATCAGCTCCACAGCCTTCTGGGAGTGAATAATGTAAGCAGCATTGATTCGGCACAAGCAAACTGTGGACTGGTTTCGACACACAGTGTCTCATCAGCCCTCAGACTTGTTTGAATCAATACTGGTGAACTGCCAGATGTGATAGGCAAGGACTCGCTTGAAGATACGGTGTCCTATGAGTCTCATTCGGTATTTGTATAGAATGTAGGGCAGTGGAGGAAAATGTCATCTTTTCTATGTTCAAAATGATGATGTGACCATTTTTTATTACGCTCTTCGCCGTTAGAATCATTTACCACCCTCAGTAGTGGTTGCCAATGCAATGTCCATCTTAAAATCATGCCCGGAGACATATTTGTCCCAAACAACGTATAATAGCAGTTAATGAGGCTGCAATGAGCTATGTTTAATTTAGCAGATTTTAATCTCTTAATTGTTGTTCTTTATGCTAACTGTAGATGACTGGGTTGGATTGTTAAGCGCTTTGTGAGGTCCCGATCCTGTTGTTGTCCGGCGTGCGTAGCCTTCTCGTATGCCAGTCCTTCGTGTCAAACCTTATTGGAATCATTGAGAGAAGTCCTCTTTATCTGCAGTGAGTGTATGGACGAACGTCGCAGATCCTAATATCCGCTGGGTTATCAATGAATTTACTTCACTTACCTGTGGGAAATGATTCTTGCAGAGGAATGCGATAATAGGAAGAATAGGGTCATGGGTAACAGGAGCTTCCATGGACCCTATAGCTCCTCCAGATAATAGGAGCCGCAAGTTATAGACTTGCGGATAAGAGGAATTCTTCTGAACCTCGGCGCATGAGCAGGTTATATCCACAGGCTTGATATAGCCGCAATAGGAGGGCACAGTGGTAACAATTATGCGTCACGGCAACAAGGGCCTGAGTTGGATCCCCAACTCGAGTGCCTTCCTGTGTGGAGTTTCTATGTTCTACCCCACTTCTGCAAGGGTTTTCCTCCGGATTTTTCTGTTTCCTCCCCATAGCTAAACTAAAAAAAAGCCATACAATATAACACGTGTTGGCCACAAGCATCCCAGTGCTTAAAATGTACTCGTGAAAATCTCTCAATTCGGGATTTACATGCAGCAAACACCGCCCCTCCCCTGTCAAAACTTGTTGTTCGCATTGTCCCATTTTCACGGGGTCAGCCGCTCTGTTGCTCGTTCTATGTGTTGCCCTGCATCCTCCTTGCCTTTAGCCAGCGCTGACCTTGACCTCTCCGATCTCCTCTCTCTCCACTCTCCTCTCTCTCCGCTTTCTCCGTCAGATCTTTGGTCCGCGAGTTTGATAACCGTTGTTAGTCGGTGCGTTGATGCTGCGTGACGTCTCTATCGCGAGCCAATGCTGCTTACCGCACTGCCACACAATGTACGCTGCAATTTCAATACCCGTGGGACCAGAGCTGTATCTTGGTGCCAAAACCTCGTACGCCCTTCCAAAGTACAGCAAATAAATCCCAATTATGGTAAAAGTAAACCATCCTTGCATGTTTACGTTCAAATATCGTAGTAAGCGTTTTAAAGAACGAATGTCCCTCTGGTGGTAGTAGTCTGGGATTAAGGAAACGTGATTGTGCATGTACAGCCATTTTTGTCAATTCCCTGCTGGATGAGGGCTTCCTCATGCCATGTGGGTCACGGGAGTTTATTTGACCATACTTCACCACGTTTGTCAGTGTAGGTCGTGATGATGTTTTTTTTACAGAGTACGGCTTGATGTTTCTCCGTGTTTATCTATCTTCGTGAAAGCAATCTCTGGATTTTTCTTTAATCTGGCGCGGCTCAGGGGCGATCACCATCTCTCTTGCTACCCACATTGTGGCTGTGTTTTTGTTGAAATATCCTCAGCGAGTTGGCCACCGCAGTGTGCCACGGAAAAATTGTGGCAACAAGAAACGTGCCCCGCCGAAACGACCCAGTGAATTATTTTACCCCGGCAATGTCTGCTTCTCTTGCACTTACTTACAAGCTTGTTAAACGCACGTGTTTTGCTGCCACGCCTAAAACATTTTTCAAACATTATGAAATGGCTGGCTCTTTCGTTACGTGCCGAAACTTGTTTCCGTAAAATACGTGTGCGTCTATACTAACTGATTTCTATTTGGTAGCAAATGACCTGTCTGAAAAGACACGATGGTCTGGTATATGTCGGAGGATCTCACAACAGCAAGATTTGGAACATGCTCTGTTTCCCTTTGTTATAGTTAATCTGATTTTCAATTACAATAATAATTATACACTTATACAGCCAATATTAACCCTTTCTTAAGTGCCCTTAACTCTCAATTTTACACTTTAAATGCCAAAATACACTTTGGCTTTATGTAGCATCCAATGCATGAGGGTCTCTAAGACTTCGAATGGCAATCTGTGTTGAATTACAATTTAACTGCTTGCCCTTACGAGCGTGGTGATAGGGAAAGTTAGCAGTTAGGAGTAATCGTGAAAATTGCAGACAGTTCAAAGTAGAAACGTGCATGTATATTATTTCTAGTATTTTGCTGCTCGAAATTTCCGCATGATAAGCCAATTTGTTGAGCTATCATTTGTGGCCAGGTCGCTTCTGAAAATTAAGCGAATAGCTCAGTGGGCTTTACCTGGTAAGATAAAAAAAATAGTTTCGTTTTGCATTTTAAGTTATTTCTTTACTATTTTCATTACTTTGTACTCCTATTGTGTTTTAGTATTGTTTGTTGTAACGTTCTTACCCACCCCAACTGGTCATCTGTGAAAAAGAGCTTTATAGCTCATCGGATTTCTCCAGTGTTAATAAATATTCTCATTATGATTTTATCAGTTAGGAATAATGGTGGAAATTGCAGACAGCATAATAGGTGAGTGCATGAAGGCAAAAGGGCACGATTATGACCGGAGGCTGGATCCTCCCATGTCACCTGTGCATAATGTCACGTGTGCATAATGTCACGTGTGCATAATCCGTGCTATCTTGTTTTCGACTGCCAAGGTTCAATATTATGGCTGTGTAAAGTTTCAGCAGCAATAGGACAATGCAACAACTGTTTGTCGATTTCATCCTTGTTAGGAGTCATCTGTACAATATAGGCACCATTGCCTGCTGCCACCTTCTGCCTTTATGTGGACAAGCCCTCGCTCTTCACTGCAGGGGGCAGTTTGGCCCGGCTAAGGGTCAATAAACCAGTTCTTATTTGCTTCAGGCCTGCAGGAACTTTCCTGTACGATACATCTTTCATCACTTGCAGACAGTTTTATAGTTTGTTCAAAGTATCTTTGCTGCTGCGTGGATTTTTCGTGGTTGTGCTCCGTGTGGCTCTCCGATGCGCTTTCAGGGTTGTGCCGCGTGTTGTTCGATACGCTGGCCGACATTTCGCTCTCTCCCACGTGCTTGGAGCTTCGGCAAACTTCGTAAGGAACTGATTAGTCCCTGAAGAAGCTCCCGGCAACGCGGAGCGAAACGCCAAACATGCCCAAAACACATCGCCGAGCTATGAGGTTTATAGCTTTGTCCAGCTCCCGTGACCACAAAGCATCAGGAACTGTGTGGCGTGGAGGCTTCATCTGATAGGTCGGATGTTCCCGTGCGCTCATCCATCTCTTACGCGGCAACATTCCTGCGTGCGAATGTGCTTTGTGCATCAGCAACCCCCTCCACACTTCGACCGCCGTCCCCCACCCCCACCCACCTTAGCAGCGCCCACCCTAGCGTCGTTAGGTGGGAGACGATGTGTTGTATAGCCAGGTGCCGGGGTTAGCCAGTTCCTGTGAAGAAATTCCAACAATGCTTAAACAGGATTCTGAGCACAATATAAAAGGAATTAAAACAAAAGAGCTTTTCGTACCCGTGCGAATGCCCAGGATATTGCTTTTTTCACGCATTTTTTTTTAACCCTAACTTTGCCGTCGCGTGGTGTGTGTGTCACGGCGTAGCGTCATCGTTGAGTACGGTGAAATTCCTTTTCCCCCGCTGCCATATCAACCGTGACGACCATTTACACGCAGACACAATTGATGCGCAAAATATATATTTGTGGACGCATCATGTACGATACAGTCCTTTTATCAATCCACTGCTGGATGATGGCCTCCCCACACCGTGTGGGTCATGGCGGCTTGATGATGCAAGCGTCGAGTACAGACATTGGAGTATGGTACAATACAGCGATGGATTTTTCTTCCGTCTGCTCCTTCTCACATTGTAGTCCCCACAGTACCGGACAATTCTTTTGATGCGTTGCGGCCATCGAATTCCTGTCTATGTTCAGCCGTGCATTGCTTCTAAGGTGTTGGTGAGATGGGGAACATTCTGGGTGGTTTATAGACTACTGCGCATATCTATCAGTGTGTCGCCATAATAAGCAGGAATTAATGCGAGGCCCATAATAAACACTGGACATGTTTTACATGTTAACAATGAGCGCAGCTTGTGGCCACGTTGCTCAAGAGGAAGGCCATCTGTCGCAGGAACACGTGCCATATGGGACCCATAGCACACAGCCCATAACAGCCATCACATAATGGGCTATTCATCACACAGCGCGCTATACCGTTGGCTTCATTGTCGTGGAAGTTTATAAAAAGCAGATTAACGTACTGCTGTACGAGCGTTTTTTTTTTGGCCCTTTGTCAATCCTTTGCTGGATTCAAGGCTTTCCCATGCCACGTCAGTCATGGGTTTGTTTGGCCATGCTTCGCCACACTGCTCACTGCAGCTTGCTGAAGTGGGGGAGCCCATGGTCGTTGAGGAACATTGGGCAGGTACAGGAATCAAACTCGGGCTGCGGTGTTCAGAGTGCAGTGCGATAACCACTGCACCGTCGTTTCCCCACCAAACTATGCTATATGGATTTACAAGTGACAAATGTTTGGCTTAGCTGTGTGGAACAATTGGCTTATACCATTGTGACACTTAATGGGTATGTTTTCATGCCGAATTGACCTTGTTATTTCCTGTAAAGGAAATGACTTGCAAACTGTAATCTGAACACACAGAGATGGACATCGTATGATAATGCACATATACCTTTTTCTTTTCCAACAACATTTTTTATTTTAGAACCAAGATGGTAAAGATATATTTTCGATCGTGTAAAAAAAAAGTTCCGCAGCCCGAGACGGTACTGTTAACAAATTTAAAAATACGCACGTGCCACACGTAATGCAGGCCACACATGCCATGCCACGCCACAGCCCGCTGTCGCTAGCTGGCATTCTTTGGCAGAGTGTTGCCAGCAGGGAAAATATTCTGGCTGAGTCATTCGTGTGCGTCCGGGTGAAAGGCTGCACTGCACGCAGCCTGGGTGGGGTCTACGAGAGTCTAGAGAGCTCGCGGTTGCTCAGCGGTTGTGTGGTGGAGGCCGTGGGGCGGTGGTAACGGGCGGTAGAGTTACTGACAGTGAGAGCGTTGCTGGCCCTCAGTCAGCTGCTCCGCCGGCTGGCCGGCCGGCTGTCTCGCTGACTGACCGACCGACGAGCAGCCGCGGGCGGATAAAAAAAAAACACACGCTCGGTTGCTGGCATGTGCTCCGTTGCCCGGCCTTGCGTGCCCACACCTCCCAGAGGCAAGAAGACGGCGCGAGCTCAGCAGCAGTGGCAGCGGCGGACATGGTGGCCTACATGCTGTCGTGGTGCGGTGCTGGCCCCTGCCTAAATGAATGCGGGGCTCTGCCGATAGCGGAGCCCACGGAGCGCGGCCGCCTCTTTAGTCTGTAAGTGCGATTTGCGCGCCGCTACTCGGGCCACTGACAGCGTCGGGCTTTTAACTTTCTGCTGGGCCTAGCGCTGCCTCTGCTCGTGGATTGATTTTTTTTTCACCGTACCAGTGCGCTCGCGTCTCTGTCGCGCACCGTGTTGCTGTGATCAGAGGTGTAAATTAAGCGCCCTGGTAATTTGTTTCGTGTTGCCGCTTGTTTGATTGTAATTTATTTTTGTTGGAGCACCAAGTAGGGGTAACGTGAACCGCGAAAATGAAATGTTGTGGGGTGCGCTCTGCACCACAGGACTGTGGGGGGGTTTTTGATGGTCAGCTGACTTGAGTTACGTGATGATATTGGGCGGCCGGGTGGCGCGACGTTTACAGTCGTGCCGCACCACAAGAGGGCCTTGGCTTCGATTCCTCCTCTGTCCCACTTCTCTGTGGGTTTCCTCCGGCTTCTCAGATTTCCTCCCATAGCTAAAAGACAAGTACAATGTTACTGGTATTGGCCAAACATGCCAAAGCAAATAAATTACCTGCATATTACTCAGTTGCGATAACTTGGTGGGATCCTCGTAAAAAGCGACTCTCAACACCCATTGAGATTTTCCTGGGTAAATAAGCACAACGATAATATATACGAATACAATTATGTAATGAAGGGCTTGCGCCTAATGAATTTCACTCGGGGATAATAAGCTGGTATACAACTACTCGAGAGAGGAGCGGGGTGGGTTTAGCTCATAAATTTTTGGGCTAGAGGTAAAATCGTTGGTGAAGTGATATTTGAACAAGTCCTCGGACCCGCCCTCCGTTCACAGCCCACACTGACAGTTGTGTTGAAGTATGGTCAATAAACCCACAGTGACTAATGTGGCATTGGGGAAGCCTTCATCCAACGGCACTTTCACAACGGGCTTTATAAGTGCTCGAGCCTAACGCACACTTGAGTACTATTGTGTTGACATTCCTAGCGTGCAGTGAATAGCAGCAATACAGTTCAGTGATAAATAATAAGGAGTTTATTTAAGCTGGCACTATTCTTTACATGGGGCTTGCAAATCGATTAATCGTTTAAAGTGTATAGTAAGAGACTAGTTTTTTTGTATGCAGGGGTTCACATTTTAAGGGCCGCACGTTGAGCGATTTGCTATTGTTGGCAATGCCTCGCGCACAACGGTTTAAAACGATGCATCACAACGGATGATTTGTCGCTGCTGACGTTCGACTCGGGAATAGCGTATGGGGCAATCCCTCGTATATTTTGTGACAAATGGCAGCACAAAACGCACCAATTTGGCACTGTTTAAGAATCAACATTCGATGCATAATGTGATGAATAGTTACAGTAAAAGGTAAAGGTGTAGGTCTGAAATTGCTCGTCTGTGCCACGTCTGGCGGAAGAAACCTCAACCGGAGAGAGTTCAAGAGAATCTCTCTCGGATATGAGGCCGACTGTTTTCCGCTGGCCCAGACGTCTTGGTAGAGGCGGAAGTTGCCACACTCTACCACGCCACACGTATTTGTTGCCCTTCCGTCTCGCCTCAAACATGCACGGCTGGCTACGTACGGTGCGAAAGAAGCCCAACATTCGTCCGTGATCTGCCGATCGATCGACTGTGGTAAAGCCATTTGTACCACTGGGTGGGAAGAATCGGGAGCGATTTTAAGAAACTTGCACCGTTGTTTCAGTTACCACGATGCTAGGACAAAACTGGCATACTTTTGCAAATGAGGTCACTCTCGCCAATGATTATTACCGATTAAGACTTTCTTGGTCCATCGAGTTCTCACCCGGTTAAAAAAAAAAAACTTCACTAATAGCATAAAACGTTATGCTGGGTTACAATTAATCATCGGTTGAAGTCACCAGAGGGTGTCTTCTAGGAGTAAACTTAAATTAGCGCCCAAAAGTTACTGCTAATAACACTCACAAGTGGTGTTTTGGTGCTTGTGAGCGTTGTTACCAAGGCGTTGTTTTGGGCCCTTTGTGCTACCTTTCGCATAGCCGATGGGGAGTGAATCGGGACCGGTGGCTCTCGGTGCATCATCTCACAGCAAGCCTTTACCAGGGCCGGGCCGGCTCGGTTTCCCGGGGTCCGCGTGCTCGGTTTCGTAAGCGAGCTGAACACGTTCACACCCGCACACACCGCTCTCGGAAAAAAATTAAGTTGTAGTGTCTTCGTGGGGTTAGCACGGGAGGAGAGATGGCGCTGATCAGTGGCGGTCCCACGCTTGAGTCAACTTCAGTGTCGTGTTCTATTTGTTCCGAATATTATTTGACATTACTAATAGATATGACCTAACGTAACCTAAGCTGCTTTAAGTGCCATTAGTTGATGGATTGATGCATAATTTATATTTAATGTACAGGGTGGTCCAAATGTATTGTAACCCCCCCCCCCCCCTCCAATTAATTGACCCCTAAAATAGTTTTCCTTTGCATATAAATTTTTGTTTTAAATAAACCTTGCTTAACCCAAATATAACGTTTTGGAGAATTAAATGCGGGTCACAAGACATCTGGACCACCCTTACTACATCTGTCTACGGGCGGTAGATGGGGCAGGGAGCGAGCGAGGGAGACGTGGCAGCAAGGCCCTATCCCATGCAACCCGCGTGCCTCGCGAAATGTTTGGGACAAAATCCAAGCAAGCCGTGCTGGAATGGCCCAGGAGGACTATTCTTGAGCTGTCAAGCTCAAGAATAGTCCTCCTGGGCCAGCAGTGGTAGGAACTTGGCATACATTCCATCAGAAGAGTGTGCCGAGGTCTTCTTGGCATGCCCTCTGAATCGCAGTTGATCACGGGGTACGAGGTGTACTCGGCTTCACCCCCAGCTTTGATTATAGTGGCAGGGAATCTCTTTTTCATCACAACGTCTTAAAAAAAGACCCCCCCCCCCCAAACCACAGCAAGCAATTAGAAAGGCAATCCCCGCTGTGCACTGTAGCTCGGCCTCTTTCAGAGGCTCCCGGCGTGCAGCGGGTTTAATCGCGGTGGGATTGAGAGATTGATTGCCCAAGTCAAAGTTACGGTGAAGTGAAGTGGTGGGGGGCGCTACAGTCACTAATCGGCTTTTTTCTTTGGCCGCTGACAAATGAAACGAATAATGGTTTGTGAAAGTGCCAGATTAGCGGTGGTGGTGTATGCGTGTGGAATCTGGTGCACGGGAGTTCACGTGGAATTGCTGGTGCCGAGCACGCGCCGGTGTGGGAGGGGTGGGGTTTGTGGGCTTACATGGGTGAGGAAGGTGCCAGATTGGCAGCTGTGGGTGAAGGGTGGGGCAGGCAGCTTGCAGGAGCTGATTTTCCCATTGTTGAGCCACTGTTGTGTTCCTCCAAATGACATTGTTTGACACCAGGTGTTGGCGACGTTGCGATTTAGTGCGCTTGAGGGTGGGCGTCATTGCGCCCACGCAGGGCGGACCGAGAGAAGGCGTCACCTTTCTCGAGAGAGCGTGGCCGCGATGCACGGGTGTGGACGATTTGTTCAATGAGCACATGCTTGTTGGAACAGGTTTGGACACGTGAGCGTTTGTATGCAACAGGTCAGACGTTTGAACTGCAGCAGGGAGAATTGCACTCATCATCATCTTTGTCATCCGTCTCGCATTTCCCCACGGTTGCGATAGGGCATTGAAAATGAGCTGGGAACATAATTCCGTTCAGTAAATGATGAGAGTACCCCATCACAACAGAATAATAGTGCAGGCTTGAAAACCCCACGTTCAAAGCAAGGCACAAAATTATGTAGGAAGCATGCAGTCACGTAGAAAAATTATAATAGATCATGACTTTTTTTTTTCTACGTGACTTTACCGAAAGAACCAAAGAGTATGGATTCCTGCAGTCACGAAAGCTTCAAATCAAAATCATGCAGTCTTTGTGCATCATGCAACAACAAACCTTCAGCATTTCCTTATGAAGTTCACTGTGATCCCTCTTGTGTTATATCACCATCCAAATAAAATAACTTTGAGCGAATGGTACCTCAAATGTGACCAATGCACTTAATCAGTCGATGCCAATGGTTTTAGTGTTTTGCATATGCACAACAGCTGTGTGCTTTTGACACTCTTTTTGTAGCTGTATAACCGAGCGGTACCAAGGTTGTGTGCCAAGCCAGCTCGGCACGGTTCAGAAGGCCCCAGGTTCGTTTTTTTTCCACCGCGAAAGCCGAGCCGTGCCACTGACGTCGCACGCATCGAACGATTCGAAACAGAGCATTGACGGTGTAGCGCCGCTTAGTTCTGGCTCAGCGCGGCAAATGGCCAGTGGAAAATCGGCCAGAGCGTGAGGCCTCTGCTTTGGCTCTGCTCGAATGTTCCAGTGGAAAAGAGGTGGAAATGTCTGCCCTTGTTCATCCTACTAATCCTCCCAATGATGCCTTTCATGAAGTGGAGTAAATTTCAGATTGTAAATCGGAACTGCTTGCTGTACCCCAAACTTCTGACGTGTTAAATTCAATTCTGCTTGACCTAAATTTGTTTTCACACGCATCAATTGCTGCATGTATTATACCAAACCCACATGTGGGTGGACATATGTGTGTGTGGCAACGATAGTCTAGTGGTTTAGCGCACTTGGCTACGAAACTGGTGACCTGGTTGAATTCCTGCCAGTGGCTAATATATCATTGCTGAGTAAGATCTGAAATGATCCTGGGCTTCCCCGTAGGTCGACATAGCTTTAATTGAGGACCTTAGTGCAGTGTGCAAACGTAGCGCTGGGGAAACAAACGTGGTCGGGTGTGGTGCTAAACCACACCCACCCCCAAGTGTGCCGTGCTAGTCTTCATAGGTGCTCGCTTAACGGTACTTTTACCAAACAGTCTATTTACGTGATACATTTGTAAGCGGCAGTAAACAGGTTTATTTTTTTAGCATACCATGGGAGTATTCATGACGATGAATTAATGGATCGTTTGTGAAAATTCGTTGGCAACAATTATTCATAACGTATCTGATCATACGTTTATCAAAGGCTGTAGGCCTGACGGTGAAATCGCATACAATGGCGTAGGAGGAGGTGCAATGCATTTGCCCTTGGGTTCTGGTGTATTGTGAATTCTGTTTTTTTTCATATTTATTATTTTATGTTAGCTTCCTGACTGCTGGGACCCTTCCCTTAATTATTCTTGGTGTCACAGTGGTTTCCTTCCCATTATTTTCTGTAGTTTATTCTCGTATTGCCACAAAAAGCACCGTAACTCGTGCCAAGTAAAGTATCAAACGTCAAACGCTTGGGCTGTGCGGTGTGCCAAATGAAGCTTCGTATAATTCGGGCTGTAATGTATTCCGTTTGCTTTGCTTGGTAAAGCCTCACTTGAGCGCAGTGCGTTTCTAACACACTGCTGCATGGGGAACTTCCTTCCCGCACCGTGTGGGTCGCAAGGTTTATTTGACCACAATTCACGCACACGCCGGCCAGTTTCTTCCCCGAGTATAAAGTCTTCATAAAAAAAAGCGTAACCGTCTTGGCCATTATATTTTTGTAATTGGTTTTCAAATGTTTCAACGCACACAGTCCCTCTCTTGCATGTGGCATTATGTTCATGAGCTGAATTCCAATGTCGAGATCTGCTAGGCATGATGAGAGGGCTTTCAGGAGAGTGTGTTTTTTTTCTCTTCATCAATTGAAGTAGCACAGATTACAGTAGTCTCGGTGTGTCGCTATGGGTTTACTACATGGTCCAAAGTTTGGGTTGCATGGCCACAGTCACACCGCGCCTTGTCCTTCATTTTCCATTTACGCAGGAGCTGGGCGCTGCGGCCTGTTGATGTTCACGCACACAGTAACGCATACACGCAGCCCCGTGATGTGTCTTTTTTTTATGAAGTTGACTTTCTAGCAGTTACCATATTTTTACAGACTGTAGGACGCTCCGGAAAATAAGACGCATCCCCTGAACTTGTGGCCCGCTGTCAAAAAAGGTTACGCAGATCTGTGTCACACAAAGACAGAGATCCCCCGTATAACCTTAACAGACTGTTTGGGCAAGTGGTGTTAGCGATCACCTATGAAGGCCAGCATGGCACACGAGGGGGTGGGTGGCCAACACCATGTCCGGCCGCCTTTGTCTCCCTATAATACAGGTTTTTGTTGGGTTAGATCACGTAAATATATAAATGTGTCGTTAAACCCGCCACCACCCGACACAGCCAATTAGTATAGTAAAACATTTGCACACTGCACCAGCTGCTCATTTGAGTCGACCTAGGGGAGGCCCAGGACCAGTTCAGATAATCATCACCGGTGTTGGCCGTGAGCGGGAACCGAATTCGTGTCGCCTGGTTTATAGCATGGCGCACTAACCGCTACACCACCGCTCCCCACGCACGGCGGATTCCCCCTCCCCGTCCGACCTTCGCTTTAAATACAGGAAACAAAAAGTGCGTCACGGTCCGGCAGCCGCGTTGTGGAATCCCCTTGTGTCCTCTCTCAAAGTCGGTGAATTTGCCATCAGGAAAAGCTCTTGAAGTCAACTCCAGACACATTTTGCCACTGTGAGTTGCAACTGTGATATGATGGGGGTTGGTAGGTAGGTAAGTAAGCAGATGGTTTACTCGGCAACAGGCAAGTATGTTGGTAGTAGGTGAGCAAATACGTTGGGTTAGTGGATGGTTATGTAGTCAAGAAGGTAGGCAGGCAGGCAGCCAAACTCTGAAATTCTAAGTGTGATATATCCTTCCTTTGTATAGTTTTAAATAATGATAATTAACACAATTATGTGAGACAGGGTGCTTCAAAAAAATTTGCAACAATACCACAGGAAATGTGCCTCCTGGCTCTGGAGACCACCTGGAGAAGATTCCAGGCACGTGTTGACAATGATGGCGAAAAAGTGGAGACTCTTTGACTTTTTTAAGCTATTAACATGCATTGTTATGTTACAGTGCATTATCCGTTATTTTTCCATTGAAAGCGATAGTCCCATGTAAGTGTTAACATTTTTTTGAGGCACCCTGTATATTTAGTTTCTTCTTTGATTGTTTTAATTTATCCACATGCGTACCTTCCTCTCTTAATCTTCCGCCAGTGCCTGTCGCCCAGCTTGGGTTGGGTTGGTGTGACTGGACATCTATGAGAAGGAGCTTCACAGCTCATAGGGAGGAGGGGGAGGTTCTTCCACTTTAAAATTAGATGTCTACGTCGATCCATCCACTTCTTGTAACAAGTGCACCACTTCATCTTCTATGCTGCTCGTTCCGTTACTTGTGAGCAACTTGCCCGTCCGTTCACGCCGCTGCACTCCAGGTCATCAGACGCGGTCAATTGGAAAATTCCAGATTGTCTGGTGGGTTCGAAATAACACGCTAAGAAAAAATATATATACGCTGAATTGGGTTGCACTCACTGAGCAAGCCCGGGCTTGTAACGCAAGACGGCAAGCAGAACAGAGGACATTCAGGGTTTTTTTTGCAGCCTTATCGTTAGTCGGCTTCTGGGTGCAAGTCCTGCAGGAAAATAAATTGGCTTAAGTTACTCGCGCGGTTTTGTGTTTTGTCTTCCGTCCTCTTGATTATTTTCTCAAAGGGGTGGTGGAGGGGGGGTCAAAACCCCACTTAATGTGAATTTATTCTTAACAATTGTTTTCTTTCGCTGAATACGGCAAAATCCACGATTAAAAGGCACATATTTTCTCACAATGTTCTGTCTGTGCGTTTGTCAATGATTTACTTAACTTTTTTTTAAACGACGACATCATTTACTCTGGAGTACGAATAATAGCTTTCTTGGACTGCTCATTCTTGGCAGCGAGGATTAGAACTGTGAGCACAGGGGCGGGATTGTTCACTTGTTCACTCCAACGCTGGAAACGTTACCCTCCGCGGCCATGGAACGCACAGTGAGGGTCTCGCATTAACTTAGAGATTTATGGGTACGCCTCGGCTGTGTGTCTGGGAATGGAAACAAACACGAAAACATGTTTTGGCCAGTTATTTATCAAACGTGCGAAAAAACATGCGTGGTTGTTGTGATCTTTCTGGTTGCATCGATCGCGTTGATCGGCTACGATAGTTCGGTGGTTTGCTCTACGTGCTGAGAGCTCTTTCAAAAACTCAGGCGTGTGGAATGAATGGTAGGGCGGACATCGTGCCAAACAATCAGAATCATAATCTTTCTTTATCCTGGAAAAAATCCGATGAGCAATGAAGCTCTTTTTGTTACATATCAAGTAAACAACATCGGAGAGCAACACATATACTTCACATTCGTCATTCACACCGCATTCATTACCATTATCTACATCAGTCATTAATCAATACACTGCTGGATAAGGGCTTCCTCAAGCACTTGCCAGTTATCGCGATTATATTATGCGACGTAACAATCCACATCGCGCCGGCATAGGAGCCGATTCCGTCGTTCCATCTCCACAGTGGGTGTCCTCTCGTGCACCTTCTCGTGACCTTTAGAATCGATATTAATAAACGATGAATCGATCCATCATTTCATCTCACCGTTACCCAAAACGTCAGCTTATTACCTGATGTAATATTCTGTTACGTGGACGCGTTTATGATGAATGTGATCAGTTTATCTTTTTTATTGTGCTCGTACACCATGGCCAATGCAGTCACATCCTGTGCCCGCTTTAGGCTATTGCGACTGTGGAGACATTTCAGACTTGCTGCAGCTGAAACTTTAAATTAAAGGCTGTCCCAGCATCGTATTGTCATTAATGTCAAGATTTGTAGTTCCTTAGCACGTTGAGACTCGGTGATAGATGTGTGTGAATAAAACTGAGATTGCAAGCCATCGGTCTAGCAAAAGTTCCTTAGGCGGGTTCAACTGCCATTTGCTGATGGATAGGGAATTACCAGTGCATTGGCGATGAAGCATATAATTAAATCTGTGAAGGTGTCCCTCGCTTACAATTATGAGCCCAATCACTGCCCCCTAAAATCGTGTGCAGCACCATCTCTCTGTTTCTCTCTGTCCATTCCGCAGACCGCCGTTCGCTTTATTAACCCTTTCCCGTTTGGAGACATCTGCAAGTTGCAGGGTGGGTGTCCTGTCCACCGCTGAATCTCAGAATGCCCAAGCGGTTCAGCATTAATTTTATTTAGAGAGGCGTAGTAGCACTATTAATTTTAAAGAAATTGTACTCACCGCAGAGAACTGTAGCGACACGACCGCACTGTATGATAGCTGGCGCCAAACTACCAAGCGCCTTCCCGCATGGTATTGTGGGAGCCTCGGTACTGAAAATATTATTTAATGTCATTTTTTTGTTCTTACGGCTCCGTTCCGATGACATACGTGGCACCCCCTAATGAGTAGTGTCTCCATTTACTGGTGCACGTAAGCGGAATGGAATCGGAAGAAAAAAATGACATTAAACAATGTTATCGGTACCGAGGGAAAGGGTAAATCACAACAATTAGCCATTCACTTTCGAGTCACAGAACGCAATGCAGGGAGAATTCTCGGAGCGGGCACTGTGTGTGCTCCGTTTTCTTACCGTCTTCATGTTCCCTCGCCGTGTCTTTGTCTGCCAATCTCCATGCCTCTTGTCAGTATCGAGGTGATTCTTACCCTGTACTCTGCCCCCCCCCCCTTCTTTCATGCTGTCATGTTGTGCCTACCCACTCCCCAAAATTATTATTTCATTCCACCGCCTTTGTATCAAGACACAAGGCACGGTGCCAGCGGTGCGGTCGAAATGCAAGATCGTATGTAGCTGTTCATGGGCATTGATCATTTTGTGCCAATTTAATTTCCCAAATTCCACATTTGAAATTAACTTTCAATGAATTTGCAAACATTAGAACGAAATGTATTGGAGTATTAAACACGCGTGTTTTTTCTCAGTAGTGGGTGACACGTCGTAAGAGAGGTACAATCATTTTTTGTGGTTTATTATCTAGCAGAGTAAATTCCGTTGATAAATGAACAAATGGGTATACTGCTGAAGAAATATAATGCAATAATAATATTTGCAAAGTCTCAAAACTCAATTTCGGCAGGGTCCTGCTTTGATATATTTGGCCAGTATCATTAATTAATATATATGTGCTGTGTGTTATGAAGCTTGATTTCCTTAGATGAAATCGCTATTACATTTGATTTGTTTAATCTTAAGTAACGCTGTTGGTGGTCAGAGTTTTTTCTCTCTCTCAATTTCGTATCTTCTGTATTTATAAGTTTTTTTTGCACTGTCTCGCATACTATTTCATGCTTATTACACTCGGAAACCACTCAAGTCTGTATCACAGACCCCAAACTCATGCCTATGGAAACACCAACGGTGTTATTACAAGATAGAATGGGTTCCAGAAATGTGGAAATGCAACATTAGCCTCATGCCTCGCGTTGGTGATGCCGATGATTCAGAACGTAACAAGTGAAACGGGACGTGTGGTCATTTGAATAAAATTGAGGACCATGTCTTTTTTTTCATTGCTTTATTTTACAAATAAGCCATGAAATTACTAAATAATATACTTAATGCGTAATAGGGTTTTTTGGGTTAGATCGCGTAAATATGTGTAGTTAAACTCGCCACAACCCGACGCAGCTGATTAGTAAGGTTTGTCACGAAAACAAAACATGCCACTTCGTTACGAGTTACAGCACACCGGTGCGTTGGAGAGTAAACTCACAACATTTGCAATTCGGTTATGACATTTTGCCAGTAATTACAACTAGCATCGTCAGGATAATATTGGTCGGCGAAAGCCTACATGTTAAGCTAATATACTTTAGCTTGTAATGGTTTAACCGAGTTCAACTTGTCACAAACACTGTTTCACATTCTACATCTGTAACGGACACTACAACTTGGAATCTAAAAGCACTTATTTGCAAATATGTCAATTAATGTTGCCCTGACAACTACTCTCCCGCTACCATACTGCTAAGTAAATACTCCTGAACGTATATTGAAAGAAAGAGTTTCACGAATCATGTGTTTGCATGATATTTCCTAACATGCTTAATTCTCATCTGGCCATGGATGGTTAGGGAGAGCGTGGGGAAAAGAGTGGAGGGGACATAATTAGGGTGGCCGAGTTCGTGGAACCTCATGGCTCTTGAGGGGCACCACGGTGACTAGGGAGATGTTAACTCCCTCGCCTGGTATACAGGAGGTCATGTGTTTGATCCCGACCCTGACGCCTGCTGCTGTATATTTGAAGTCTGCATGGATTTTTCTCCGGACCCTCCTGTTCTTACCTCCACATTTAGAATCGACGTGCGTTTAGAGTATTTAGCTCTTCGAAATTTCCACGTGATAAGCCACTTCGTTGAGCTATCATTTGTGGCCAAGTCGCTTCTGAAAAAAGAGCTATATATATCTCAGTGGGCCTTACGTGGTGTAATAAAAAAAACCGTTTCGTTTTTAGTTTAGGTGTGGGCACACTGATCGGCACCGTGCCTTTTGATCCTAGAACGCCAGTGGGGCCACCGAACCCAGTTGTCAACGGCCCTGAAACACGTGGCATTAGACATTGCCAAGTTCCCCACGCAAATTGGCCCATTATCCTAAACACGCCTGTCCTACATCAAATGCCAATGAAGCTCAAACAGTGAGTTGCAGTTTCGCTTTCTCCGCAGTTTGCTTTACCAAGAAATGTTTGGCAGTAATTTCTTCCACACCGTTGGTCAAGCCGGCGGCAATGTGCAACTACGGCACTTGCGTGCACACGGTCCCAGCTCGGGTTTGTTTACAGCGAAGGGGTCCGAGGGGTGGACAAGGAGTCTTGGGAGCTGACGCTGGAGGTGGATAATCTAGACTGGATGGATTTGTGAAATGACGGGCGAAAGTGATTCGTTTGGAAATTATTAGTGCCATCGAAATGACATGTCTGGACACGACGCCCCAGCTATGGGATGTAAATATTACATGCGCTAAAGGAGATGTTTTGCAAATGCACAATTGTATTTCTGGTGCAAAACATCCGATTTCATTTTTCGCTCCTATAGAGCAGTGCAAATTGCTCGTACATTCAGCAATATGGAAACTTGATTTGCTGCCATACGATTGAATCATCATGAAAAAAGACTTATATTTTTTAAGACCGGCTGTTGCTATGTTGAGCAGAAGAGGGAAGTACGCAACGTAGTACGGTTAATGCGTTCAATTCGATGAGAAAAATTACCAACGTAGGAATTTCCCAAGGGGGCCCCCACGACCTCCGTGTGTGTCAATGCGAATGCCTGCGAGAGAAAAAAAAATCTAATTCTACCTTTGTTAATTAACTCAAGTGAATTAGTGTCGGACAATTGCTGCATTGTAACGCGTTCCCATGCCAACATTTCGAATGTTGAGATTTATTAACACTGGAAGAAATGTACGTTCGTCATTTAACACGTAATGAAAAAAAAACTCGTTGTTTTGGTGATAGTTTATGATAAAAGATGTTTTAATACCAAAGTGAGCATGAGTTATATTTTCCATATCATTTCGAGTTGGTCTTATATATTTGTGTTCCTTTGGGGCATTTTGAGTTTTTTTTCCTTTTGAATTCACAAGTAGAAATACAGTGTTGATTTTACGTGTATTCAGTACAAAGAGAAATCGAAATATTGTCCTGTATTGCAAAGAATGGTGAAGTATGGTTAAGCAACACCTGTGACTGACTTGGTTTGTGGAGGCCTTTATCCAGCAGTGGTTTGACAATAGATTAACATTATGACATATTGCATAAGTGATGCATATATTATCTTTTAATGTCCCGCAGACATTTCGTATATATAAAAAAACATTATTATGCTCTACTGCTGCAGAGCATTCTGGGAAATAACCAAACCTGTAAAGTGAATCCACGTAAAAAAATATTGTTATGTTATGATTCTGTTTTACAAACTGTAGGGATTGACCTTTGAATGTTTATTTATAATGAAGACAGTGCAAGTATAGTGGAGTAGAAGCTGCATATAAGCACTCCTGTTATAAGCACAGCTGCCACGGTTAATCCTGCGGGTATAATAACGGTATTAAGACGTTCCATCTGTTTCACTGGATATTAAAGGTCCCGTGACGTCATTCCCAAGTGTCGAAAAGTTGAAGTTTCTGATATGCCTTCTTATTCAAGGACACTTCAGATATAAACACACCTGACCTTGCTTGCAAAGGATGTGCTTATATTTACCATCTGCTACGTATTTTTGTATTTAAAATGCATACAGCACCATAAGCAGTTCATCAATGCATGGCACTACTTTCTCAGTGCTTGCATACATACACGGCAGCATTCATCTTTGTGACAGCGCCAGAACCGGCAAGTGAGCTATGCAGATCTTGCCCAATGTTTGTGTTTATTTTTACTTGACATCCTGGCTGACCCGGACTGTCATGCCTGCGATGTTTGCAGTTTAATTCCTACCCAAGCAACTTTGAGACGGCGGTGTTTTTTTCTTCTAATTATCAAGTCGGGTTGCTCTGTAGTGGTTGCCGAACGATTGGAAATCGCCGAGATGAATACGAGTACAGTCATATTTTTTAAAAATTTCTTGCTGTGGATTTCACACCTGATGATGATTGCTTGTGTCGCAGTCGAAACGCCGTGAGAATTTTTATTGTTTTTATATTTTTATAATTTTATTATTTCCCTTCAACGTGACTTTACCGAAAGAACCAAGAATATGAATCAGTCACGAAAGCTTTAAATCAAAAGAGTACAGTAATGTTAAACAATGCTCTTCATTTGCTCGAGAACTGCTCTGTAATGCCGAGAATGCTCTGTCGCAAGGGGTTCCTGTAATCGCATGTTTGGCAATTCCATTCGTGAGTGCGACGGCAATTCAATTTCACGAGCGTTTGGCTCATGGGAGGGAACCAGAGGACCTGAAGACATCCCATGTGTACGAGGGGCTAACACACATAATTCTGCACAGATGAATTCAATAATATTTTCCAGGCAATCTTCCGTCACAGCACCGGTCAAATTGGATCCCTTTGGAGGGTCAATTGACCCTATGGTTCCACCGCTGTTGATAAACTGAGTATCTCTTTGGGGGCAAATCAAGTGCCCATCCTCTTGAGAGGCTATCCCTCGCCGTAAGAATGTGGAGTTTCCATCAATGTCGGCAAATGTGAGCGCCACATGGCGCTCATTTGTGGCGCTTCCACGCGCCGTGTCAATCGTCAAATCTCTCGGGCAAGGGTTGGCAATATGCGGCTCTGAAGCCGCATCCGGCTCTTCAAGGGCCGCTTCGTGATGTTATTTATTATGAACCACTGTCTCGTATTCACGTGCATTGCGGCTCTTGAAATATTGCCGACCCCTGCTGTAGGGGGTGTGAATACTTCATGGCACGCTTGGCGATAATTTGTGTCTGGCTCCTGGCTCCGTCTGCCAGGGACGAGTGCCCCATGCCATTCCGCTTCCACAGACGTATCCTGTCATCAGCTGCGTCGCTATGGATACCCAGCATTGCCACGATATTAAGAATAACAAACACGCGAATACAGATAATAAAATAAAATAAACCCTCTGTGGTTATTTGTGCTTTTTCACTCCTCTTCTTTTCAGTTTTGTTTATTATTTTTATTCTTCTCTTGCTTCCATTCATTTGAGTCACAGTTGGCCACCCCTGTTCTAAGCATCGGTAACTAAAATATTATCCGTGTTCTTTTCTTGTGTATGATGGCGTTGCATTCAGGAGCTAAATGCCAATCTCGCGGTCTGCTGGTCACAATGAGAAGGCTTCAGGAGAGAGTTCGTGTAGATTTGCAATTTCTCCGTTGAAGAAGCGCAGACTCCAGTGGTTTTATGATATGGTCCATAGATTGGGTTAAACGGAGTTCACAAGGTGTAGTGATTTGACGGTCTCAGCCCGTCGACAACGACTGTGCAAAACAGTGCGATTGAAATTACCTTGCAATTGTTTTTGTTGTCGCGACGACGAAATCAGCAGTGATGCCAGGCTTCCCGAGGCATCGCGGGAAAACGCGTGGCAGGCGGACGGACGCGTCCCCGGCCAGGGCAGCATGGAAATGCGGCAACCGCGGGGCGTCTTCTCCGAGCCGCCGCCGTTCATAACCAACGGAAGCCGAGCGGACGTGGACGCCGCGCACCGCCTGGCGCGACGCCTCTTCTACCTCGACGGCTTCCGACGCTCCGACGTGGCACGCCACCTCGGCAAGAAGTACGTGCCGCCCGTCGCACCGCCGCCGCCGTTTGCTCGAGCGTTAGCTCTGTTACCTGCCCCGTCCGCCTTTCGGTTGGAAAGCGCTGGACGAGCGGGGCCAGGCTCTTCTTCACGCTCACCTGGCCCGTCGTTTCTTAATTTGCTTTATCGTCACGCACGCGCGACTTGCGAGCTGACCGCCCTGATCCCCTAAGCGTCGGTGCACCACTAGATCCCGGGGGTTCAAATCCAGGCAGCCGCGCATGGGCACCAGGGTCACGAGATGTTCACTACCTCGCCTGGTATACAGGAGTTCGTGGGTTTGATACCGACCCCTGATGCCTGTTTATTTGGACTTTACATGTCTATCTCCCTTTGGTGGCGTGGGTTTTTTTTCAGGTCCTCTGGTTTTTTCCCTCCACATTTTGAAACAGGCGTTTGGAGTATTTGGCTGCTATCAATTTCCACGTTACAAGCCACTTCGTTGAGCTATCATTGGTGGCCAGGTCGCTTCTGAGAAAGAGCCGTATAACTCAGTGGACCATACCTAGTCAAATAAAGATAGTTTCAAATTGATAGTTTATTAAAACCAAATCCTACGTAGAAACGCAAACGTTGTGGTTTCTGTCTCCCAGCGGAGCCACTGGGCTAGTTTCTAATTTTAATTCTCCCCGCCCTCTGTCCACCCAGCAGACTAAAACGTCCTAAAGTCATTTTGCCCCTGCCGCTTGTAAAATAGTGTTGCCATGGCAGGATGGACAGGTGGTGAAGCAGTCTGTGTACTTTTGCTCCTTAGCATGCACAGAGGTGGAGACATGACCAGAGGAATAACTAGGTGGCAGCAAGACTACGCAAGCTTATTTTATAATTTGCCATTGACAACACAAGTAAGCAATTAAAACATCTGATAATGCCCTTTATTTGCTCAAGAAAGCCTCACTGAGCCTCATGAAAGGAATCCCACGTACCCGTATAAAACCCCACGCACACAAAGCGATAACACACACAGCTGCTTATGGTTAAGATTCAATCATCCATGTCCATTCAGCTATCTGGCTGCTTCACAGCCCAATTCTACAACAACTGATATTCGCAGGACGTCTCCAATCAAAGTACGAACAAGGCTGAACTCTACTTAGCATGTGAGGTCTACAAAATTTGATACATTAAGCTTGATTTGGCCAACGGTGATGATGTATTATTCGTATTCGTGGTATTAAAATGATTTGTCGTTCTCTCCCTGATGCCCTCCCTCTGCTGTCCGCACGAACCACAGCAATGAGTTCAGTCGGATGGTGGCCGAGGAATACCTACGCTTCTTCGACTTCTCCGGGAAGACGCTGGACCACGCACTCAGGTGAGGGCAGCATGGTGGGTGGAAGTTGGGGGGGATCCCAGGGGTGGACCCCATGAGGGACCCCATGAGGTCGCCGGAGGCGCCGGGGCATTCTGCTATTGCGAGACATCGCTCTCTGACGTGTTCTTCGGGTCGTTGCTTTGTTGGCCGGCACGGTGTCCGACGTTTCGCTCCACGTGCCGGGAGCTTCTTTAAGTAACTGATGTTTGGAATCACGCGAGAGAGATGTATTTTGGGCATGTTATGAGGACCTCTGGACTTGAGGAATCGGTCTTCTTCTTGGTTCTTTTGGTAAAGTCATGTAGAAGGGAAGTAATAAAATAATAAAAATAAAACATAATACAATAATTCTCACGACGTTTCGGCCACAACGCAAGCAGCCGTCCTCAGGTGAAACCAGGTCTGTTGAGGCGACAGCATCTGAATGAAACAGCACACGTGCTTGGAGCATATATATAAGCTGGGTTGGAAGGGGGGGGGGGGGGGGGAAGGCGGCGCCTTGACAAAAGAATTTGCATATCAAGAGGAATTTAGCATATTTACGGGAAATGCAGGTATGTGATTAGTGCTACTTTGCCCGTGCATGATGCATGATTAGCAGCATCACAAGGAGGGGATAGGGGTAGCATTAATAAAGGGAAGAAGTGTTAATAGTATGCTTGGGAATGGAGAAGGTAGCAGGGGCAGAGGTCTACCTCTGAGGAGGTGGATGGACGACATCAAGAACACCGTTGGCCTTGCGCTAATCCCGTTGCGAGAGGCAGCGAGAGACAGGTGTGGATGGCGGAGTCTGGTCTTGGATGTCACCAGAGGTCGTACTGACGGCACAAGGTGACGAGGCGAGAGAGATGTATGGCACAACCCACGGAAATCCACGCAAGTCGTAGAACGGGGCATGTCCGCGATCGGATGGCAGTGACTGAATAATTTACAGAAGCAGAATATTTATACTGAAGGAATCTGATGACCTATAAAGCTGTTTTTACTACTTTGGTTTGTGGTTTATTGGACAATATGGATTTACCAAGCACTTGCTCCTTCTTAACATAGTAAACAATAATTACTACTAATTATTTACAACCTTTTGCCAATGAACTGTTGGATGAAGGCCTCCTCACACCTGTGTTCGGTCATGGGGGTAGTTTCACCGTACTCTGCCACGCTGCTCATCGTAAGTTGGTGAAGGGTGGCCCAGGACTGGATTGGATATCGCTCACCACTGATGTTAGTCGTGGCAGGTAATGGAATGGGTAGGAGCGGTGCAAATTATGCCTTGGTTCATGATTTGACATCAACATTCTTAAGCCCGTGTTGCGTGTGCGTCGAATTGCATGTGTTAATAATTAATGTGTTTCTCCGACTAGAATCGGTTGGCTACGTACGGTGCGAAAGAAGTTCAACGTACATACATATACGTTGTATGTAATGGGTTTACGTCACCCGTGCAGCCACTAGTAACCGCTGCCATTCCCCACAATGTTCGAAATTAAACGATTATTAAATTGAATCGCGACCCTGAATCGTGGCAAGTTAATCTAATCGCCAAGGGGTATAATCATTAAGTCTGCTTCTTTCCACACTGTGCGAGCTTTTATCACACGTTGTACTACATTGCTGTTATTACCCCAGCTCTCCCTTTACAATTAGACTTTTAGTTTCAACTGGCCATTGCATTGTTTTTAAATAGAGGGATTGATTGACGAATTGCTGTTTTGGTTACGCAACGCTGAGTTCACCAACAGCGAACAGCCGTTGGCACAAAGGGCAGTCGACTTTCTTGTTCCCAGGATCTCGTGTCTGCGCAAGGGTCCCGTAAAGGTATTGAGCGGAGATGGCCTTCAGTCGATGCCACCAAGTGGCCAATCGGGTATGCGTAACGATTGCACCGTTCGCACACCGGCAGATCGGTTGTAACTATTGCAATCCAAAAAAAAAAGTGTCAGTTTTGTTGCCAGATAGAAGGGTAAAAAAACTATTATCATATTTTTTACTGGCAAATGAGGTTCCAATGGTATTGCAATCCAGTCGCGGTTTTATTTAGCAATCGGATTATTTTTTCCCACGCGCCATTGCACGTGGATGTTGACACGGACACAGCGATGGCACGTCCGCCAGCTCGTTGCAGAGGTTTGCGGTTTGAATTAAGCGGCCGCCCTGGTTAATACTGCGGATATGTTAACAATAGCTTTGAGAGCTGAATGCAGCTTGGAGAGCTGAATGCAGCTTGGAGAGCTAAATGGAGTTCAGTAGAACTCACCAACAAACACCTTGTGAAATATCCAACGCAGAAGATCCCTGGATTTGATCTTCCACGAAGCCCATGGTCCACCCTAAACCGCATCCCTTTTTCACACCATGGCGGATGCGGATGCCTGATGGACAAATGGAAATTAAAAAAATACTCTCCAGTCGTGAGCGACTGTGGTCATCCAGAACAGGCACCCTACAACGAATAACGACGCAATGTCCGATCCACAATTACGAAGGAGACATCACGGAGATGATGATACAACTACTCCGCTGCTCCTCACGCGGTTATCTGGGGTTGACCACCTGAATTTGAAATTGTAGTCGTTGCTCTGCATCTACGTCAGCAAGCCGTACGACAAGAAGAAGAATAAATGAAACCGTCGAAATACGCGTGGTCTGCTTCACAGCGGACATTGACAAACTCATGACGTAATTATTCTCGGCAAGCATCTCCCCTCCTGCGAAAACTTTGCAGGGGCCTCATGAATAAGTTAGGAGGCGTTATTGATGATTTTCTGGGTAAACAAGCGTAATAAGGAAGTGAAAAATTATATGAAAAGTTACTCTTGTATATAATCACGAATAAACACTTGCACCTATTTGGACAAAATTGCAATCAGTACTAACAATGTGCTGGTGATTTGATGAACTGTTAGTGCTGCAAGGTCTTAATTTAATAAAAACATTTCTTGATTATAGATGTTAAATATTTGTACACTTGTCAAAATTTACATCCTTAATCATTAGATGTTATTTCTCCTCACAGCATTTGTTAGGTGAAATATTTGAATCGCTCAAAATATATTTTATGTTTTCTAGTGGGTTCAGGGGTTATGTGAAGCTTTTACATGCAACAACAGACCTCATGTAAATCTTGACTTAGAGCTTTCGAGACTGTAGGAATTCATATTCTTTGCATCTATTCGGTAAAGTCACGTAGATAGAACAATTTAATGGAAAAGAGACCAGATTGCTCAATGTGACACTGTCTACAGGATAGCCATCCGTACGGATGCCTACCTAAAACCTGACTTCCACCACCATCCATCCCAGAAGAATTCCCTCATCAAAACTCTACACCATAGAGCTCGTTGTATTTCCGACCATCACCACCTAGCCAGTGAACTGCAGCACGTACACCAAGCCCTAAAGATGAATGGATATTCAGACTACACAATCCGTAAAGCTATTACCCCAACCGTTGGGAAAGAAACATCTGAGGACCCAATCAAAACCATCACCTTGCCATACATAGGGGTCACCAAAAATATTTCCAAAATCATGAGCAAACACAAGATCCAGGTTCCATTTAACACGGTACATAAAATGTGTGATCTGATCCCATCTGTGAAGGATGTGATCCCTGACATGCAATACCCTGGCGTCTACAAACTAAGCTGTGTCTGCGGCAGTAGTTACATTGGGGAAACTAAGCGACATGTCTCGGACCGTGTTTGTGAACGTAAGGCAGATCTGAAACACGGTAGGACCAATACCTCAGCCATGGCTGATCATTGTTTTAATGCGGTGGGCTCACACGAAATAGATTTTTGCCAAGACGAAGGTACTTTGCAAGCCCACTGGCTATCAGCAAAGATTCGTTCATGAAGCCATCCAGATATATAGACACAGACACAATTTCAATCATTGGAAGGAAGTTATTAACCAGTTTAAGTCCTAAATTGCTGTGATGTTTCCATCCTACCTTCCGATGTTCGGAGTTATTTTCGACTCTCTGATTTTACATTAACAGGTTCACACTAACACAGCCACCGTTTACATTGACATGCTAATCTCTTACATTGACATGCTAATCTCTCACTTTAACATCAATAACCCTGCCCATTTCGTTTATGACCCTTGGGTTACACCAATTTCAAACCTTTAAAACAGCCTGCTTCAGCAGCATCCCCCCTCTTTCTTCTCCTGATGACGATTGCTTCTGTTGCGATCGAAACGTCGTGATTTTTTAAATTATTTATTCACTTTATTTATATTTTATTTATTTTATTGTTCTATCTACGTGACTTTACCAAAAGACCCAAAGAATATAGACCTCATGTACACTGGATTCTATGCATCTATCATGAGATTAACAATCCGATATGAGTCGATTTTACTCTTTGCGTATTGCAATACGTTCAGGACTGCTAGCCATGACGAGAGGGCTTCAGGAGAGAATTGGTGCAGTTTTGCTATTCCTCCGTTGAAAGGGGGAATGCTTTAACTTTTTCTTATTTTAAACTGTGGATAGTATGCAAAAATATATTTGTTTTCATTGTTTAGAATTTTTGAATGTTGTGTTGAGTATTCATTAGCGTGATGGTGGTGCTTTGAGTGGCATATTTGTGCCGTAACGGCGTCACGTATGTGTGTGTGTGTGTAAACAAAAATTAAATTCACTTGACCCCAGTGGTTTACAGGTATAGATGTCAGCCGACGAATCGACGCATTGCTGCAGCGCTGACGGTGGTTATGACAAACGGTGCTAGCCAATGGAAAAACAAAAAGTTGAAACCCCGCAATGGAAGCGCGCTCAACTGCGAGCAGGGAGGCCGTCAACTCGTTGATGAACTTTAATCTGTTTTATCGTTCCCTCAGTGTGTGCGTGGGAACAAGGTGTGCAAATTGGCTTTATCTTATCAGGGGGAGCAATGGGTGGTTGGGGTTGGGGGTATAAGTTTCACCTGAGCTTAGTTCAGCTGTATTGACAGTGCAGCCTGTAATCTGCGTAAAAGTTGCGAATCTAAAATATTAATAAAAAAAATACACGTATATTATGCATTTATATATTTACTTATAAAGAAATGTAAAAATGTCGCTTATCGGAGATTAATGGAAAAGTAAGACTTTTAAGTGGTGAACAGGAAAACCACCTATTGTGATATGGGATGGCTGGGAAACTGAGAGGAAACTGTATAAGTAATCTACAAAGGTGGAAAGTTTAGTGTATTATTTTATTTTAAATTCTACATCAGAGAAATTCTCAACATGCTACTCGAACAGTCACGGTAATAGTCAGTGAGGGCACAGCCCTGCATCCACTAAAGGGAGCTTGAGAGAGGCCTTCTGTGGCAGACTTTTTTTTTTACAGACTTGGCCTATGCTTCCACATTGACCAACCTGTTGAAAGAGGTAGTAGTACCCACGATTTACCTCACGACACGCCATCAGCCGATCGACTAACTGTGGTGTAGCCGTTTACACCGCTGCGTGGACAGAGGCGGGGAAGTGGGGAGGAGGGATATTTAACAAACTTACGCCATTGATTAAACTGCCAAGCCGGGAGATGGCATCGCACCGAACTCAAGTTTGCGGGTCCATTGCGCTAAATAGTACAGCAACCCATAATAATCTACTGGACATGTGTGAAAAAGAGCTCCATGCCTCATCAGATTCCTCGGTTTATAAATATGTTCTTAAGTAGAGCATTGCCACGAATTTGAACGGAGCCATTTTATATTTTTGCGCGTCCTACATACCATGGTTTTATTTTTTTCAAGCACTGATTCAGGAGGTGGCGGCGTGGATCGGAGATCAGAGTACTGAGCCAGGAACCATTGACATCCTGCGATCAAACATTAATCCCCGAGGCCACTTCAGATAGAAAGCAATGGTGCACTGGAATATATTGTGCACCAGGTCTTAACGCTTCACTGTGCCCATCGTGTTTACATTTTGTTCCGTTGCGCATGCCAAGGTCACGTGCTCGCACCTACGGAGTTCGAGGTGAAAAAAAATACCCCAACATTGAATTTTTTTTTTCACACTAGAGGTGGCCGGGTGGGATCAAAGACACCTGAGCCAGTGCAGCTGAGATATCCTGGGTTCAAATCCACCCATGATGAAACTGGATCTCAAGTGTAGCGGTTGATGTTCTCCCCACCCAGTCGTCATTAATTGCACAAAACCATCATGGTAATTTATATATTTTTTTATACTTATTTTGCTTCATTCCATCTCTGAGAATTCTAATAAAAAATATTGGGGTGCACAATGAGATGCACATTTTCGTGTGGCTGGGCTACGTGGGAAAGTGTGCCTCCTGAGTTTGTGGCTAAGCATTGAGTGTGTGGATAAATAAGGTCATTCGTGGCAATCTTATCAGCATAAACGCGGTTGTCTGGGTTGGGCTGCGTGCTGAAGATTTCTTCCCAAGTCTTCGCCACGCGCTGCTGTGGACTTCTTCAGAAGTTGAACAGTATGAACTTGTACTTGGTCATAATATTACAAGCATGTCAGTAACACATCCGACCGCGTGCCATTGTTTAACACGCGGCACGCGGAGTGTGCACTGCTGTGCAAGAGCTCCGAATCGATGCTTCATCTCACGACACGCAGCCAATTGCACCATTGGAATAAAAATGTGCTTTTTGTTATCGTTGTGTAAGACATGCCGATCCGCTTCTGATCGGGCGGACAACCGGCGAGCGCTGGCAGTGTTCGGGCCACATTTAGATGTTGCATTCCACACAAAACCTTGTCGCTCACGCCGCTAGTGGGACTTCGACTTTGGTCCCTGGAGCCGAGAGCGTTCGATCTTTTAACCTCCCACATGCTGGGTCAGAGGCACGGTGGCTGCCGGGAGCAATGTGTCCCTGACCACGCTAAAACGCCGATCACTGGCCTTGAAGAGCGGCAAAGTGAACTTTTGACTGTTGGTCCTGACTTTGAACTTCAGCCAGCAGATGGCACAGTGGGGTGTAAGGGCTCCTGCCAAGGACGCCACACTGTGACCTGGAAAGTTCTCTATAGGGTTGCCAAACTATTTGTCATTGGCTTTGGAATTATACAATCTTTGTGTGTATCGCGCCTCTCCCGTATGGTTTAAAGTTTCATGTTGTTATAAATGTAACTAATTAGGTTCGACAAAACTGTTAATTTAAAGAATTGCTAATTGATTTCAAGGAAAGTAACTGGACTTGGGTTAGATGGGTCGTCAGTGAGAGCGACGATTGCTGGTGGATGAGACTCGTGATGGGACTATCTGAGAGGAAGATTGATGAGATTAGCTCACGTGCAGGTGTAAGATGAATCATGGCATCACAGAGCTGTGAATGATGATGGTGCGGGAAGCCTTCATTCAGCAGTGGATAGATCATAGCGAATTTATTCTTTGCTACTTAGTTGACTAAAACATATTTGAGCTGCGTATTCTTCCTTATTGGCGTTTGAATAGCAAAGTACGAGTCATCTTGGGTCACCAGATTGGATTCCATTTGCACTTCCTGCAAAAGCATGTGCAGGGCAGCAATCAGTGACGTGAGTGGTGGATTGCACTTCACACAGTCACAATTAGGCGACTCTTTAAATCGGCACTCACGCGGAGGAGGTAGCTGCTCGTCATCGCCTTGCTGACTTGGTAGGTCAGTTCGTTGTGATTTCTTCTGCCACACCTTCGGGGGATGATCACTAGGAATGATGTGCCCGCCACACCAGTGATTGATTGAATTTCCAATGATGTTTCCGCCACACCAGTGATTGATTGAATTTCCAATGATGTGCCTGCCACACCAGTAATTGATTGAATTCCCAATGATGTGTCTGCCACACCAGTGATTGATTGCATTTCCAATGATGTGCCTGTCACACCAGTGATTGATTGAATTTCCAATGATATTTCCGCCACACCAGTGATTGATTGAATTTCCAATGATGTGCCTGCCACACCAGTAATTGATTGAATTCCCAATGATGTGTCTGCCACACCAGTGATTGATTGCATTTCCAATGATGTGTCTGCCACACCAGTGATTGATTGAATTTCCAATGATGTGTCTGCCACACCAGTAATTGATTGAATTCCCAATGATGTGCACGCCACACCAGAGATTGATTGAATTTACAATGATGTGTCTGCCACACCAGTGATTGATTGCATTTCCAATGATGTGCCTGCCACACTAGTGATTGATTGAATTTCCAATGATGTGCCTGCCACACCAGTAATTTATTGAATTCCCAATGATGTGTCTGCCACACCAGTGATTGATTGCATTTCCAATGATGTGCCTGTCACACCAGTGATTGATTGAATTTCCAATTATGTGCCTGCCACACCAGTAATTGATTGAATTCCCAATGATGTGTCTGCCACACCAGTAATTGATTGAATTCCCAATGATGTGCCTGCCACACCAGTGATTGATTGAATTTACATTGATGTGCCTGCCACACCAGTGATTGATTGATTTCCAATGATGTGTCTGCCACACCAGTGATTGATTGATTTCCAATGATGTGGTACCGCCACACCAGTGATTGATTAAATTTCCAATTATGTGCCCGCCACACCAGTGATTGATTGAATTTCCAATTATGTGTCCGCCACACCAGTGATTGATTGAATTTCCAATGATGTTTCCGCCACACCTGTGATTGATTGAATTTACAATGATGTCCCCGCCACACCAGTGATTGATTGAATTTCCAATTATGTGTCCGCCACACCAGTGGTTGATTGAATTTCCAATAATGTGTCCGCCACACCAGTGATTGATAGAATTTCCAATGATGTTTCCGCCACACCAGTGATTGATTGAATTTCCAATGATGTTTCCGCCACACCAGTGATTGATTGAATTTCCACTTTGCAGGACCTCCAATTTTTATTTGTTTGTCCCATATCATTCGTACAGTCTCGTTCACCACATTATTCTAAACGTTACAGTCATGTAACCATTAGCATATAATTTGCGTGAGCCTCAAGGATATCGATTCTTTTCATCTTGTATTTATATTATCATCCGCATCAACAACAATAAAGATGGAAAAGCACTGCTGCCAGGGTACACAATACGAGGTTAAATGGCCCAAACAAGCACAACGCTCTTAGTTCCCGAATCGTGATGTAGGGAACGACAGAAAAACTAGGTGAAGAAGAGAGTGCAGAACAGGAAGGGACAGATATTCTTGGGTCTTTCGGTAAAGTCACGTAGATAGGTTCAAAGAAAATAACCAAAAATTACAAAAATACTACGACGTTTCACCATTGGAACCTCATTTGCCAGGAGCAAAATATGGTAATTGGTTTTTTACCCTTTTATCTGGCAACAAAACTGACACTTTTTTTTATGACGTTTCGATCGCAACACAAGCAATCTTCATCAGGAGAAAAAATAGCGGGAAAGCCTCTGAGGCAGGATGTTTTAAAGGTTTTAAATGGGTGTAGCCCAAGGGTCATAAGCGAAGTGGGCGGGGATAGTGATGTTAAGGTGATAAATTTGCATGTAAATGTAAGATCGGAGAGCTACCTCCACGACGACAAAGTTGCGGAGGTGGCCGTTGTATTGTGAGAGATTAGCATGTCAATGCAAGTTTCGAAGAGCCACCGCCACATCGAGGAAAACGAGCAACGGTGGCTGTGTTCGTGAGACATTTAACCTCACCAACACAGCCACCGTGGCTCCTGTTCTCGATGTGGCGGTGGCTGTGCGAACTTACATTGACACGCTCATCTCTCACAATACAATGGCCACGTCCGCAGCTTCGTCGTCTCCTGATGACGATTGCTTGTGTTGCGATCGAAACGTCGTAGTTTTTTCTTAGTTTTTGTCATTTTCTTTGAACCTATATACATGACTTTACCGAAAGACCCAAGAATATGAATTCCTGTAGTCACGAAAGCTTTAATTCAGGAAGAGACAGAACAAGGAGGGGAACATTTTTATCGTCGTCTTTATATAGCCTGGAGGAATCCGATGAACTGTGAAGTTATTTATCACAGATGTCCAGTAATAGGGGTGGGTGGGTCGGCAAGTTACAACAACAGATGAAACAAAAAAAACCTATGAGTGCGCAAAATTGGAGAAAAGGTAAGCAAGTCGCTAAAACTTTATGAAGTTGAAGAATTACAAGTACAAATTGCACGCAAGTACGTACATTCCTGCCGATTTGTCAAGGCAAATAAATGTGAGCCTGGGGGCAAGCCAGAAAAACAACAGCAACAGCAGTCCCAGACCACATAGTCCCTCAATTCAATTGCACATTAAAATGTAACTATCGATACACGGGTAAGGTTCTGTGTGGCTGTGTCTGGCATCAATATTCTGCTTCCGGATATGTTTTTGAAGGAAGATTTACAGTGGTAAGGGAGGAAACAAGGTTGTTCCAAAACGTTGGCGCTGCAGCGGCAAAGGGGAAGGAAGTGACGGGCAGAAAGTACTAAATAATTGATTCTTACACGCATGACATTATGCACGTGTCCTGAGCGTAAGGATCGATTTCAGCATTGAATCAACGCGGCGTAAAATGCCGCGTGCTAACATTGCGTTCACCGGCTGGGGATTGCTTAGGTCGTAGATTTTTTTTCTTGCCGTGGCTTACGTGTGGTGGCTGACACGCACACGGGCTGCACAAGTAATTCGAACCAGGGCCGGATTTATGAGAGCGAGCCAAATGGCACATTCGATAATGGCCCAAAATTCCAGAAGGACCCGTGCAACAACAAAACATTCTTAAGATATAAGTAGGACTGTTTATTAATGCCATCGCTTAAATGTGAACTAAATTAGCAATACTACCTTCATCTCTTGTTGTTTGAGGAAGTTTATTTCAGTTCACCTTACGATCTTCCACAAACTTAGAATTGGTTTCGTTATTTATATTATTACAGAGTTATTTTTATGCATTTACGTGCATTATACGCTGGTGTGTACCTGGCCACTGTGCAGCATCCCATTTGGACATTTTAACAAAAGTAGACTTTGTTGCCTGGAACACAAAGTGCTGAGTAACACACACGACTCGGTTTGGGCTCTACGCCGTGCATAGCAGTCATCGCCTCTTACTACCGGCAAACTGATTCCCAAGGTCAGTGATTAATATGCCTAAATCCGACACTGATCCCGCCACAGCGACAACAATGGGCTCTCTCAAAGCCACCTTGTGATCACGTTGCAGTCCAGTTTTCACTCCCTGCAAATGCGATGCCATTGGGGTTGCCGTTGCCTGAGAGTGTGGTGTCCTCTGGTGGCCACACTGTGTTCATGCACGTGACTGCATTGCTTTTATCACGACAGAAATCGCTCCCGCGGGTAATTGCATAGTCTGCAGCTTTTTGCCATTGTGTTTAGATTGCAGTTCGTGTGTGTGCTGAACGGTGCTCCCGATTCGTAAATTCATGCCTTAGTAAAAAATATTCTTAAGCTGCTGACAGTCGTCAAATTGCATACGTTATTGGGCTTACGTGTCCCATATAGCTGCTACATTCACCACGATGTTACACATTGATTATTGAAACAAATATCGTGCGTAGTTATTAGGTATGATTCGTTCATTAATTATTATATTAATATTCTCACAATAATACATTAAATATTGTGTGGAAGTAATTGATTAAAAAATTCCTATATGCTCTATATAATGGGTTTATGTGGCGCCTGTAGGATATAATGTGTATTGAACCAAATTCAGACATTGTGTCACTGATGTTTGCAAAATTGCTGGAGCACTTAATAATGCTGATTATAATTCTGTACGTTGTTCGAAGTTATTTATTAAGTTGGTTATCGTAACAGTGACATTTTCATTATTTAGCACGAATGTAGATGTTTTCGGCCGGTTTAATTATCCCAGGGAGGCCCTGTTGTCGCATTGTAAGATGTGTCTGGGTTCGATTCCTGACCCGGGTGCTTTTCTGCGTGGAGTTTCTATATTCTGCCCCCAGTTCTGCATGGGTTTTAAACTATTATAAATGTGTATATTACCAGGTAAGGCCCACTGACCTATATAGATCTTTGTCAGAAGCGACCTGCTCACAAATGATAGCTTAACAAAGTGGATTATCATGTAGAAATGGATAGCAGTCAAATACTATAAACGTGTATTTCTAAATTAGGATGGAAAAGCCAGAGGACCCGGATAAAAACCCATGCAACCAGGAGGAGAGAGAGACATGCAAACTCAAATATGCAGGTGTCGGGGTCGGGATCGAACTCACGACCTCCTGTATACCAGGCGAGGTAGTCAACATCTCGGCGCCGTGGGTTTCCTCCTAAAGCTTCAGTTTATCAGTCTCCGGCACAGTCAATGGCCCCCACAGTGTAACCGGTATTGGCCAAAACAACCCAATTCGTAAACATTACCGTGCAACTTACTCAATTGGAACCACACACACATAACCAGCAACATCACCCCCGACTGCAAAAAACACTTGGCAGGACCCTCTTGTCTTGAGACCGAGTGATGCTCTCCTGGGTAAAAAAAGAAAATAGCATTAATAAAAGTAAACGACGTGCCGTGGGAAGACACAACGTGAGCTGTGGTTGTGGCTGACGTTCTCTGCCTTGTGTGTGTGTGTCTGTGCTTGCGCCCCCTTCGCAGGATGTTTCTGAAGGCGTTCGCCCTCATGGGGGAGACACAGGAGCGCGAGCGGGTGCTCGTGCACTTCTCCCGACGCTACCACACGTGCAACCCCGACGGTGTCCCCTCAGAGGGTGAGAACGCTGTTTCTCTACGCGTGTGCGCGTGTGTGTGCACTTGACGCATGTTTGGGAGCGGCGGTGCAGTGGTTAACGCGCTGCCCTTCGAACCCGGCGGTCAACACCA
The DNA here is from genome assembly GCF_015708825.2 of Lethenteron reissneri. Lineage (NCBI taxonomy): Eukaryota > Metazoa > Chordata > Hyperoartia > Petromyzontiformes > Petromyzontidae > Lethenteron > Lethenteron reissneri. The sequence continues at coordinate 5,866,616 of NC_083825.1, read as the reverse complement.
GTGACCATTGCTTGAAATGGTCCTGAGCCTCCTCTAGGTTCACTCGGCCTCAAATGAGTACTAAGTCCGGTTTGTAAACATCGCCCTTTCAAAGATAAGGGCGACTGGGTGTGGTGCTGGCCACCCACCCCCTCGTGTGCTGTGCCGGCCTTCATAGGTGCTCGCAAATGGCACTTTCCCCAACGGTCTGTGCAGGCTATACGGGGGATCTTTGTCTTTGGTGTAATGATTTGTGTGCCTTGTGCCACCATTCTCACGTACAATGTCCAAGGCTCATCCTAGACCCCCACAGTAGGTCAACTCAAATGAGTGACTTGTGTGGTGGTAAACATCAGCACTGTGGAGTCAAAGGCTGTTGGGCTGGTGCTAGCCTCACCACCCTTTGCGCTCTATAGTTCATGTATTAACAGTTGCTCAATAACAATATTTAACCCTCTGTCTATAGGCTGAAAGGGAGGGGAATGTTTGACTTTGTATTTTTGTTTGTTTGGTGGGGAGTAGTTGTCAGTAGATTGCATTTTGCGCTCACAATCCCTGTGATCCACAGTGTATGATGACTGGCCATGCATGGTAGCAATTGGACTCTTTCTCTGGAGCTCCGTCAATTCAACTAAGCCTCCTTTGAGTACCTGGTTTCTGTCCTGTATGAGAATAAAACACATTCCTGCGGAGGGAGCTGGTAGGAACGTTGGGTTGCTCGGCAAATATGCCCGACTGTGAGGGCGGGCACAAGTCAGCGTGAGTAGGTTAAACGTTGAGTTTTTTAAGGGCACCACGGGGTGACCAGCCCCTCCCCACCCAGCCCCACCCAGCCCCTCCCCACCCTCCCCACCCAGCCCCTCCCCACCCTCCCCTCCCCACCCAGCCCCTCCCTCCCCACCCAGCCCCTCCCTGCACGACGGACGGACACAATAATCCCCTGTGGGCTGGTGGAACCAGTGGGTTCCTACCAGTATAAAGATGGCTGGATATGTATGGTGCTACATCACTGACCACTTCAATATGAAGCAGAAACACTCCAATATTTATCAAATATTATTGTGGTGCTTAGTTTCCAAAAATAATATGAATTCCTTTCATATACCCGGGAAAAGCCTTACTGAGTCTTAATACTCTTTTTTAGAAGAGGCGTTTTTGACTTATATAATTTTAATGTGAATAAAACCCTTGTAAGCAGTTGCATTTGGAGGCCCAGCCCTCTATTCTCTCCGCCTGATGAAGACCGCGTGTGTTGCGATAGAAACGTCGTGGGTTTTTTGCTTTTATTTTTTATTTTATTTTTTATTCATTTTTATTTTTTACCTACGTGACTTTACCGAAAGAACCAAGAATATGAATTCCTGCAGTCACGAAAGTTTTAAGTCAAAAATAAAACCACGTTTTTTATACTTTACATAAAGGTTTGGCCAGACCAATAAATCGAAATCGGTTTAAACCATGCTTTAATAAAATGAGTGAAAGCTTACCTAAACACTTCTGCAGATTATGAAGTATAGGATGCAAATGTTTTAATTGCTATGCAATCACGCATCTGAATTTTCAGTAAAAATCCAAGGCCGTCCGATTGGAATTTAAGAGCCCTGCGTGGGTTTAGGTAAATTCGTGTTTTAATTCTCACCCTCCGTGCAACGCGGCACCATGAAATTGCCACGCACGCGACAGACTCCCACGTCATTGTACAGTACGCGGTTTGTTTTTTCATTGCCATGTATAGTACGTCGTGTTTTCGTTTATGTCCACATGCTGTGTGTGGTGTGTGTGGGGTGTGTGTGTGTTAGGTGTGTGTGTGTGGGGTGTGCATGGGTATGTGTGCATGCGTGTAGGGAGCGATAGTGGAGCGGTTAGCGCCCTGCGCTACAAACCCGGCGGCCCGAGTTCGATTCCTGCTCATGGCCAACACCAGTGATGATTATGTGAACCGGTCCCGGGCCTCCCCTAGGTCGACTCAGCCTCAAATGAGTACCTGGTGCAGTGTGTAAACATCGCCACTAGGGAGACAAAGGCGGCCGGGCGTGACGTTGGCCACCCACCCCCCCTCGTGTGCCGTACCAGCCTTCATAGGTGCTCGCTAACAGCACTTGCCCCAACAGTCTGCTCAGGCTATACGGGGGATCTTTTTGTGTGTGTGCGTGTAAGCGGGTTGTTTGATTTATTTCGTAGCTGTTGCCCGTAACACCCCCGCAGGAGCCCTGTTCAGACGCCCTTTCGTTTTTTTATGTCCGCCAGCAATTGTTCTGCCGTACACCCTGCGGTAATGAGCTGGGACCTGCAGTCCTTTGCGGAATGTACTTTTCTATGAGCACTGCCACACAAAATACTCTGATGTGTCATCCGCAGTGGTTGTTTTTTTTTTATGTTCGCATTAGTTTCAAATCCCTGCCACATTTTTCACGAGCGGAAGCGGCCGCGAATGTATTTCCGAGCGGCGGGAGGTCACACGCGCGTGACGGATAGTGGCAGGCCCGTAAAATGAACCGCCTTCGTTTATTTAAAAAATACATACACCAAAGGTCACGTGTCAGTGGGGGGGGCGGGTTGCACCCTGGGGTTTACCGCTTGCCCGGGTGCCGTCTGCTGACGCCCGCGCCTGCGATTTGGCTCTCCGGTAAAGAGCAGCCGTTACTAAAGATTCGGTGAGCGTTGCTTGCGCCCTCATTTATGGCAGTGGTTTTCACATTTTTGGCTACTACTCTAACAACCCCCCCCCCTGCTTGACCCAACGTCGTTCTGAGAAATGAATGTACGAATAATGAACATCAATATTTTAACCAATTGTCCATTTAGTGAGGTGCCCTAACTAGCTAAGTAACCTGCAAGCGAATAAAAAATAAATACAACGCACGCTCTGCACGCGTCACTTAATTTGTTCGCTCTCGCTGGTTGCTCTTGGAAACAACGTTGTTGACGATCAATTAACGTAGTAAGGTCTTTTATATCGTTCGAGCTTAACACGTGGATTAAAATGTTATCGTAGTTATTATTTTGGCAGATTTATACATGATTATTCACCAATGATTCTCACCTATGATATGATTTTACACGTTTATAAATCACCTCGCAGAACCCCCTGCGACATTGCCACGTACCCCCAAGGGTCCGCGTACCCCCCGATTGAGAACCACTGGGTTAGGGGCTCGGGCTGTGCTCCGCCAGTGAGTCATGAGAACTCCCTCCAACACATTCATAACAGAGGGGTTTTTTGTTGTTGTTAAATTGCGTAAATATAAATGTGTCGCTAAAACCGCCACCACGGGACACGGCCGATTAGTAAGATTTGTCACGTATTGAAAACATGCCAATTCATCACCTGTACAACACCAACACACCGGTGTGTGTGGAGAGTAAAAACCACAACATTTGCCATTAGAGCACGACGTTTCGCTGGTAATTACAACCAGCTTCAACAGGTGACAGCCAGAAAACCCCTGTATTATGGAGAATATTGGTCGCGAAAGCCCTACGTGTTAATCCAACACATTCATCGCTAATTCTTACGTGATTAGGTTTCTTAATTATTGTTGTAATTTTCACCCGCTTTTATTTAGATTGTGCTATCGGTGTCATGCCACGTGATGAACAAAAATAAAATCTATTTAGACACTCTGGCAGAGAGAAAAGCAAACCTTGAGCGTTGGAGAATTTTTCCAAGGAAGCAGACCCTTGCCGAGCGACCTTCGCGATCCAATCATTTGGTCCTCACCGTGGGAGATAGCACCTCCTCCTCACACCGCCACTGTTGTTGCGTGAAAATCAACGCAGTGTTATTCTCAGAACCACAATGCAACCAAATTAAGCATTTAACAATATTTTTTAAGTGAAAATATAAAAAAACAATGTTCATCAGAAAACATCTTTAACATTTCTATTTTGCCAGGCCCCATGGTTTCAAGTGCAGTCTCCAACGCCTATCCACTCTTTTTTCTGGCCTCTCTATTTACAGGCCATTAAGAAGGTTCGTTGGCTGAAACGTCACCTATTGTAAAGATTTTTGTTCCTTTTAAGACCACAATAGCGTTATTGATGAACGTGTCCAGTTTTTGTTGTTGATTGTGCACCACTGCCAACGCAGCAGCATCGCCACATAATTAATAAAAAACAATTTAGACCATCGACTATGTCCACTTGAGGACCCAGTTTAATCACCGGTGTCTACCTGGATCGGCACCCAGAATTTTAAGCCTCAGACGCCAGCTCATTACTTTGACCTCCGAACCATCCCCGCCCGCCTCAACGCAGCGAATATTTGATTTAATCTCCGATGATTGTAAAATTGACACCTTCCGTAAGTGGCGCCAATTTTATACTCGCCCTGTCAGCCTCCGTGTCTTCGCAGTCAAAAGGGCAATTCACCGAAAATTTGCCATGGCAAAGGCCGGTGCTTGCTTCCTTCATTTGTCCTCTGGAGCCAAACTCAATTTACATTCAGATACATAATGCATAGCGTATTCTGTTGCTCGCTCGAGCTATGCGTTTGCTGTGTAAATTTACTGTGCTTTGTGTATTTGGCCGCCAAAAGTGGCATGAGCTTCCAGGTTTGAATGAAAAAACGGATACATCAGTCGGGCTTAAATTTTCCAGCTTGAATGCTGTCGTTTTTTTTTTTTAAAGGGAATTCCGCCGGCGTCGTTTGTTCTCGTCCCTGATTATTCCGTCTCTGCGAAATTATTCAACAGACGGAGTTCACACGCTCACTTGTGCCCTGATGTTGCTGAATACGGATTTGCATGGACCCGTGAGTATATTTCACAATGGTATTAATATGACTTTTTCTTAAGCACAATGGATCAAATTATGTATACGGCTGCGTATTTCATTGTTAGCGCTGTGTTTTGCTTCTGTTCATCGCCTGCATTAAAGCCTTGATGTCTAACTTTAGATTACCGATAACGCGTGCGTTTGGCGAGTCTGCGAGCGTAATGTGTACTTTGTGTTACGCCACTCGCGTAGACTGGACGAGCAAATGCAGCCCGTGGTTTAAATCAAGGAAAATGTTAGGGAGGTATTAACACTTAACGTAGTTCCCCTTGATGTATCCAAGTAAGTCCACTGCATGGCATTCAGTGATGCAAAGCAACGGTTACACATGCAGGGTTTCAGCAGTGCTGGCGGAGTCCACTCACCACCGAGAGTCGCCCCGACCAGCGATTGTCATCTATGAAATAAAAACTCTCCTGAATCGTCCGTCACATTGGGGCTGCTCGGCTTCCAGATTGAATGCGGTCGTCGTGGGCTTGAGTTTTCCTGGTGCGCGTCGAATTACGTCGGCTTAGTGCTACCGGCTCCCACAATGCCTTGTATGTATGTACGTACGTACGTTGAACTTCTTTCGCACCGTATATAGCCAACCGTGCTAATCGGTGCGGGGGAAGGACAACAAACTAAACACAAAAAGCAGTTTAAAAAAATGAGTTTTCAATTTAGATTATTTAAAAGTGCATACCTCCAGTGGCTTCCTAATCTCGGAAGGAAGAGCATTCCAGATGGCCGCAGGAGCGCATCCGAAAGCGTGCGATGCAGTGATCGTCTTCGTTCGATGGCTAGCCAAAAGCTGCTGCGAGGATGACTGGAGTTTGCATGATGCTTTACGTCCCTTGACGAGATCGGCTACTATGTGACTTAGCTGTTAATGAAAGTACTGCGATCAGACCTCAAGTGATGTCGCCAGAGCATGCCTGACAGTGACTGATGGCTGAGATTGTGCCATCGCGTGGTTTATGGTTTTAAGATTAATTCGGCAAGATTCCACCTCGGAGAATTGTTTGCATTATTTGAACTGCCTTGTGATGATACGTCTATGGAGAGGGGGTCGCCTGAAGGAATCTTTGAAGTTCTGTCATATTCACTTCTGTGAATCATCCTCTAACACAAGGTAATTGACTTCACGCTAATAAATTTCGATTTAAAGCTTTTGTGACTGCAGGGATTCATCTTCTTGGTTCTTTCGGTAAAGTCACGTAGAAGGGAGATAATAAAATAATTAAAATAAAACATAATACGTAATATTGTATTATTTTACTATGTTTTATTTGTATTCTTTTATTATCTCCGTTCACGCTAATAGTTTCACGTGGACATTTCTCCATCTTACGACATGATGTTGACTGTGCATATGAAGTAATATTTGAAGAAAATTAGGACACACAGCCTGAGTGTGCCGCAACTGCACATTACGAGCGGCTCGTTCTCCGGGTTGCATCTTACCGATCGTTGGGTCCATTGCTTAGACCTTATCGCTGCTTTCCACACGAAAGTGGAGCCATTTCTTTCGCGTGACGTCATCTCATCTCACAATTCGTCTACGCGCTCCTCTGATTTGCACTTCGCCTGCTGCACTTGACACCCCGTCCCACGCACAGCTAACAAGAATCCCCCCTAATTAGAACACTCTTGATTTATTTCATGCTCATGCATCCAAATCGTAAGTGCAATGCTGAATTGTATCTCTTGCTTCAACCGTTGCTCCCTCTGTGCCTCTGCCCCCCTCCGTGGGGAGCGGGGAGGGGTAGCGGGTTCGTGCGCCGCGCTACGAACCCCGGCCACCCGAGTTCGATTCCCGCCCACGGCCAACACCGGTGTGACGAATATCTCAACCGGTTTTTGTGGCCTCCCCTAGGTCCGACTCGGTCTCGGACGAGTGCCTGGTGCGAGACTAATAATACGCGCCATCTGGTTCGCGTTGGACGTTCAAAGTCCTGTGGTGTCATTCGCAAGAGTAGGCCGTTGTGTGCCAGCGGCGCTGTCCAACCTTGCCACGTTTTAAAGATTTCCCGCACGGTAATCGGATTGCGATTGCACTTGGCAATCGTCGTCCCCCGACCGCAAAATCTTGGCAGGGCCCTCCTGATGCAAAGAGTCACGAGACTCGGTGAGGCTTTCCTGCTGGATAAACAAGAAGTGATAATAATTAATTAGCGTGAAGTTGTCACACAGCAGTTGTACGACACGGATACTTCTCAATCGCTGCCCTCCATCGCTGGATCTTTGCATCTTGCTTACACTTGTTACTCCGTCTTTCAGTCTATCCATCTTTTTCAACATACAATATAAATGTTTATCGGCGTACGGCTATCTCTGCGACCACTCGCTGATGCGCTGTCTCTCCTCCCCTCCGAACCCAAAGAACATTGGCAAGAAGATGAACTGCCAGGAGTTTATCGACAACCTCGTTGGACTCAATGACGGCCGCGACTTCCCCCGCGATCTTCTCAAGGTACGCCAGCACCTTACATTACTCGAGCGGCCTAGAGCTGTGCAGAGGTGCGCATGAGGAAGGTGGACAGGGTTCGTGGCCATTTAAGGTCAACCGCCGCAGGCAGCCATGGTCGGCAACGGTGTCGGCATTTGCCGCAACCTTTTCCATGGAAAAAAAAAAGTGCTTTCCAAATTTCGGAACATCTTAGAGCTACTAAGCTCGCCGATGGTTTTGTCAGGTTGTGTTGCGCGCGTTGTTCGGCGTGGTGTCCGACGTTTCACTCCACCTGCTGAAAGCTTTATTCAGGAACTAAATTGAGCAGCTCGCCTGCCCAATCAGAGTAAAGAATGGGGCAACAGCAGCAGGAGCCGGCGATCCGTTACAATTGAGGATGAACGCGATCTTACTGGATTAAATTTCCGAAGAAGCTCTCGGTACGTGGACCGAAACGTTGAACATCGTGCCAAGCGATACGCGTACGGCCAGAAAACACGTCTGAGAGCTCCACAGTGCAACCGCGAATACAAACGCAGTCCTCGCGTCATCGATCATAGACAGAGGTCACGTGATGACCCAAGGTTACGCGCTGTCGACCAATCATTGTTCATCAAACACACTTTTCAACAAGCTCATTTTTCATTGGCAAGACAGAATTTTATCACTCGACACCACAGCAATACCAAGTTGCCACCGTTGCTCATAGTAAATGCATTTGCCGGTAACATTTTCCCGAAAATTGCCCTGTTGATCTTTAGCAAACGAATACACCCCCATATTTGAGTGGACCATGCCAGTCTGCCCTCTCGACCTAGCACAGTTTCAATGCTAACACCCTACAATGGAATTTAATATTCCGGTCCACCGTGTTGATGAAAACCCTAATAAACAGTCCATGATAACAAGAACAACAACAAAAGCTCAAAAGGTTTCCTGCAGTTGTAATGGGGACGCTTATCAGCGCTAACTCGGGAATGATTAATTCACCCCGCCGCGTGAAATCTCTCAACGGCAATCTGTGCCCGGTTACGAATGGGGTCGGGCTAACCTTGCAGTGGGGCTAACCTCCACCCATCTTCCTTGCCACATGCTCAATCACCAATGAGACACGGCGGGCCTACGGGTCAGCCCGGCCTCTTCGGAACATTCCTGCACACGGTTCGCTGTGGACCGTGTGGCGCTTTGAAACGGTGCGGAATCAACGACTTCCTGCGTGGCCAGCAGAGGGCATGCTTGTTTGCGTTCCAACCCCTCGGCTTTGTCGTTCCGCACGCCGGGTGAATTTTTCCGGCGAGGAGCCAGCCGGTTTTGCGTTCGCGTCGTCGCCGCTCCGATCTCGCGACGAGCCGGTCGGCTCGGCAACCGCGAGCGGGAGAGCGAGCGCGCCTCGCGAGGCGAAATCCGTTTACGCTTAATCGCTTCTCCGGAAACGTTAACGCGGTGGCCGCAACCCGAGTAGTGTTTTTTGAGCTTCGTCCACTTTTAATATTTCAAGCACGCCCCGCGCACGCGTTCGGTGAAGTTAACCTCGGCGAGTCAAACGCGAACGGCGATATAGATCAGGCGGCGAGCCACTGGCCGCGCGGTGAGCCATGCAAGCCGAGCCACGTGAGCTGAGCCACGCGACGGACACGGCCTTCTGGAGCACGTGGGGGGGAGGGCAGCGGCGGTGGCGGCGGCGAAGTAGCCGCTGTGAAGACGAGTGACGAGGCACAAATCGTGCACGGAGTCCGCAGGCTGGCGTCCGTAAGCGGCGCACAGCGGCACAAAGCCGGCGCCGAGCCGAACCCGAGTTGCGCTCACTCACTCGCTCGCAAATCTCCCGCCAGTCGCACTTTTTTCTGGCCGATGACGCGTTGTCGTATTTGCGTCCTTCCTCGTAAGGGTCGATGTGACCCTGGTATATAGTTCGAGGTACGCTGCCCTCTGTGGTGTAATGGTCGGCAGCACACTGAACATGCAAATCAGAGGTAGCCGATTCGATTAGATCTCCCGGCATGGCAGTTGAAACAATGGGGGCTGCTTTATTTAATCCACCTCCGCCTCTGTCCACCCAACCGTATAAATGGGCACACCGCAGTTGTTTGGCAGGCCGTGTACGGTGGGGTAAAGTGTGGGTGTTCCCACCAAGACATCTGGCCAGCCAAGAAGGGGGCCCAAAATAACCATGGGGTGGGTTATCTTGATCTCACTTTTGTGGAGGTCATTCCTCCAGTAGTGGCATGAGCAAGCGTAATTTGGGGAGATGGAAAAGTCCATCCCTGTGTCCTGTCACACCGCGGATCTTTTATTACCACCACAGGCACTGGCACGGCGTGTGAATGCAAACGCTGTCGTTATTGTCAATTGTTCTATCTCGAACATCAATTGCCAGAGTGAGTGCACCTTTTGCTCATTAATCACACTCAATCCTGGGTGACGGAATTTCAACAAATCAGGTTTGTAGACAAATTTACTGCAACGTCTCCTCTGCCACTGATAGGTATGGCTAAGGTGACATTTTAGTTTTAATAAATGGTGTCATGGGTTTATTTCATTTTTATTAGCTTACAACCTCTGGCATGCTTTTGTGCTGCGTGTGAGATGGGTGCACAAAATCTCCCACTGGCTATGACCCAACAGAGAGCACGGATACATTGCCCTGGTCATTAGAGGAGCCGTTGTGTTAATTGCCTTGGTCCCCGGCTACAATTTATACAGCCATAGTTTAGTTACACATCCATGCTTTCAGAAATATCATCAAGGGCCTTTGGGGTTTGGGGGTGGGGGGGTATTGCGGATAGCGTTGTGCTGCCCAGACCTCTCCAGCGAAGTGGAGAATTAGGAAGAAAAAAAATATGTTGCTTTCATCTTGGCCTGCCTGTAGATATACGACTCGCAGAGCTAATCAACATCAGCTGGATGCATTAACAAGTGCGCGCGAATATTAAACCCTGACCTGATTAGAGCACGGCTCGCTGGCTTTAGAAGGGCTACGAGGCTTGCAGACGCAGTTTAATGGCACAGGGGGTGAAGCGAGGAGGCAGTGTGAGCGCACTGTACCCGTGTCCTCAATGGCAGGGTGGCCGCTAATGGAAATATTTACACATCACCTGCACCCGCGGACCTTTCGGAGTAACGATGTAATTTTCCCCGGGGAGTATAGCCGTTCCCGGCACGCGCGTGCGGGTGCGGCGTCTGATAAGGGTCAGCGTGCGGAGCCGGTGCCGAGTGGGTCGGCGAAATTTCCTGGCTGAACCCGGCCGCACTGAGTGATGTGCGGTGAGCGGGCGAGCGGGACGAAGTGAACAGCACGTAGGGCCGGGGAAGGACTGAAAATTAGGTTCGTGGGATTTAAGTGCTTTGGCGTTCGTTTTCACTTTCAGCGATTCATTTAGCTGTGGACAGCCGCCGTTGAATAATAAGACTGTGACGTTCCAAATTCGTGACGCATTATGAGGCTGAATTGAGCGTTTGTGCGCGACGGATGATTTACGTGATTGTGTGCGCGTTGGACCTAATCGGGTGAAGCCGTGCCACGGTGATTGACAAAACGTGCTGTGAACCTGGCGACTTCAGTTTGATTCTTTGCCATGGCGAACATGAGTGGCAAACGGTAACCGAACCGGTCCTGGTGCTCCCTTCACTGGCCAGCGTGGTGAAGTATGGTTAAACAACCCACGTGATCGACAGGGCCTTGGGAAGCCTTTATCTAGCACGCACAATGGCCTGGCAATGACCGATGGTTGTTGTTGGTTGTAAAATTAAAGGCTTTAAGAGATCTTTGTTTGATGCTACGCTTCTACTGTGCCTATACCATGCTGTGTTTGTCGAGGGGGTTGTAATCAATCTTGGAGGGACAAAATCACAGAGCAATAATTATTCAAGTCGGATGAGGAAGAAAATTATAAAATAAATGAGGCAAGCAAGCACAGGGCGGCGTGCTTTTGTAAAATTAATGAAGAGCAACATATCCATGCACGCAGTGAATTATGTTTTCTCTTTCATTGCATTTCAGCTGCCGTAACTCGTGGACTCAAAAAAACATAGAACAAAAGCTGAAAGTGCCCAAAAAATGCAATCGACTGTGACTAATGACATGGACAAGGCAACATCATCACCCCGTCTTGCTATGTCCCGTCGAGGCCCCAGCGTTCATAATCTCCGTGTTCAGCCACGTTTCCGCTCCCTTTCCCTCTTGGCTCCCCTCCATTGAAATAAACTCCCACTCCGCATCACGCAGGCAACTTCACTAAACCATATTTCGTTCCTTTCTTAAGACTCATCTTTTTTCAACAGAAAATCGCTCTATTACTTCCTATCACATCCTTAAAAGCTTAACCATCCTCCCCCTTCCTCCTCCATAATCTTGCCAGCCCCTCCTTTCCCTATCATCACCCTTCCTTGCCAGCCCCAACACTCAAACGCCATCCCTTTTCCCCATCTGCCAATGACTAATGTACCATTTTTAATTCTTGTAAAACGCTTTGACAAACGCCTTATTATTCTTCTTTTTGTATGGCATTGTGAAAAGCAACAGTTTTTTTTTTTTTCTTAATGATCGTCGTAAATTAATCTAAAGGTTTTCATCCAGTCCAATGATGTGGTTGACGCAGTATGGATTTCAGCGATACCGCCAGGATGTGCATAGATGCACGCCTTATTTAAAATCCTAGATAAGATAATATCACGCAGATCCTGCACTGTCTTTGGTAGTAAATTGTTTAGTCCATAAAATGAATTAAATTGAGGATCTTTCTTCCGTTCAGGCAGTGAGCAGCCACATGCACATTTGAGTTTTATAGTGTTTGAATTTAATTTTAAGTTATCAGTTGGCATCACACCAAGAGATGCAGGAATTTTCTTTCAGACTTCTGTGGAGCGGATTATCACCCCGAGTTAGAGAATAGCATGTGAAAGATGATATGACGGACCTTTTTTTCCCCGAGATCTCTTTCAGTGATGTCTTACTCACAATTTGGAGCACTACACTTTTCCACATCCACCATTGTAGAGTTTTTTTTTACACGGCAGTCAAACCAAATTCTTTTTAATCCCCGGAGTGGTAACATTTGGCCAAATTGCATGGTCGTCGGAAACCTTAACCGCCCGCGGAAAACCGATATTGCGGGTCCACCTCTGAGATCCATTTAACCCATTCTGATGATGTGCGTGTACATCATCAAAACGAAACCAGAATAAAAACTTAAATAAACTAACTTTATTGGTAACTAGGTTCCCACAAGGCCACGCGGCAGGGCGTGTGGAAAAGTTTGACGCCAGCTGTCATAGACTGCGGTTGTGCAGCTACAGTTCTCTACGGTAAGTACAGTGCCTTTAAAAACAACGGCACTAAGCCTCCAAAAATGAAATTAACGCTGAGACGCAACTTGTATGCATGTTGAATTTCTTTTGCACCATACGTAGCCAACCTTACTAATTTCGGAACGGGATAGGGTTAAATTATTGGATTGTCTTATTTGAACCAAGAAAGAGCCCGTTGAGAGCATATAATTTTCAAGGGAGACCTGTGACCTCGTATCCAAAATAGAGGAAGCGGCACAATTTCACACACACCCTGCTATTGAGACGTCCGTCGCAATGGTGATTCAACCAGCTTCATATCTTTAAATTCTCGGACCACTTTAAGTGAAGAGCCAAATGTAATTTTTTTGTTTTTATTAAACACTCCTTGGTGACAAAGCCGAGACCATCGCCTTACTACAATGGATAACTCTTTAGTCACAGCCGACTTAAAGTCAGATTCGAGCCCAGGATATCTGCAGTGATGTCTCAGCACTCTGACGTATTACACCAACCGGACCACCTCGCACGCCCCAATGTTTAATATTGGATCAGGCAGATGATCATCCACAATCGTAACATCATCTCACTCGCTGGCTTTTTTGTTTTGTTTTTGCACCATCGCCAATGTTATTCAGGCCGACTGGCACCACTCACTGATCTCACGGTTTGTAGGTTTCTAATTTTCTGGTTCAGTGGCCGGTCTATTTTTTCTCTCTTTCTCACCATCCACGTTGTCAAAAACTCGTTTATATTTTTTTATTTTTACGATAACTCAAAACAAAAAAACGTAGAGAAGGGGAAACAATCAATAAATATGTGCGTCCCTGCGTTATGTTGGCACGCACGTGCAATGCGTCTTTAACCCTCGTTGCGATTGCGAGTGTGGGCGGCAGTGCGTTGCGCACGCCAGTCTGCGTTTGCAGCACCGTTCCCTAAGCAGCAGCGTTGCTGAAATTCAAAATTTTCGTGAGGAATTGAAGGTCTGCAATGCAACGTCACACATCTACCCTGGCTGATGCTCAGCGCGGTGTTTGTTGATGGTGGTGTAGCTGTCATTTTCTGTTCGTTGTCTACATCTGATCTTTTCACACATCCGCCTATCCGTCAGTCCCAAGTGAGTCAGATATACGACATTGGACTCCGCCTTCACTTTTGATTGTCTGCCCTCGAAGGCCTGTTTATTCTCTCTGCCACGTGCATTTTATTTTATTATCCAAAGTCGGTTTAACGTGTCGCCATTCATCGATTAAACACGTGAGAACCGATGGAGATACCTTATCTGTTTTTCCAAGGGCACCTGGCTAATCAGAGTTATTTAAGAAGATTATGAACGTTTAAAATAAAGTTATAGGCAATGAGAACACTATGGGCGGAGCAGTGGTGCAGTGCAGTTTTGAGCACACCACATTGTGATCTCGGCGAACCGAGTTCCACGTCCCGGCAATGGCTAACATTGGATGGAATTTTTAATCTGAATTTGACCTGGGGTGTACCCCATTTACCCCAACCCCTACTGACCAACATTTGTTTGATACGTGGTCAAACAACCCCTGTAAACAACACAGTATCGGCTCACCTTCATCCCAGCAGGTGGATTGACAAAGGGCTGAAAATATGGAAGCAATCATTACACTTTGGATTCGGGATAATTTTCCCGGGAGCTCAAGCACACAATGTGAGGGGATGGGGGTCGGGGGGGATCTAATGTCTACGTCATAGCGCGACACGAAGCACTTTGATAATTTCTAGAAGAAATTTCTGGACGGTTGTGAGAACTGATTCCCCTTTTGCGTACTACAGGCTCGGTGTGGTGAGTGAGCCGGCCGTACAAAGGCTTTCTTGTTTAGCTCTGCAAATCAATGGGCTTATGCATGAACCCTGCTGTTTGGTACACAAGGGCGCTTTTAGAATCTTGAGGTTGCGTGACGTGACCTCGTGAGCTGCCTGGTAACGACATCTCAGCTGGGCCTTGCCGCACGCCTTTTCCGTTCACGCCACGCTCGCACCGGCCTGGCAAGGAAGGTAGACTTCTTCTTCTTGGTTCTTTCGGTAAAGTCACGTAGAAGGGAAGTAATAAAATAAAAAAAATAAAACATAATAAAATAAAAATAAAACATAATAAAATAAAATTATTTTATTATGTTTTATTTTTATTATTTTATTACTTCCCTTCTACGTGACTTTACTGAAAGAACCAACAAGATGAATCCCTGCAGTCACGAAAGCTTTAAATCGAAGGTAGACTTGTTGTGGATAATCAGACCTTGGAGGCGTCGAGGATTTAGATTCAAATTTTGAGGTGGGGGAATGCAAGTGCGTTTAATGCCGGCCGTGCTAAAATAGTTCTTGTCGCGTCTGTGACATCCGTGCGACCGCGTGTATGAAAGGTGAACTGAGGTTACCTGAAGCATATTTGGATCTCGCAAATTTAAAATTCACCGGTACATTAGGAATGCCTTTCACTACCGAAAGAGCTTTGTAACGTTAATGAACGCCCAGAGGCAAGGCAACAAAGCCATTGCACTGGGCCTGGGACAGAATCAAGAGGAAGTGGCTTTGAACCTCTTCTGAAAATGTACACACATCTTCACTCCTCCTTTCTCTCTCATGGTTTTTTTTTTCTACCCAGTTTCTGTCCGAGAAAAACATTTGCAATATCGATTCCCAGCAGCGATGCTGTAATGGTTCGTAATGGAAAGTGCACTTGACTTGCAATCCAGAGGTCACCGGGTTCGCTTTGACCTCCCGATCCAGCAGTTGAAGCAGTGGGGCAAGTATCGTAAATCCCCACCACCACCTCTGTCCGCCCAGCAGTATTAACGGGTACGACCACAGCGAGTCGATCTGCAGCTCGTGCATGATGGGAAAAAGTTGTGGGCGCTCCAACTTCTTGAAAGACGTCTGGCCGTCATGGAAAAGTAGACCAAATACCCTTTAGGAAGGCCCTCTCGAGCACCCTCTTCTGCCAACAGTAACGCGGGCAAGAAATTTCAGGGCTGCACCTTTAACTTTTTCCCTCATGTTGATGTAACTTTCTGACCCGCCCCCTACCGGACATCTGTGAAGAAGAGCTTCATAGCTCATCGGATTCCTCCAGGGTGCATAAAAATATTCTGTTTGTATGTATGGACAATCCCGTACGAAGCCATGGAATACAGATATCCACTTTTGGAACTCTCCACATGGGATGTTGTCTCAAGACATTTAGTAGCAGACGCAGGGCGTTGGGGGCACACAGGCGCATAACTGAGCGGCTGTACCGCTGGCTATGGCTCCGAACTTTGATTTTAGTTTGACAAACTAATTTCTTTAGAACTGATTTTTGTGTTTAGTTTGTTGTCTTTTCCACGCACCTCCGATTAGCATGGTTGGCTACGTAGAGTGCGAAAGAAGTTCAGCGTAACATACCTACAAATGGCCACGGGTGCAGATCGCTGAAGTTCGTGCCACAACCGCACTGACACTCGGCCGCTTGCTCTTGTGTTACCTCTCAACTGCCACTTGTGAGAATCGCTGAGCCCGCCACTGCATTTGTCTTCACTCCCCGTGTTCCACCTTGGATGTTTGTGAAGGATTTGCATTTTGTTTCACTTGAAAAGTAATTTTTGTTTTGAGTTGGTCGGAGTTCAAAGTCAATATTCTCTGTTTTTTAGTTTCCTCGCTCCACTTTTCTTCGGTGTCACGTCACGAGATGAAGCAAGCCCTCTCGCAGAGCGAGGAGTCGCTCGTTCGTAGAGAAATGGCCCCGCAGAAAAGTGATTTCGCAGAACCACTTCTGAGATGCATTAAACTGATTAAGTTGATTGACTTAATTTAAACCGGGAAAGATTCTGGTTTGGAGAGCAATGGGGCGTGAGGGGGGGGGGGGGCAACGGGATAAGGGGCACGTGACATCGGCGGCGTTGAGCCGGAACTCAGGTGCCAGCCAGCCAGGAATCAGGTGGGGAAGCCAGCCGGCGAAATTTTTCTCACATGTAGTATGATTACATGTGAATGCCTTACTTACATTTCCTTGTCTGACTACGCAGGTGCGACCGAGTGACCTTGGTGTGCACAATAAAGTCCAAAAATGCACAAACGATTGACGGAGCGAAGTGTTAACGAGATATAGTGCGCGATAAATTGCAGCGCTCGCCATTTGCTTCACAGCCGGAGTGACATTAAGGGACTAAAACCTTCGTTCGTGCATCCGCTTTGACATTGGCTCTCTGTCTCGGAGCGAGGTAACGCCCACGCGGCTTGACACATAATTTACAATGGCATCGCTTGGAGGAGTCCACTGACGCAACATCCCTGATGTATTATAGTCACTTACAGCGGTTTCACCAAAAACGGCCGCAGCCACAAGTATCGCCGGATTTCACAGATTCAAAACAAACACTGCGGGGGTCCGGTCGACGTGTACCCTCAGATTTTCCAAATGGAACTTTGGCATTTGTGGGGAAATAAAATAAAAACACTCCTCTTGTCTCGCTCTTTTTCGCAAACCCCCAAAAAATGACGCGCGGTAATTTTTTCGCTCGATGTTTTTTTTTCTGATTCCAAAGTGTTCGTTGCAGAGGCGAAGCGATCGCCTGGGTGTGCAGGTTGTACGTACGCACATTAAACTTCTTTCGCACCGTACGTAGCCAACCGCGCTTATAGGAGGCGCGAGCAAAAAAGGCTCCCGATGCTTGCAGCGGCCGTGTGCTGTGTGACCGAGCGAGGCGCTTCGACTGCGGTCTTGCGGCTATATGGATGCCGCGGTCGTGCAGCGGTTGCCTCGCTCGGCGTGCAGTCCAGACGGTCGCATTTCGAGTCGATCTCCCGGTGCGGCACTTAAAGAACGGTGCAGGTTTTCTTAAATTCCCCCCCCCCGCTCCCCACTTCTCCTCTGTCCACCCGGCGGTATAAATGAGCACACCACAGTTAGTTCAATATCAGGTCGCGTTTGGTGGGGTAGAGTGTGGGTACTCTCTTCTCTTGCAAGACGTTTGGATAGCGTGGAAGAGTAGGCCAAATACCCTCAATGGGAGCTCCCCTCTCTAGTGCAGTCCCTTCTATCAGCAGTGGCATGGGCAAGCAATTGCTTGGCTTCACATTTACCCTTCTGGCCTATGTAATAAAATAGATGAATGTTCACCTCTTCAAAATTGCTCTCTGCAAATTGTCATCGAATACAAAAGAGCACCTTTTATAACCGTCGTTGAGACCACTGATCTGACAATGCTGCTATGTCCTGCACTGACCGGGGCTGGAGCACGAGCATAATCTGTCTTGACAGAGTCGTGCAGGTATCTAAAAACTGCAATAATCCACACGTTGTTTAGTATATTCCAGCCTTGGTATTAATCCTCGAGGAATGTGTGTCAGATCCCAGTGTTCATTGATCTTATTAGTTCACCAGGAGCAGTTTTCATTAACCCAGGAGATACATATTTGCACCCAAATAAAATAATAATAAAATATATATTATTTGAGCATCACCTGGAATGTATTTTTTTTGTAAGTTATGAGAACACACAATTGAATATTTTAAATTGTACGCAAACAAAGGGCAGCAGGGGAGTGCAGTTGTAACCCTTGTCCCTCGCAGCAAGAAGTACCTGTGTTCGATTCCTTTCTCTGTCGAGTGATGTTCTTCCCCCTGCTCTGAATGGGACTTCTGAATTCTCGGGTTTGCTCCCAGAGCTAAATAAAACCCATATGATGCAACCGGTATTTGGGCCAAGCATCCCAATACTGAAACGTGTTCTACGCATGACTCAATTGGGATTACACAGAGCATCATCAGCCTATACTGCGAAAACACGATAGCCCTCCACCCCCGCACCCCCCCCCCTCGTGGAAGAAGATATTGAGACTCGGCGATGCTTTGCTCGGGAAACACGGCGTTCATTTTCAATAAGTGTTGTCTCTGTAGAGCCTTGAACACAGTTGTGTTGCTATGCCATGCACAATGGGTAACACGCAATGTAGGCCAAACTGCAAAGGCTGGCATCTACCACTTGTCACCTGCGTGGCGCAGATAGTACGAATCGCTGTATTTTATCGAAAGATCAATCTCGGTGGTTCCGCGGGACTCGTGTCGAGATTACGATAATTAGAGCACGCTAATTAACACACGGTAATTGGAAACGTTTATGGTGATTACCAGTGACCTATTGCAGATTTAGATAATATGAAACAGGCATTTGATGATTCATTGGTTCATCGACTATGATCGATTTTGCCATTCGCGACGCGCGTGCCAAATTGTGCCTGCCGAGCGATTGTGTGTAAGCCACGTAAGTTACATGCGAGGAGATACGCTTTCGCCCAAGTTATTTGCAGCGATGTGCGAAGACGTTTTCCCGAAAAATTGGACTTGAGAAAATTAAGCCGTAAACATCGCGGGAATGGAGCGATGAAATCGCGCCGTGCGCACGAGCTAGACACTGGTCGTTGAGTTGCGAGGTCGTGAGAGATGGGGGGAGGCCTGGATCCAGCAGTAGAATTGGTCATGGGCTGATACTGAAAATAATGCTTTCAGAATAATGTATATTTTTCATAATAGAGGTTTTTTGGGGTTAGATCGCGTTATTTATCAATGTGTCGCAACCCGCCACCACCTGACACGGCCCATCAGTAAAAAATGTGTCACGTTGGATGTCGTGAGACAGTGAGATGTTCAGCTTTTGGCTGGCCATTGCACAAAGACGGTCACTGCGTCGCATGCTTTCAGATGCGCTTCTGTGGCCATCTGGAATGCCCTTCCAATATTAGGAAGCCACTGGAGCTATGCACTTTTAAATCATCTAGATTGAAAGCTCATTTCTTGAACAGATTTTTGTGTTTAGTTTGTTGTCCTTTCCCCGCACCTCCCGTGAGCACGGTTGGCTTCGTACAGTGCGAAATAAGTTCAATATTCATATATACAGATGGCAAATGGCTTGGGGAGGCGGCCTTAAATCAGCAGTGGAAATGCTCATGGGCTGATAATGATTATATTAAAATACCACGTTCAGAATATACTTGGGCGGAAGGAGGGTGGCTGGCATGGTGCTGGCCACCCACCCCAGTGGAGGAACGAGACAGCGTATGGGAGAGACGGTGCACATCAAATGGAGCAGAGGATATAATACACCCACTTCTAAGTGAATCGTCACTTCGAATTGTGACAATTCACAGAAAACCGTGTGGTGGGTGAATTGCTACTTGCGTAACGTGCTCTGTACATGCGCGCACGTCTTGCCATGCCGTACGTTTGCTGCGTTTGGCAGGCCAATATATTGCAACGCATTAGCGAAATTTATCTCTGCAGATGGCACTTGAGAGGCACAGCTTAAACCGCTCAGCGATCGGTGTAATCACAGTGTGGATTTTATTTCAGGCTGTGCCGCCCCTCCCCCCAACCCACCTCCCGCTTCCAATTAATGTCTTAGATGTGAAATGAAAAAAAAAATGTTTTTCATGTGACTTTAGGCACCATTATACAAAAAGGCACAGGCGAATATATTTCAAACCTGACGGTGTCCTTGCGTGTCGTGGCTTCAATTGACGTAGCTCGCTCACCCATGTAAGGATGAGTGGCGGTAAACTGGGTCGGCATGCGATGGGGAGCGACAGTTGCTGAACGGCGTGTTCAGAGGTGGAGACGCTGAGTTGTGATAGCGGTTGGCGGAGAGTTGGCAGTGATGTCGAGTTGCGACAGTCTATGCTTGGGGCAGGGGGGGGGCGGCTGGCAGAGATTATACCTTTGCACTCAAATAGAATTACCGGGCGCCGGCAGTACGACAATGGATTCCTGGACCTATCAGTGCGGCGTTTTCGCGTGCGTGGGTGGAATTTATTTTTACGTGCGTGGGTGGGATTTCTCCAGGGGCTTCGGTGTCCATTATGCGTGCCGAACGCCCGTTACGTGAATTAAACATCCCCGGTGCGGGACTCGTCTGGAATAGAAGAGGTTTGTGCTGGGTAAGTGTGGGGCATTATCGTTATTATAATTAAACCAGCCATCGTTGGTTTTAGCATTGATTTAATTTATACCAAGGGATCACCCGGGTGTGTAAGCATGCCAGCAGGGCAGAGAGCTGGCAGCAAAACCCGCCTTGCGGTCTTTTGTGGTTGCACGGCGAACTGGTGCAACCTTTTGAGCACTTGTTTAGCGGGTAATGCTGATGCAAGCGCGCTGCCTGAGCAAAGGTCGGCAGGTTTCGAAGGAGTGAGGAATGGGAGAGGGTGACGGTGGGATGTTGGCAGTTGGGGTGAGGAGGTTCCTTGGCTAAGGTTGGCGTAAACACGATACATCAACAGAACGAATTGATCTGTCCCTTTGAATTTAAATCCTTGCCTGCAGTTCAATATAGACTCACCGCACCACATGTGTTATGCATGGAGGATTCCGTTTTGCTTATACGTCCTCTGTGATGCCGGGCCCTTGCGTCCGCAAGTTCACCCGCTTGAGCGTTCACCATAGACTCGATGTTACGAACGTGGCACGGTTGCTCCATCTCATGAAAAAAAAAATTATTTCCTCCCCGTTCCTGCACAAACGTCGACCCCTTTCAGTGTCTCACTCTTGTGTCCCCCTAGCAGATGGTTGCATACAACGGATGGCTGCGTTTGGAGCCCCTCGTTTACGATTACATTTGGGACCCCTCCCACCACAATCGTGATACGCATGACACCGCAGCTGCTGCTGGGAGCTCCGTAATCACCGCGACGTGATCTGTTGCCGGGCGGCTGGACGGCGCTCCGGCACACTTCCCCGGCGTGCGTGCGTGCACGCCCCAAAACCCTCCAGGCCCGGTCGTGACATCGTTCAACGCCCTTGCGAGTGTCACCCTACGGCCGAGACGAATTTGTAAAATGCAATTGAGAGGACCCGAAAATTTGTCGGCTAAAGCGAGACTGAAATGTTGGCAGGATAGTTTTTTAAATATATATTTTTTAATCGTTTAGCTGGCAATTTGCCAATATACACATGCATAACATTAATAGAGTGCTCCAGCAATATTAATTATGTACACTGGCATGAATGCCACAAAATTGACATTGACTGTCATATTGCATTGGTGTGCTAGTTAATATAATGGTTTAATTATTTACCCAGGAATGCCTCGCTTGATCTCACCTTTGTTTTCTAGGGGGCGTCTCTTTTTTGAATATTTAGCTGCTTTCATTTTAAATCTATTTCCTTAAGGGAGAACACTGGAGTGGCTTTATCAAACATTAATATACAAGGGAAAGATGCGAGAGGTCCACACCCCACTTGGTGTACCACCTACTACAGGCACATAATTTCCCTGCAGGTGTGTATGTGTGTGTGTTATGCGGTAGTGTATAAGCGGTAGTGTGTGGGGAGCGGTAGTGTAGCGATTAGCACGCCACGCAACAAACCCACAGACTGGAGTTCGATTTCCACTCACAGCCAGCACCAGTGACAATTATATTAACCGGTCCTGGGCCTCCCCTAGGTCGACTCAGCCTCCAATGAGTACCTGGTGCGGTGTGTAAACATCGCCGCTGGAGAGACAAAGGCAGTCGGGTGTGGTGCTGGCCACCCACCCCCTTCGTGTGCCATTTCTGGCCTAACAGCACTTGCTCCAACAGTTCGTTAAGGCTGTATGGGGGATCTTTGTCTTATACACATGTTAGCTCCATATTAGTGTGGTCCACCAACCCCTATATCTCAGTTGTTGCATTTTAGGCACGTGACACCACACCTTGCCTTGTATTACATTTAACGTGGGCAATGCCATATGGCAGAAAATTTATGTCAGGAATAGAATTCAGCTCAGCTTAGCCTAAGTTAACCCAAAACCCGCATTCATCTTCATAAAAAAAAAACTCTTAAATCCTCCCACCTGTTCACGGGCAGTGTAACTGGGTACTAAATGGATACAGCAATTTTACATTCATTCGGCAGGTGGCATGTGGAGGGGTAAAGTGTGGGTACTCCCACCTCTTCCAATACTTCTGGCCAGCCTGGAAGAGGAGGAAAAACTACCCTCTTTGGGGGGGGGGGCTTTCTCAGACCCCCTCTAGTGGGGTGACATGGTGGCGAGATGTCAACAACCTCGCCTGCTATGCAGGAGGTTGTGATGCCTGTATATTTGGAGTTTGCGTGTCTCTCTCGCTGTGGCCTTGTGGATTTTTCTCCGGCTCCTCCGGTTTTTCCTTCTACATTTAGAATCAATATGCATTGAGAGTATTTGTCTGCTATACATTTCCATGTGATAAGCCACTTAGTTGAGCTATCATTTTGTGGCCAGGTGGCTTATGAAAGAGAGCTAAATAGCTTACCTGGTAAAATACCAATTTTTGTTAGTTTAGGTCGTGGAAATGTAAGCATAAGAATGCCCCATCCCATACTGGGCATCTGTAAAAAGAGCTTCATAGCTTCTCGGATTTCTCCTGCAGTTTCAATTATTATTGATTTTGACTCGTTCATCTATCAACGTCTGATGCCTCCTTGGCTGGCACTGGGCAAGGGATAGTAAAAATTGCTGGTGCATGGAGCCAGATGCCCTTCATGCAGTGGAAGTTGGTCACTGCACCCAGTAAACCTTGACATTTTTATAGAATATCTCAAAGATCTGTATTCTGTGCATCAGGGAAGAAAATAAAACGGTACTTTGCACAGTTCCCTGTTATAGCTTGGGGAATAATTTCCTGCTATTTGACGTGACGTGTGATATCTGGATGTTCTTGCGGCATTATTACTTTTTTTTTGGTTCATCGTATTTGTTCATTGAATATTCCAGAAAGCTTCCCCTTTGTTCGATGCGGGAGTTTGAGTTTTAGACTTCCCTGTCGTATCTTTTGCTTTTTGTAAAGTAGAATTGTTGCGTGTAAGCGTGCAAATAACAACACCCCCGTCCGAAACGCCTCTCCTTCGCGTTTTCACCCACCTCTCAAGGTTTAAACCACGCAGTTTATGACGGCACGCCAAACGCGTAAGCAAATCCGTCCTGGGGACCCACCGTCTTCCCTCCGGCTTTAATGCACCAACCGCACAATAAAAGGCTAACGCCCAAAAGATCCTTAATTCAAAATCCGCTCGCCGGTGCAGAGCCTGTGGTCGTTGGAGGTTCACGTGTGTGGCAGACTAATGATATTCAGCCCTCCTGTCGCACAGACAGCTCCTCCTTCCCGCCCCCGCTGCTCTGGCGCAGGGGAAGAGGTGGGGGGGACTCGCTCTTTACCGTGCGGCCGCCGTCACCGCTTCTGCCGACCACACTCCTCACGGCTTTTGGCGCGTGTAGCGGTAGCGGCAGCAGCAGCGGCAACGCCCGGCCATCGGTGTCATCGCCCGCCGTGATTCTGAAGCGCGGCACGTCCCCCGTACCGCCTCTCCGTTATCGACGGCTGCCGTGCGATCTTTAGCGTTCATCTCCCAGCCGCGTGCTGTCTTTCTCTCTCTCTCTCTCGTGCGCGCGTTTCTCGGTCCTCCTATCGCGCTCGCTTGTTCTACCTTACATCGTAACAAAAAAAATCGGTGTTCTCGACATTCCTTGTATCGTTTTTATTTTGGGTTTCTTGCATTGCGCTCAACATATCTGGTATGTAAAAGCTTTTCATTGTCTTTGGCGTGCAAGCCTCTTGCACAGGTGGTGGCATTCGCACGTTTCCGAAAAAATAATATCCAATTTTGTCTCGTGCTGCGTGTCGCCTTTCCCCGACGGTTGCTTGCGCCGTTGTGGTGTGGAATTAATGTGAAGAGGCATTTTCTTGCACAGGTCGCTGTGCGCGTTTTTGGATTAGGCGCACGTTTGGCAGAACATACATGCGGCTAGGCGAGCAGAATTTTGAGAAGCTGATCGTGGTGGTCTGTGTTGTGCATTTTGCGTCGTCGAGAAAGCCTCCGTGCGTTTGGCTGCAGCCTGTTTACAGCACGTTGATATAAATTCAGTGGCTTTCAGATTTAATTTGACCCCGAGGCTTAGAATTTTAAATTAGCTCTTCATTTATTAATTTACTTATTTCTGTTTACATTGGTTACCTGTTGCGGTAATCCTTGTTGTCATTCCCGCCTGGAGCATTTGCTCACGTTTTACAAAACTAGCCTTTGCTATATATTACATATTCATAGGTAGTCCTATGAAATATTCATCCCTATGGTAGGTTAGACGGTTGGAAGTAAATACAATAATTGGCCAAATTTTAAGCGCGCGTACATCCTGATGCTAACGAAGGCGGGAGGGCGCGGGGACAAATCGCATGCGGTGGTTTTTGCGACGTCTGCCTTTCATTGTCCAATGAGTCGTCACTAATAGCAACGTTTGTTGGGCCACGGAGAGGAGCCGCCAGGATAAGGCAAAGAGCAGGAAAAGCTGACGCAAGTGTGAAAGTGGAAAGCGGCTAAGGGGGTGGGGGCGGGCTGCATCTGCATCGCCACCTGTGCATTGAGCTGTGTTTGTCCTACGCAGCTGTAGCAGCAGTCCGAGCTCGTTCTTGCTACGGAGGCGACGGTATCGGGGTAGGTTGTCTTTTTTTTCTGCAGCATATTTTGCTCTTCCAAAATTATTCTAGCGAATATCGGTGACCACAACAGCTGCTACCGTTTTCTGGAAGAAAATAATTGCCAGTTCGTCTTGATACGCGAAGGTGTGCTCTGCATGTTAGTTGGCTTTAATTCTTTAATGCACACAAATCGCACGTTATTGCCAAACGTTATTTTAAAGGCATCAGAGTTAAAGCAAATTAATTGAAGGTGTCACGAATCGACGCAAGATAACCAAGCCGCGTCTCCAACAGCCTCCGAGAATCCCAAGATTTCGCGACTTATTACGGGGGCTCCTCCCAAATACAAAAACATTCGGCAGCGTTTAGCTCGGGCGCTCGGGGCCCGTTCTCACCACCGCCGGGGCGCATCTGAACTCGCGTCGACGCCTTTTAGACCGCCCAGGGGTTGCCCAGGCCCGGTCGGTGGGCCCGCTCGCTCGCTCGCTCGCCGCCACGATGATCGGGGTGAACAGCATGCAGAGCTCGGCACGGCCGCGCATGCGGTCGGTGGGCTCGGTGCACTACCCCCGCGGCGGCGGGGACTCGGCCAAGCACCGGCAGTGGTCGTCCCAGCGCTCAAAGTCGCTGCGCTCCGGCCCGCCTCCCATCCCCGCCATCGCTTCGGCGACCGCTTCCGAAGCCGCCAAGTTGCCCTCTGTGGTCAACGGCAAGGCCAAGGTACCCGGGTACCGGGGGGGGGGGAGGCGACGGGAAATTGGCGTGCGCCGTTGTGGGGGGGGGGGGGGGGGTTGCGTTTTGGTTTTGTTTTTGACGTTTTTCGTCGTTTTGTTGTTTCTTTTGGTTTCCAAGTGCTGAATGCGGAGGTGTGGCAATCGCGTGCGCTTGTGGGTTCTGACATTTGTCACGCGCCTCGATATCCGAGCGAGGTGTTTTCAGTCATAATGTAAGGAGGCGGATGCTTCAGTGGTGTCGTGATGGTTAGCACATAAGTCGCACATCCAGAGGTCGCCGATTGGATCTCCCAGCTCGGCATGTTTCTTGATTCTCTCCGCCCCTGTCCACCCGGCAGTATAAATGGTTCCACCGCAGTCGATCGTCAGGTCTCGTGTCGTGGGGTAAAGTGTGTGCACTCCCACCTCTTCCAAGCGGTCTGGCGAACGTGGAAGAGTCGACCGAATCCCGTACCGAGGGGCTCTCTAGGGCTCCCTTTCGTGGAGGCCTTTTTGGGATCGGAGACCTGAGCAGGAAATTTCAGGGTTGCACCTTTACCCGTATAACGATGCATCGATTTAAAAGTATGTTACGCTCACGACATGTGCGTTGAATTTTTTTTACTTGCGGTTTTTGAAAAATCTAAACAAATAAATAGTGAAGCGTACAAGACTGAACCAATGAGCAATGTTACAATTGAGTTAGGGGAAAATGGAGTTGCAGCCAAATGTGAACTCCACCCGTTCCATCTCCGTGGGATTGTTGCCCCCTCGCACATGTGGGTTTACCCCGGGTGCTCCGCTTTCCTTCCACATGTAAACGCTCAACAGAGGTCGCAAACGGGTTTTGATTCCTTACCCGTACCCGGCCGCACCAGGGTCGCAAACGGGTACCCGATTGCGACCTCTGACGCTCAATAATTGACCGGTGGTAGCACCTTCATATTTAGAGGGCAGCAGAGCTTAGGGAACGTGACTGCTGCTGCCATCCTACTTGTCTGTGGTTCCTCCTCCCGGCGCCTCTTGAGTCGTGCTCTCTTTCAGAGGGAGCGTGAATATTGTGCAGCAGAATTATTATAATTATTTATCGTCGTTAAGGCAGTGTTATTGTTGGCTTTGTGTACGTATGCATTATGTTGAACTTCTTTTGTGCCGTATGTAGCCAACCATACTAATTGGAGGTGCAGAGGAAGAACAACAAACTAAACGTAAAAAAACTGTTCTAAAGAAATTAGTTTGCCAATCTAGATGATTTAAAAGTGCATAGCTCCGGTGGCTTCGTGATATCGGTAGGAAGCGCGTTCCAGACGGCCGCAGAAGCGCATCTGAAAGCGCCGCGCGATGCAGTGACCGTCTTTGTTCGATGGTTAGCCATCGGTGAGAAGCCTCGTGTTTGGATCTGTTACGGGGAAGGCAGCGGCGCAATCCTCTTTCTCTCTCCCCACCTGCTGGACACGGGAATCTAACTTCGCCTGGGTGTAGGTGTCCAAATGTTTGCGTTGCCAGTCCGAGGTGCCTCGCTTAAGCCGTCGCGTTTCACAAGCGGCGTGCGAACGGCGCGTCCATCGGAACACGTACATATGCGGCGTTTTAACGTGGCATTGTGTGTTCTGTTGTCTTGAGAAAGCTGTGGCCCTGGGAAAACCAGATTAGCCGAAATCTTATAATGCAAACGGTGTCAACGTTTGCTTAACTGGCCTTGTTGTTGTTCTATTTTATTAAGTTATCATAAGCCTTTGTGTGCGTGTTTGGTGTGTGTATCACAGTGGCGATTGTTTGAACCGTTTGTGAGTCTCCCCTTGGTCGACTCAGCCATAAATGAGTGCCTGGTGCAGTGTGTAAATTAAGCACTGGGGAGATAAACAAAGACTGCCTGGGAATGATGCTGGCGACCAAACAAAAGAACTAAACAATTGTGTGTTCATTATCACGATGGGCTATTATCGATCCACTACTGGATGAGAGGTCTTCCCAAGCCGTTGCCATCTCTCATAGTTGTGCGATGCAACGTTCCATCTCGCAACCTGCACACCAGCTGACGTCATTGCTCCGTCTCCGCGATGGGCGTCCTCTGCAGCACTTTTCCTGTTTTGATTCCCGCTCAACGCTCTGACCGAGCGAGTTCCCTCCTTCCTGAGGAAATAAGATAATTGCCTGTAATAGCTACGAGTTATAATTAGCTGTGTATATATATATACCCAGGCTTGAACGTAGGGTTTTTTTGAATACATTTATTTAATTACCCATCATGCTCCACAGCACATAATGATTTATTACGCTTGAAATATTTATTTTTAAAAATTACTTATGCAGTGCCATTTTTGTTGAATTTTTTTGGCGTATCTTTTGATTCACACTTGCATTTCTTAACTGCGTGGTTCTATTAATTTCTGCTCAGAAAAGATAATCTTCTTTCATATGGCTGGTGTAGATGCAGAGCAACAACTGCAATTTCACATTCAGGTGGTCAGGTCCAGACAACGGCGTCAGGAGCAGTGGAGTGGTTGTGTATCATCATCGCCGTGGTGTCTCCTTCGTATTTGCAGATCGGGGCATTGCGTCGTTATACGGTCTGTTCTGGCTTACCACAGTCGCCCACTGGAAAGTTTTTAATTTTCCATTTGTGCATCAGGTATCCGCATCTGCCGTGGTTTGAGCAGTGGATGCGGTTCAGGGTGGACAATGAGCAGCTTCGCGGAAGATCAAAAGCAGGGATCGTCTGCGTTGGGTCTCAGTGGGCTCACAGTTAATGATAAATACATCTTTTTTATTTTCTGTCTTTCTTGCAAATTATAAAATAATATATTGTGCTTGGAGAAATTGACATTCACTACACAAAACTGCTACAAGGCATTCCTTATGGATAATGATGCTAATGAAGCTCATCACATTTGTCAGTATATCACAGAAAACAACAACCGTCATTTTACACAAAGTGGCAGTGGCGTCACCATGGCACTTTGTGCCAGCCTGGGTGCACTTTGAGGCCACGTGAAGTGTCAAAGGTTAGCTGACAGGAGGTCACGGGACAGACCCAGGTGCTATTGCTTGACTGACTGAGATGACTGGCAGATGTACCAACTGCTATCCCCACTGTGTCAGTACACACACACACACACATGGGACGCTGCCGTGGTGTCATGGCTCGCACATTAGATTTGCTTATCCAGAGATCGCCAGTTCAATTTGCCCGCACAGAGATAGAAACAATGTTGCAAGTTTCTTGAATCCCCCTGCCTCTGTCCACCCAGCAGGATTAATGGGTACACTGCGGTTAGTCCATCGGCAGGTCCGCGTGTGGTGGGGTATATTTTGATTTAAAGCTTTCGTGACTGCAGGGATTCATGTTCTTGGTTCTTTCGGTAAAGTCACGTAGAAGGGAAATAATAAAATAATAAAAATTAAACATAATAAAATAATTCTCACGACGTGTCGGCCACAACGCAAGCAGCCGTCCTCAGGTGAAAAACAGGTCTGTCGGAAAGACAGCGTCTGAATGAACACCACCAGGCTTGGCAGCGTATATTTAAGCTGGGTTGGAGGAGGATGAGCGCCTTGACAAAATAATTTGCATATCAAGAGGAATTTAGCATATTTATGGGAAATGCAGATATGGGATTAGTCACTACTTGTGGAATGCGTAGTAGGTGGGCGGGGGGTTTCAAAGTCATATTATAATAAGAGTCTATTCCTGCTCGAGGGGTTCTTGAAAGCGCCCCACGAGTGGAGGCCCTACCACCCAGGCCAGCAGTGGTGTGAGCAAGCGGTTGCAGGGCTGCACCTTTACAAAAGCAAATATCCCCCCGTATAGCCTTAGACTGTTGGGGCAGGTGCTGTTAGCGAGCACCTACAAAGGCCTGAACGGCACGTGATGGGGTGGGTGGCCAGCACCACGCCAAGCTTTGTTTCCCGAGTGCCGATGTTTACACGTCGCACCAGATAGTCATTTGACGCTGAGTCGACTTAGGGGAGGCCCAGGACCAGTTCAGATAATCGTCAGTGGTATTGGCCATGAGCAGGAATCGAACTCGGGTTGCCGGGTTCGCTCACCGCTACACTACCACTTTACACACACACACAGCAAGAGACAACGCGGAAGGGTGAGAGGTTACGTGAGGATGACTCCCCTTGAGTTTGCCCACTTTACCGCCCGCAATTAAACTAATTTTCTCACGAGTAAGTTACGGCTCCCGCGGATTTCTGTTGCCGCGTGGTCATAGCTACGCTTGAACAGAACAAATCTGCACACCTTTGTTCCGTTGTGGGGGGCTGGCAGCAGCCTCCAATTAACGTTCCTTTAGATTTATTATTTCTTCGCCTCGTAGTTGCTGGCATTTCTTTGAATTAATGGACTCTTGACTTTTTTTATCCATTCCACACCCCCCACCCCCCACCGCTCCCCCTATTTCATGGAATTGGATTAATGTTGATGTTTAAGGTCATGGTATTTCATGCGCTGCGTTAGAACCACGTAATAAATGGCCACAGCGGAGCTCGGAGACTCGCGCTGAACCTTAGCGCTTGGGCCTGGGAGATTAGCTCTTTGTTTTAATCACGTTTCAGGGCATGTGATGGTGATGATGATGATGATGTTTGTTTTGATTGCGTTTTTTCTTCTCCTCGTGTTGTTCACAGGCTCTTTACAATTCCATCAAGAATGAAAAACTGGAATGGGCGATGTAAGTACCGCATGCTTCTTTTGAGAAATACTGAAAAAACACCCGAAAGCGGAAAATTGATTTCCATTTACTGACGATGAAAGCTCAAGTGGGGAAGCATTCTTTCTCCCCAGAGCCTCTTATCAGCCAACAGCCTTTGACTGCCAATATACACTTGCGTATTCGCGTTGTAAACTGTTTAAACATTCATATGACTTTGAAAGGACTCCAATTTTGAGAAGTATTATGGATCACACTGTCAGCGTTTTTGTCCCCAGCCTGAGGATTTCCTCTTCTAAGTTTAAACAAAATAAAAAACCCATGCAGTGATAGTTTGATGTCGAGGTTAGCAATCCATTCAAGGGCTTCGTCTGACTTGCGTGGTGGCAAGTCAGACGATCGCAATTTTGGCTGCTCCTCACGTTCCACCTGTGGAGCAAGGTGGGCCGCATCTTGAGTGGTGTCGTATTATGCAACTGGCTGGCAAAAACCAGGACTTAATTTCTCAGGAAGATGAACATATTTCCCAGCTTCCTCATACGATGAGGCAGTCCCGGGGATACCATGGCAGGTGTGTATGTTGACCTTTCTTTCGTTACCATACATAGCCTAACCGTGCTAATCGTAGGTGCGAAACCCCGTCCCACGCGCGTTTGACGCGTGTATTTGAATCCACAATGCACTCTTGGCGTGAGGACACCACCAGCCGTGAAGGTGTGTGCTCGCCGAGGTTACTTCGAGTGGTTGACGTCCGTGTGCGAAGATCCTACAAGCAGGGGCGCGTCGCCCAGTGGTCAAACCTGCAGCCGCCCTTTGTCTTCAGGGGAGCGTGGTTGTTTAAAGGATCCCGATATACTTGAGTAGATTCACTGATAGTAGGCCCTGGGCATTTCAATGCATGAAATCGTTCGAGCAGTCGCAGTAGATTTAGTGTAGCGGATGGAATAATTATTATTTTACAGAAAATGTCCCAAAGCCATCTTCTTTCCAAAACAAGATAATAACTACGATCCCGAAAAACAATAGCTCCAAAAAATGAACGTCAGTAATTTAAAAAGGGCAGCGAATGAAAAATAGTTTTAAGATGAGATTCAAAAATACCAACGGTGGCCTGAGTATCTGATGGCCTGGGACAAAGAATTCCACAGTCGTGGAGGGGAGGAACTAAATGCTCGGTCACCCGTGGAGTCTCGTGTCAGGGAATCGGCAAGGGTTCAGAGTCTTGATGACTTAGACGCCTCCATACACTTCAATGTTACATTCTCTCATACACCTCAATGTTAGACGCTCCCATACACGTCAATGTTAAATGTTCCCATACGCTTCAATGTTAAATGCTCCCATAGACTTCGTTGTTAAACGCTGCTATACACTTCAATGTTACACGCTCCCATAGACTTCAATGTTAAATGCTCCAATACACTTCAATGTTAAAATCTCCCATACACTTCAATGTTAAACGCTCCCATAAACTTCAATGTTAAACGTTCCCATAGACTTCAATGTTAAACGCTCCCATAGTCTTCAATGTTAAACGCTCCCATAGACTTCAATGTTAAACGCTCCCATAGACTTCAATGTTAAACACTCCCATGGTCTTCAATGTTACACTCTCCAATAGACTTAAATGTTACACGCTCCCATAGACTTCAATGTTAAACGCTCCCATAGACTTCAACGTTAATGCTCCCATACACTTAAATGTTACACGCTCCCATAGACTCCAGTGTTAAACGTTTCCATAGACTTCAACGTTAAACGCTGCCATAGACTTAAACGTTAAACGCTCCCATAGACATTAATTTTTCGTGCGGGTGCAGAACAGAAAAGCCGATCCTTCGGCCAGACCATTTGTGTGGAATCGGGGCTACCTCCTACAGCTTTGAGATGCCCCCACAACACACGGGGCAACATTGCAGAGCCTCGAGACACACACACAACGTGAACAACATGAATGTTGATAGCCTTACATCACAAAAGCTTTGAGATAGACACACATACGCACCACACACACACACACAATTGGCACTTCGGGACGCTCCTAACAGGATACTTGATCAAATTACACAATGAACTTTGAGACATACAAAACGTGAACCTTGGAATGCCAACAATAGGAATGTTAAGAAGCGCAAAATTATGCACACGACACAACCACTGATAAACTTACATATGAAACCTTAAGACATCACAGATTTTCATGCTTGTATACAACATAAATCTTGAGAGACTTGACACAAAAATCAACATTAAAACGATCTAGATTTGAAGTTTCCGTGACTGCAGGGATCCATACTCTTTCTTTCGGTAAAGTCACGTAGGTGAAAAAAATTAACTAAATTTAATCACGATGTTTCAGGCGTAACACAAGAGTCCGTCATCAGGTGGGACAACCGCAGCAAGAAACAATTTGCCCACTTCAGCAATTGTTTCTTGCTTCTAGATTTGAAGCTTTCGTGACTGCAATGATTCATATTCTTAGGTTTTTTCGGTAAAGTCACGTAGGTAAAACATCAAAATTAATAAAAATAAAATAAAATAAAGATCACGACTTGTGTTGCCTTCGAAACGTCGTGATCTTTATTTTATTTAATTTTTATTAATTTTGATGTTTTACCTACGTGACTTTACCGAAAAAACCTAAGAATATTTGTTTCTTGCTGTGGTTGTCCCACCTGATGACAGACGCTTGTGTTGCGCCCGAAACGTCGTGATAAAATTTATTTTATTTTTTATACCTACGTAACATTAAGACTTTCACATAGCACGATGAGAGACGCTCACACACACACAACACAGACCTTGAGGTGCACAACATAGGCCTTCATCTATTCACATTACACAACCTCGAGACCCTGACACAACAGTAACCAAACCTGGGTCTCAAGCAATGAGACCAGCGCATGTGTAGAGGTGTAATTGTGCATGGCCACGGATGTTGAGGTGTAATTGTGCATGGCCACGGATGGCTAACAAACACAAGGGGCGGGGTTACGGCCGTACACAGGGGAGGTGCTCGCACCGACGTCCGCACCTGCATCCCCCACGGGCCCCTCCCGGGGGCCGAGCCCTATAAAAGGTGGTGAGCCGGAGGGCTCGAGGTCGGAGCTCAGCTTTAACCAGAGAAGAAGGAAGACCTGCTAGAATAGGCCCCAGAGCTCCCCTGGCTCGCTGTCCTTATAAGGGCCGACCAGGGCAAGCCGGTGGCGTGGCCCCGAGAGCCCAGACCGACGAGCAGGTCTGGAGACTCAGGGTGCCGGGATCCCAGCTTGACCAGGGCTGGGATAGATAGCCTCCCCTAGCGCCGTAGTGGAGAACTTGGGCATAGGTTAGCGGGGTTAGCTGTTGTATATCCCTGTAGCCAAGTGACCCGTAATTACTGTGTATGCACAAGTTGGTGTAATAAACAAGTGTGCCTCCGATCCTGTCGTCAAGCCTCCTACATACTTACTACACATGCAACACAACATTCCTCATCTCCAAACAGTTGCAGACCACATCACGGTGTCCAATAACCTCTGACCCTGTCCTGTAACCGCGTATTCCCATTTGTGCTTTCCATATCCTCTCTCTGGGTAAGCTGTGACGCTCTCCCGCGGTTTCTGTTAGGGGCAATTTTCCCCGTGAGGCATTGCCGATGGGGAGAGGTGGCAGGTGTCCTATGGCCTTTGATGTAGCCATCCCATTCACCGTGACCTTGGCCAGAGATTGCCTGCCATTACTCAGCACTCACACCAACCAAGCTGAACATTATTGGCAAGCTGCTTTCCTAACCTTGCGTTATTCCCCCCCCCCCCCCGCCCTCTCCTCCGACTATTGCCGGCCGATTTATTTATATATATACGTGCTCTGGTGCGGAATAAAAGAGAGGTTATATGGAAAGCAGCTTTTTTTGTGCGCCAAAGCAATTTTCTCACTCCGAAATTACTTTTTGTACCTGAGATTGAGGGGAGATGTTTGTGGAGGGTGAGATTGTTGTTGTTTTTCTGTTTATTTTCAACCAAAACCACGGTGCATTTGAACGTACGGACGGTTCTAAAGGTAGTTTTTTTTTCGCTCTCGACTCTGGGTCGCGGTGGAACATGCTTGCGGTTCATTTATCACGGCTTTGCAATAAATCTTTGTGGCAAGCAGAGCAGCGTCCTTGACATCTGCATCTTGGGACGGGGGTCCGATCGAAGATGCGGCGTTTTTCGTCGAACCCGCGCAGTGTGGGGGAGGCTCGTCTTTGTCCAAGTTATTCTCTCCCATCCTCTCCTCTCCGTCACTCTCCAATATTCTACATTCATTGAAACGGAATTGTATACATCATCGGCACTCACACGTCGATTGCAACCATCAGCTTAGTTGTGCACAGAGCCCGTCACGTTTATTTCGGATGCTGTTGTGCGTGACAAGGCGCGAGACATTTTTGTCCCGAGCGAGCTCTCGGCACCGTCGGGCTGAATCTGCCGCTTGCAATGAGAGGGCAGTCAGGAGACACTACCTGTGTGCTCTCATTTGATAGGGCTTCACGTTCCTTTGCAGTGTCCCCAGGGCCATTTTTGAAAGTGATGGCCTCTGTGCCGTAAGCCTCTCCTACCTTAAATTTATTAAGTTTTGATGACCCCTTTTAACATGTGTAAACAATTGCGACTGAGTGGTTGATGCAGATTATAATGATATTATTAAAGCTGAACATTTTCCACAAAAATTGACAATTCTGTACTCATAACGACACACCTCAGAATATAATTCTTTGAATTCTGGCTGACGAAAAAAGATTGTGCCCAAAGGTTGGTCAGTATTCAGTCATGTGGCAGGCTCATCCTAAAGTCATAATGTCTCGTGCTAAACACTTAAATGTACATTATCATCAGTGAAGCAATAAGATTGCCTCCCATGTAGTGGTGATGCTCACGCAAATGGAAGCCTGGCAAGGCCTGCGACCGCTTACTCAAACATGTCAGCGGTTTCCCTCTCAAACGATCATGGAGGCTGTGCTCATCTCCTGTTTGCAGCCCTGAGCAAGTGGTGAAAATTCCACATTCCTATGGCGGGGGTGAGTCTATCCCAACGACAACCGCTGTTGATCTTCCCCACACAAAGCGGTGCTCATCTCATCGATCCCGGAGCGACCATGGGCTGTTCAATCTCCAATCAGGATTTGAACTCACGACCTACCAATTGCGAGCCGTTCGCTCTGCTCGCTGCTGAGTCATCTTGCCAGAATGTCCCAGTGGGTACACAGCGGTCGAAGCAAATGTTTTCCTCGCAATAGCTTACGACGTTTTTCTGCGTAACATCGTTTAACGTGAGCGGAAAAAATGTGAATATGTGCGAGTTGACATTCGTTTTAAGTTGTCATTTTATTGAGTTCAAGTGTCTGTACTGTGGGACTAATATTAATCTGGTGAAAAATTCCATAGGCCGCCAGCTCAAGGTCCTTAGAGGTGTTGACGCGCCCCAGCGACAGCGCGTTCACCTTGTTGCAGAGTTTGTGTATTACACACAGCAGCATGACGGACTACTGTCAAACTACTACAGACTGTGTCTGTGAAACATAGCACCTTCGTGATAGCATTGAGTGAAAAAAAACAATGGCGTGAATTCCAAATTTGTTACATTTCAGTGGTCCACCAAGCCACAGTAGCTATATTTTAAGAAATTGCAACAAAAATTTGGTAACTGTACAGTATTTTAATAGTTTGTCCTGTCCATATCCTCTACCTTTCTTTATCAACCTACGATCACTCATGACCATCTCCCATTGTCGCCACAACCGTCCACAACACCACACACCATCCCCCCCCCATGTGATCTCAACTTTACCGACACCCGCCATCATCATCGCCATCATCATTACCTCACCACCACCACCATCACCACCACCGTCACTTCCCACTGTCGCCTCTCAATGTCATCACAACCATCACTGCCTGCACCATTATCACCACCACCATTATGACTGAAACGTCCATCTCCACTACCACCGCCGCCACCACCAACTCCCCTACCACACCACCGACCGCCACGCACCTCTGCCCCACAGAGACCAAGATGAGCTGCGGAAGTCTGTCCCGGAGCTTCCGGACAGCAAGAACCTTCCGAGCAAGGCGATCACGGGCAGCAACCCCTTCCTGCCGATCATCCACGACCCCAACGCGGCGACGTACAAGCAGGGCGTCCTCGTGCGCAAGATCCACGCTGACGCGGACGGCCGCAGGAGTGAGCCCCTCACACGATAGCATTTAAAATAAAAACGACACAGACCCCCCCCCCCCCCCCCCCCCCCCCGCGTAGCCCGTAAGAGACCGTCGGAGCGAGTGCCGTTCACGAGCTGCACCGATGAAAGCCGGCAAGGCGCACCCCAGTGGCGATGTTTACACACCGCACCAGGTACTCGTTTAAGGCTGAGTCGACCTAGGGGAGGCCCAGGACCGGTTCAGATAATCGTCACTGGTGTTCATCGTGAGCGGGAATCGAACTCGGGTCGCCGGGTTCGTAGCACAAACCGCTACACTACCACCCCTCACCATTTACGATCATGTTTGCATAGACACACACGCGCACACACATGCGCACACATGCACAGATACACTCACGAGGGTTGCCGCGGTAGCGGGATACCGCAAGTGAATGTAAACGTGACCAACTGATTGCCTGCTCGTATGAGAATTGCAGTGGCGTGTTCATCTCCTGTTTACAGCCCTGAGGCAGTGGTGAAAACTCTGCATTCCTATGGACAATCATTGTTGTCTTCCTCACACATTGGTATGGATTTTATCGACGCCGGAGGAATGATGGGGCTGAGTGAACCCACAACTTGGATTTGAAACTTGCAACCTTCCGACTGCGATCCACTATGCCGATATCCGGTACGATGTAAAAAGCACAATCATCGTACGGGCCATTTTGCAGTTGTGATTGTCATCGCCAGTTACAATTCTTCAATATTTAATTTGCAGATATGACCGTGAAACACGCTTGGCGAGATTACCCGTGCGCCGCTTCGGTGCGGCCCTGGCAATTTTGTCGCGAAGCGCGATGTTTTCCCGTCAACATTTTTTAAAATTCTGTTTTGTGCCAGAGTGCCACTTTTCCTCTCCCGCGCTCCCCCCACCGAGTAAGCTGCGAAGAGCGTAGAGGCGCTCTTCGCAGCTTACTCGAGAGAAGGCGATGGTGGTGGAGAGATGGCGATGGTAGTGGAGAGATGGCGATGGTAGTGGAGCGATGGTAGTGGAGCGATGGCAATGGTAGTGGAGCGATGGCAATGGTAGTGGAGCGATGGCAATGGTAGTGGAGCGATGGCAATGGTAGTGGAGCGATGGCAATGGTAGTGGAGCGATGGTAGCGGGGCGATGGTAGCGGAGCGATGGCGATCGTAGTGGAGCGATGGTAGCGGAGCGATGGTAGCGGAGCGATGGCGATCGTAGCGGAGCAATGGTAGTGGAGCGATGGCGATTATAGCGGAGCGATGGTAGCGGAGCGATGGCGATCGTAGCGGAGCAATGGTAGTGGAGCGATGGCGATTATAGCGGAGCGATGGTAGTGGAGCGATGGCGATCGTAGCGGAGCGATGGCGATGGTAGCGGAGCGATGGTAGTGGAGCGATGGCGATCATAGCGGAGCGATGGTAGTGGAGCGATGGCGATGGTAGAGCGATGGCGATGGTAGCGGAGCGATGGCGATCGTAGTGGAGCGATGGCGATCGCGGGAGGAGACTGCTTCTAAATGTGACACCTCCAGAAGTCGGCGGCGATTGCTCCAGAGGGAGAGACTGGAGGGGAGTCCCAACAATGCAAAGCCACTAATGAGACAAAATGACGGGACCGTGCGTGCGCACCGGGAGGTAGAGCCGTGAAAACAGAACCTCTGGGGAAAGCTGCGAGTCACAAACACTTCTGCTTTCCGTTGCGCGGCAGCTGGGCGAGCAATCGCGGCTGCCGTTCGCTCGCGTCCGCTTAGCTGCAGGGCGCAGGTTCTTTTTTTTCCCAGTGTTTTTCTATTTTTAAAAAATATTTACATCGTCCACCTCCTTGTGGATTCTCACCTTTTCAGAGCATTAAATCCCTGCGAGATTTCAGAAGAGTACGCCGTTGAGATATTGATGCAGTGAGATGAGAGAAGTGTAGATATAAACCTCAGCAAGACGAGAGGATAAGAGATGCAGGCCAGATGGAGAGGAGTGAGATTATTTTGGCTTGTTAATTGAGATTTGATCTGTGATCTGACATTTTTTTACATGCCCCACAATTATTTTTTCTCACGAATTTGGCAGGGTTTGGTGCCTTCAGCTGATTGGTGGCGGGTGGACCCTAAGCTTTTGCTTGGTGCCCTTTTGCCTCTCGCTGCCTCGCTTGGAAATGTATCACCGGGAAGCAACGAGCGCACTTTACGATGCATCTCTTCTCCAATTTACAGGGACCCCCAACCACGTTAAGCCTCGGTGCCTGTGCTGTTTAGCCAGGTGAAGCAGCAGCAGCAGCGGAACTTGATGTAGTTTCAGCAGCCATTCTGTATCACGGCAAAGCACTTTGAAGCAAATTGGATTGCTTTTGTTGTTCAGATTTTAACTACGAGAAACTATTATCTTGCGTGCACCCGACCGCTTGGAGAGTCTGTTTGTCTATTCGATTTCCATGCCTAATGACCCTCTGCAATGGCTCTGATTATGCGGTGGAGTTGATGCCTTTGCCAATTTCACCGTCAGGAAATGGTAGCTATCATTTACATACATGTATTATACTACGTTGTGAGCTTCTTTCGCACCGTACGCAGCCAGCCGGATTTTTCCAGTTATTATTGCCTTTCAATGTTTCTCTATCTCTTTCAAGCTCCATCAGCGGTTTCATTGAGCGTGGAGAGATGGAAAAATAATATATAAGTCTGGGAGCAGATGCGG
The DNA here is from genome assembly GCF_015708825.2 of Lethenteron reissneri. Lineage (NCBI taxonomy): Eukaryota > Metazoa > Chordata > Hyperoartia > Petromyzontiformes > Petromyzontidae > Lethenteron > Lethenteron reissneri. The sequence continues at coordinate 5,827,460 of NC_083825.1, read as the reverse complement.
CCGATTAATTATCGCAACTGTCACATCTCTAAAGTTTAGGGTAATAGAGTACCCTATCTACAGATTAGCTAACGTTGGTTGATCAATATTAGCCAGAATTGCCCCATTTACACTCAGCTAGCCAGGATGAATTATAACCATGTGCTCTCCCCACTGTTATTTATGACAGGCAACGTGGGCTGCCCCAAGCACCGAGTCGGGGTGGCTCTGCCATAGGCCATTCCATCTTGCTGCCAATGCTGCAATTGACCTTGTTTTCTGTAGTCGAGTTGCTTTTGAGTCTGGCTTTGCGCAGCAATGGCATTTCCGCCGAACTTAAAATATTGTCGGCTAAAGCCCTTTCCCCCCCCCTTCTCCCCTTGTTGTTAGCGTAATATGTACAGCTATCCCAATAATGTTTCCTTAGGCCGGTGTTCCTAAGTGACAAGAAACACCGTGATAATTTTTGACGGTCATCGCTTGCGGTTGAAATTTCCGAGTGCCAGTGGACTCCATGTTGGTCATCTCTGTATCGTCCTGCCATCGGCCGCACCGTCGGAGTATACCCACTTTTGTAGGATCTCAGAAGTCAAAGCAGGTTGGAGTCTGGTTAGGACTTGGAGGGATACGGCCAAGGAATATTTCGGCTTAGCGTAGGCTTTGCCTCTTAAGTGTCTCAGCAGAAGGGAGTGCAGTGATGGCTGTTTTAATCTATCCGTGTGGAGCCTTGAGTGCTACCTCAAAATCATGGGTTTTCTCCCGTGATTCCTCCCGCATGCGAAACATCGTGAATTGTTATTCTCTTTTCAGTATATAATAGTCAAGTTATTTACCCCTGAGACTCACTGAGTCTCCAGATTATATTTCAAGAGGGCCCTTCTGAGGTTGGGTATATTTGCCCAAATGCTTTTAATGATTGGCTCAATGTGGGAGGAAATCGGATTGCCCGGAAACAATCTCCATACACATGAGGGGATGTCGTTTAACTCCTCCATCTCCTTGCCTCCTTGTAGTCCCATGCCTCCAATTTCTAGAAAGCCCGGATGATCATTCAGGTGCCAACCAGGCTAAAACTTGCTTCGCCTTCGAGTTCGGATGATATCGAGCACATTCAAAGGCAATTGGCCAAGCATCCAAATACAGGAACCTCCTGAAAAAGTCCTGTTACTCGCTGAGATTTTACTGGATAAATGACGGACACTCTGATTATTACTCTTTGGTTCTTTCGGTAAAGTCACGTAGGTATACAATAAAATAAATCGCGACGTTTCGATTGCAACACAAACAATCGTCATCAGGTGGGAAATCCACAGAAAGAAAAAAATGTTTTGCTGATTATTATTGTTGTTGCTGCAGTACAATGTCGCATATCCGACTGAGATATAGGCAGACATGTGAAAAGTTGGATGTGATTATATATAGCATATGGTTGTGTTACTGCACTGGGTGTGGGTTGTTCATTTGTCAGGGCGGATAGTCGACGCTGTGCCGTATTTCCGTTGTCACCGGAACACTTTATGTTTTGTTGCCAGTTTCTGCTGGGGCATCGCCCAATGGAGGAGATGCAGGGGAGAACGTTTTTCTTCGGGGCTTTTCTACCGACGAAGGCCGTGCCTCTCTCCTGACGTTTGTGTTGCGTGTGCGTGCCGTTCCAGCGCCGCTTGGCAAGCGAGGGTGGAAATCTTTCCACGCGGTGCTCAAGGGGATGATCCTCTATTTGCAGAAGGTTTGTGACATCCTTTGCGCAGTCACCACCATCGCCACCTAATTTCACACGTAGGCTTTTCGCAACCAGCATTACGATTCGCAGTTAATTTCTCTTGGGGTAGATCGCGTAGGTATTATGTCAATCGGAGCCATAATCCTCTCCCAACACCCAGCCAAAGCCCAACAAATCATGTGGGAAGCCGTGCCGATTGATTTTTGTTTTTCAGCGAACCGGTCACTTTGAAAAGCGAGCAACGTATTGTACGACGTTTTGCTGGAGATGAAATCCATCATCATCAGGTATTGTTAGTAAAAGCTCACATCTCTAGTGAATGCGCTTCCCGACATAGATGCTTAACCCTTACCCATTCAGATGACGTACACGTACCTCATCGGACGGCGTTGGAAGAATAACTAAAGTAAAATTACTTTGTCGGGACATCTTCAGTTCAGAAGACTTACCGAGGCTCCCACAAGGCCATGCGGGAAGGTGTGTGGCACAGTTTGGCGCCAGCTATTATAGAGTGGCGGTCGTGTCGCTACTGTTCTCTGCAGTGAGTACAATGTCTTCAAAAATAGCTGCGATACGCCTCTCTAAATAAAATTAGAGCAAGCCACTCGCGCGTTCCGGGATTCAGCGGTGAACGGGACCCCCATTCTGCTACTTGGAGACGTCTCAGAAACGAGAAAGGGTTAATTAGGTGCCATCATCAAAATCATAATCGCGACCGTGGCAGTCACTTCCTGCCACCACGTCCACCGTCGTCATCACTAAGGCTCCCAATGATTCAGCTTCTATCGGGCGGCGTGATGAATTGTCGCGATCGAGGGCCGCGATTTTATTCGGGAACAGATTCTTATTTTCAAACCACGGCGAACGTTGCGGCGTCAAGAGGCTGGACGTGTCGCGTGAAAAAAAATCATCTTGACAGTTCACAGATGAGAGAAATGGTGGATTCTCACGCGCGCAATTCTCGATCCACGCATCTTGCACTTAGGAATCAATGTTAATCGATGCATCATCATTACACTCCTGGTTATCACCATCATCATCAATGCGAGGTGGCTAATAGCAGTACAGGAAGTACGTTGCTGGCTCCTTTAATTCGTGGGTTCGTCTATCATTGTCTCTCTCACACACGCAAACATTCATCCGAAATTGAGCAAACTTCCCACAGTTCGACCTGCCTGAAAATAGTTGTGGTGCTCGACCCTGTGGATACCCTTCATGGGCAGCTCAAACACATAACTCCAGTTGTTAGGGATGTGATGATATACCCTGCAATTCAATGAATCGTCAAGATTTAGGGTTTATGATAAAAAAAATGTTTTACATCGTGGTGGATGTAGCGGCCTCTAGTGGCTGGAGTGGTCACGTGAACCTCGTCACGTAAATTGTACGCGAGTTAAAGACCATCGATTCGACGCATGCGTCGTGAGCTTAAGAATTGATGCATTGTTTATCCATTAAATTATCATCATGGCCACCGTTGTGTTTTATTTTACAACATGAAGACATCTGTCCATACTGTGACCAGCATCAACAGCAACTCTGCGTCATAAATAATGTACGACCAACTACGGTAATCCGCTTTTATCAACGTCATTGTTATTATGGCCACATCAGCCGTGACAAGTCACATGATTGGTGTGCTTGGCAGCATTCCAACAAGGCTCATGCCCGAAGCTATAATTTGGTTGATTGTGGCCTGAGTGTGTATTAACCCTGTGATGGTGCTCATACAAACAAAAAAACACAGCATGAATCCAATCGCTGCTGCTAAACCATCACCTTCAAACAAAAATGGAAAAAAATGGGGTCATACGTTTTCTGTAATTGCGTGAACAAAGCACGGTAATAACAAAGCACGGTCCTGCATTGGGATGTTTGGCTGGTTCTCATTTTAAACGAGTGCCTTGCATGTGGGGGGAAGCTGGAGAACACTCAACCATTCGAGAGATAACACTGAACACGTCGGCACAGATGGGTTCGTGAACTCAATTGCTGTCTAATAGCCGTCATGTAGCAGCAGGGAGTTCCACGGATCTCTGTGTGACCCACCAACTCTTACCGCCAAAGTCCCGGGTCGCAGCTGCTACCTGGTGTTAGAGCGTGTCACGTGATGCTGTCTAATAGCAGTCATGTAGCACCAGGGATTTTCACAGATCTCTGTGTGACCCACCAACTCTTACCGCCAAAGTCCCGGGTCGCAGCTGCTACCTGGTGTTAGAGCGTGTCACGTGATGCAGCTGAGAGTTCTCCCCTCAAGCACAGTGAACGCGTGATATCTACACAATGCGCCAAAATAAATAGACCGCTTGAAACCGTCTATTTACTGATTCTAAACAACTATTTATACAAGCTGTAGTAATAATAATAAGGTAGGATAACGTTTCAGTGACTCAGCAGTAAATGATGAGGCTGGTAAAAAAAAAATTTTTTTAACTATATTTAATATTGGCTGCCTTTGCTCGTTGCCTGTGTGGCAGTTAGTGCAACGCAGAGATTACAACGAACAAGCAGTCGGCCTGTCCCACTCAAATACCCCCAACTTCACAGCAGTCTGTGGTGCATTGTTACGGCCATGAAAAATTATCTGCCGTGTCTCGCACAGATCCAAGTGTAGGCCATCCTCCCCGCACCAAAAACCACTCGGTAGATGAAGATGTTGGAACTACCACAGCTGCCAGCTATCCGTATATAGACAGTACCCATATATATAATGCCCTTGAAACCAGGCATGGTGGCACGTGCCGGTTAATATCCACCGCTCTGATGGTGGGGTTTGTTGGATGAAGCAAAGATGTAGTCACGGTATGCGTAGGAATACCCGCTCGCTGGACAATCGATAACATGAGGACAAAAGTCAATTTCTTTGTACGTAAAAAAAATACATATTTTAGTCTCATCAGCCTGCATGCCTTCCGATGGAATTAAAAAAGTATGCAAAGAGCAGGATCATGGGACCTCCCTTGCCAGTATCAGAATATAAGAATACGTTTTACCCTTTCTGCCAATAAAACAGGTGTTTAGATGGTTAAACACCAAACAGAAACCTTTTTCAAGGAATCGGACATAATATCGTAACACCTGTTTTTTTATTGCCAGAAAGGGTAAAACGTATTAGCATATACAAAGCGAAGGAATGTGTTCTGTTTTATATGTTACCCATGATTCCCTGTGTAATAAAAGGACTCGAACACTTCCTTCTGTCTTCGTGTCTTTTATTGGGTTCTCGTCTTCACCCACACGGCACTCTGTTATAACTCTGTATTTGTAGCCCCCGGCTATTCACTGCTATTATAGCTTCTTCTTCACTCTGACTCTCTGCTTCATCTACTGTAACCTCCTCCTTGCAGACTCGCTGCTACCTCTATGCAGACTCCCGCTGCTACCCCTATGTGCAGACCCTCTGGCTGCTACCGTATGCAGACCCGCTGCTGACTCTGTATGCAGCCCCGCTGCTGACTCTCTGTGCAGCCCCGCTGCTGACTGCAGCCTCCTCGCTGCTTCGGGTCGGTCACCGCTGGCCAACGGTGCCGATCCTCGCTCCCCCGTGTTCGTGGCGATCTCGCCACCCTCCGCTTCGCCCTTCGTGGCCTCTCTCTGTTCCTGGTTCCCCGTCACTCCCCGTCCTCTTCCGGTTCCCCTCCTTCTATAGCCTAACCCCTCACCCCCCCCACGTGACCTAACTCCTCCCCTCCTGACGTCACCTCCGGAGGGCCGTTTACGCCCGCATTACATCACCCTCCCCCATAAAGAAAATCCAGCCGACCTCGGCTGAATTGCAACCTGACAAGAAATGCGGGTGTAAAGGGCCAACACGTAAAAAGACACGAAGCATGCAACAACAATATAACCAGAACACAACACAATACAATTTCAACGAAACGTGAGGGATTTCGAGCGAGTACGGGCAGCCGGGCCGTCCCGGACGGTCGGCAGACCACCCGCCGAGCGGGAACGTGGAAGGGTTTTAGGGGCGACGGGCGCAAGTTCTTCCGTCGCCATTGGAGGCCCGCCACTGTCCCGCTCGCGTCCAGAGACATCCCGTACTCGCGTCCGCGGAGGGATAGGAAGAGCTGCAGGTCCCGTGGGTTCTGCGGCTCCAGTCGACGTCCCACGAGCGGAACGTCCTCCTCCCTGCGCTGTCACGGCCGGCTTGTCTGTGAAGGGTACGACAGGCGCTCTCGCAAGGTCAGCAGACACAGGCAAGGGCGAGTCGGCAGCAACAGACCCCGGCAAGGCAACTTCGGGAGATGACGCATCCGGCCGCGTGGCAATGTATGGCTTCAACCGGGATGTATGCACGAACCAGCGTCGTGAACCAACCTGAACACGCGCCGACTGTGGGTTGGGAACCTCAATGAGGCGGACCGGACCCTGCCAAGGTCTATGTAATTTAGGAGAGGTACCTGGCCGCACCTGTGGGCAATGAAGCCAGGCCAGGTCCCCCTTTTTCCAGGGGCACTCCCCCTTTGATCGTCGGGCACACCGCTCATTCCTGGCCTGAGCCTTGGCAGTAGCCATGCGGGCACTTTCCCTCGCCTCAGCGACACGCCGAACGTTGTCCTTAATATACTCAGGAAGAGGCTTAACAGGCCCCCTCGCGCCGGTTCCCAACTGTTCATTAATCGGCGGCACATTCTCACGGCCGTACATAAGGAAGAACGGCGAGTATCCAGTAGCCGCGTGCGGCGTCATGCGATACGCCGAAAGCACCCCAGGGATATGCAAATCCCAATCAGATTGATTTTCCCCGACTGTATGGCACAGCATGGCGGACAGAGTCCGATTCAACCGTTCCACCATACCATCCGTTTGCGGGTGGTAGGGGGACGTCCGTATCTTTTTAGTTCCAAGAGCCGCACACACCTCCCCCAACAATTTGGACGAAAAGTTACGTCCTTGATCCGTAAGGAGCCTCTCCGGCGCCCCTTTGTCCATTACATACCCAAATAGAAAGGCGTCAGTGATAGACGCCGCTGACTGGTCAGGCAAAGGCCAGGCCATCGGCCAGCGAGAGAGGTACTCAACCCCCACCAGTAAATACTTATTTCCCTTAGCGGATGGCGGTAAGGGTCTCAAAATATCTAACGCCACCAGCTCATTAACCCGAGATACTTTAATCGATTGTATCGGCGGAACATATGGATGTTTAGGTGGTTTACGGCGGGCGCAATCGGGACACGCGCGAACGTGACCGACGACATCCGTCGTCATGCCGTGCCAATAATAGTCTCGTTGCAGCGTCAATAGGGTTTTCTGCACCCCCAGGTGTAAAAGTGTGTCACAGTGCAAAGATCTAATCAACTCATACCGCAATGACGCAGGCACAACGAGACGCCAGTGTTCCTGTATCCCTTCCCTCCACATCAGTAACCCATCTCGGAGAGCAGTTTCCGAAATACCACCCACACCGAATTCCTTACCCGCCTTCTCCGTTCGTTTTCGTAACGACACCAAAGATTCGTCCAACATTTGCTCCCGAATCCACACAGACCTTGGAAGACGCAAAATCCCGTCAGCCGGTCCCCCATCAACCGGTCCCGGTGTAAGCGGAGTTTCGAGAACATCCACTGCCAGCGCGACAGGCTGAGGGGGGGGCTGAGTCGGTCCACACCTATGCGTCCCCGACGCACACGCACAAGGGGATCGTTGCGGCAACCTGGACAGTGCGTCCGCGTTAGCGTGACGCACACCCTTCCGATGGTGAATTTGGAAGGAGAATTCTTGCAACGTGTCCAGCCATCTCGCCAATTGTCCGGATGGCTGGTCCATCTTAAGAGCGTACTGCAAGGCCGCATGGTCCGTGCGGACAATAAACGACCGACCGTACAGATACGGTCGAAATTGTCGGAGAAAAAACACAATAGCCAAAAGTTCCCTGCGAGTGACGCAGTAACGGGTTTCCGCGGGAGATAAAACCCGACTCCCATACGCCACCACACGCTCAACACCACCTTTTGACTGGGACAACACCGCCCCAATACCAGTGTCACTCGCATCAGTATCCAGAATGAAGGGATGTTCAAAATCCGGATAGTCCAACGTCGGCGCAGTAGCCAGTAAATCGCGCAGGCCCCGAAACGCCGCCTCCTCCGGCGGTCCCCACACAAATTTATGCCCCTTCCCAGTAAGGAGATGCAAAGGCCTGGCGATAGTAGCGAAATTCGGAACAAACCTCCGATAATATGAGGCGAACCCCAAAAACCGACGCACATCACCCACCGTGGCCGGGGTTGCCCAATCCCGGACACAAGCAGTTTTCTCAGGATCCGTGGCCACCCCGTCCGCACTAACAATATGTCCCAAGTATCGAACGGAGCGTTGCAGTAAATGACATTTCTTAGGCTTGAATTTCAAATTAGCAGAACGCATTCTGGCGAATACAGCCTCCAACCGCAGTAAATGCTCATCAAATGTGCGGCTGAAGACTATAATATCATCTAAATAAATGAGACATGTCTCCCACTGCAACCCCGTCAATACCAACTCCATCAACCTCTGAAAAGTGGCAGGGGCAGCATTCAACCCCATCGGAAGACAGTTAAATTGGAATAACCCCTGCGGCGTACGGAAAGCTGTCTTTTCACGCGAGGGCTCGTCAAGGGGGAGCTGCCAGAAGCCCGAAGAGAGATCTAGCGTTGAAAAAAACTTAGCCCCTGACAAGGCGTCGAGAGAATCGTCCATACGCGGCAGGGGATACGCATCTGCCACCGACACTTTATTCAACTTCCGAAAATCCACACAAAATCGCAATTTACCATCCTTCTTTTTAACCAACACAACAGGCGCGCCCCATGGGCTATTAGACGGAGATATAATATCCGCTTTCAACATGTCTTCCACTGCCCCTCGAACATGCTCACGCTCAGCCGGACTCATCCGACGCGAGTTCAAACGGATAGGGGCAGCGTCCCCCGTGTCGATATGATGAGAGAGAAGCGAGGTGCGTCCCAAGTCCAAATCGTCCGAGCTAAACACATCGGAATAGCTCGATAATAATTTATGAATCGCACAACGCTGCTCGGTGGAAAGGGCCGAATTTTCCCCACATAATTCGGCGATCCAACGATCATCAACCCCTCCATCGTGTGAAACACCACCCACAAGCCCCCCGTCCGGCAGGTCACTCTGAGCCGTAAACGCCGTAGTGGCATGTGCCACAACGGTACCAGCCGGCACACACACGCTTTCAGCACTCGCATTTAACACCTGCAAAAACGGGCGCTGATCTGGACGGACAATAGTTTGCGCCCCTACCAGCTCCAAGCCGCCCGTAACCGCGGCGGACGGCGACAGCAAAATCCCAAAAGCACCCTGCCGACCCGGAACCGGCTTCCGGTATCGTAAGGGAATGAGCATCTGAGAGCCAGGTGGAATATCAACCGAAACTTCCGATAGCGCCTGCACCTGGGCGACAGGAGCCGGTCGCCCCCAGGCGGACTGTAAAAATTCCAATTTCCGGCCCCCCGGTAGTTCTATGCAATTTTCATTGATTCTAATTAGAATGGGCATCTTAGCCAAAAAATCCGTACCCAACAGGCAGGGAACCGCCAGGGACCTCGAAATCAACACAACGCCCGAGGCCGAGACACCCCCGATAGAAATGTTAGCGTCCACCTGTCCCACGATGCCCATACTACCCCCGTTCGCAGCGATGCAGGAAGCGTAAGCCGGCCTCACGGCCCCCGGTGGGATGTTCAAAAGATGGAATATCACATCCGAAATAATGGTCGCGGACGCACCGGAATCCACCAAAATACGTACGTCCACCCCTTGGATGGACCCAGGTACAGTGGACGAACCGGTAGCGGCCGCGACAACCCGCCGAGCCAGCTTACGCCACTGCGTTATCGAGCGACAAGGCTCAGATACTGGCCTCCCGTATTTTACAACATCCGCGTCGCATAACAACGGCGATGAGTGAGGTGTCAGGCCTTGCCGGGTGTCTGGTGCGCACCGACTTGCCTGTGCCGGAGGGTCTTTCTTTGGGGCGTCCGCTGTCGAGGCCTCCTGCTGGGGCGGCCCCGGAACCCGGGCCCAGCAGTCTCTGGCATAGTGGCCCCGACGGCCGCAGCGGAAGCAGTCGACGTCGGGGCGGCGCGCAGCGGGCACCCCGTCCCGACGCGGCCGCGCCGGCGGCGGAGCCCGCGGCCCTGGCCCGCTTCGAGCCGGCCACGGAGTGGAGGCGGCCGACAACTCCTTTGGGCCGGTCGCATCCGGCACGTACACAGCCTTCGTAGGGTCCCACCCTACGGCCCCCCCATCGACGACAGGACCGCCCGTCCACGCCGTCACCTGTTTCCAGCGGCGGAGATTGAACTGAGCGTCCAAACACTTGGCCGCGGTCCGGGACGTGAGTTTTTCGTGACCGCACGCCGGCATAGGAATGCCGAGATCTCGGGACAACTCCAACATCTTCCCCAAGATGAGTGGTTCCAGCAGGTCAGGCTCCGTCTCCGGGTAAGCGGCCATAGCGAGTTCCAACACGGCGCCCCTGTACGCTACAGGTGACTCCTCAGGTGCGCGTTGCCGCTGCACGAATCGGCGATGGGCGTCATCCGGTGGCTCGTACGCGTCCGCCATTTCCTCGAACACCCCTCGCAGAGTTTTCTTCTTCGCAGCTTTTATAGAGCGAAAAAAACGAACGGACTCATCATCAAGAAGAGTCGGGAGCACCTCCAGTGCCTCAGCATCTGTCCACCTTGCCGTACGTACCGCCGCCAAAAATCTGCAGGCGAACGCACTCCAATCGCCCCCGATGGAGAACTCTTTGACGGTTGTAAGGTGACGACTGCGACTCCTTGGCTTGCTTCCGTCCGTCGCTGACTCTTCCGGCGGTAAGTTCAGCAAGGCGTCGCAACGCTGTGTCGTCAAAATGGCGGACGATCCTCGCGGCGGCCCCAAAATGGCGGCTTCCCGCCTTCCGTGGTGCGCCACGCCCAAGATGGCGTCTTCACGCCGCGTGGCCGATGGCGGCGCCATCGAGGACGACCCGGGCTCCTGCCGATCACCCCCATCACCTTCCAACGCCGCCTTTGGCGTGACAAGGTCACACAACTCTGTGATGACGGTTTTTAGGGTTGCCAGTTGCTCCGCCATCCGGGTCCATCTTAAATCTTCGTCCTTCAACGCAGATGGGTCGGACGAAGGGGCCACCTCCTCGACGCCCGGGCCCCCACGGATCTCTCCCTCCGCCGAAGTGAAGCCGACCGCAGGAGGAAGATCGTCGTCGTCCGAAGATGAAGCCGACGCCGGGGATGGAATATTCTTTTTCCTCAGTTGTTTCGCCATGCCGTTTCACTTCTGACTCCAGTGTAATAAAAGGACTCGGACACTTCCTTCTGTCTTCGTGTCTTTTATTGGGTTCTCGTCTTCACCCACACGGCACTCTGTTATAACTCTGTATTTGTAGCCCCCGGCTATTCACTGCTATTATAGCTTCTTCTTCCCTCTGACTCTCTGCTTCATCTACTGTAACCTCCTCCTTGCAGACTCGCTGCTACCTCTATGCAGACTCCCGCTGCTACCCCTATGTGCAGACCCTCTGGCTGCTACCGTATGCAGACCCGCTGCTGACTCTGTATGCAGCCCCGCTGCTGACTCTCTGTGCAGCCCCGCTGCTGACTGCAGCCTCCTCGCTGCTTCGGGTCGGTCACCGCTGGCCAACGGTGCCGATCCTCGCTCCCCCGTGTTCGTGGCGATCTCGCCACCCTCCGCTTCGCCCTTCGTGGCCTCTCTCTGTTCCTGGTTCCCCGTCACTCCCCGTCCTCTTCCGGTTCCCCTCCTTCTATAGCCTAACCCCTCACCCCCCCCCACGTGACCTAACTCCTCCCCTCCTGACGTCACCTCCGGAGGGCCGTTTACGCCCGCATTACACCTGCAAGGACGTAATTAATATTTACAGGTTTTTTTTTCTGGGCAGAAAGTAGGTTTCTTCATCGGGAATATCAGGACATTTTACTCACCAGAGGGGGGGGGGGGCATTCGATCTACTCATCAGGGGAGGAAACCACATAAATTGGCATCGACAATTTCCCTTACTCTGTGGTCTGTGTCAGTAGGCGGATGGGGGGGGGCATGTGGGGGGGTACTTGCAATGTATAATCCCATTTCAGAAATTTGTTACCATGACGTCAGCACGTAATGGCCTACTCATGGGAAAAAGGTCACGTTACGCTGAACATCCGCTGTGGAGCAGACGGCACGTAGCGTTATATCTTTTGAAAACGGTTTTTACACTGGCAGTCTTACTCGGGGTGGCCGCCGGAATTGAACCACGAACTTCTGCAACAATCGGCGAGCGCGCTACCACGTGGCCACGTCTTAATGGCAAGCTGCACGTCGCAGTTAAAGCGTTGTCCACCTCGACCACTCGGATGTATTCCTGATGTACCTCTTTCCTGCGACGCCAAACAGCACCGCCCGATTACTATTTCTACTTTTTATTTTATTTTACCAGGTTAGGCTCAAAAAGGCAACTTGGAAATAGCATAAAACAACACCGTGTGAAGCTCTCCCAGCTGGGCAATATACGTTTAGTAATGCATTGATTAATAATTTCATTTTGACTATTAAGCTGAGCTTGATTAAAAATCAGAATAGGTTTTGCCCTTTCTGGCAATAAAGCAGGTGTTAAGATGTTCAAACACTAAACATACACATTTTTCTACATTAACCACACGAACTTGTGGTGAACATGCAAACAAACATGTTCTGATCATCTTTACGAAAGTTATCGTGGCCTCTTCTGTTGCGGGGAGACGGCACAGACAGACGTAGCTAACACATTAACGCTTGCAACTTTAATTGTAAAGTGCGAACAAAAAATCATCACCTTCTGCATTGTGACCCTGAATCGTGGTGGTGTTTGGGGAACGGCAGTATTCGAAGTTTCAAGTTGATTTTGCTTATCCAGGTGAGAGAACTCACGAGACCACGGTGAGTGACCTGGGGCATCAATCTACCGGTGAAGGGGGTGGGTGGTGGGGCGTCGATGATTGCTGCTGTTCTGTAATAATCCCAACTTAAGTTAAGTTGTGCGAATCGCTAACCCCCCCCCCCCCCCCCCCCCCCCGGAACTGAGCAATAAAGTCTGAAACGCAACGGGCGATTTGTCGTTGGCCAAGGACGAGCACAAGGCGGACACGCCGGTGTCGGACGACGACGCGAAGCAGGCGGTGAGCGTGCACCACGCCCTGGCCACGCGCGCCACCGACTACACCAAGCGGCCGCACGTGCTCAAGCTGAAGACGGCCGACTGGCGCGTCTTCCTCCTGCAGGCCCCGTGAGTGAGATCCCCTGCACGCGGCGGCCTCGTCGCCGTGCCGAGGCCGCCGGTGTGCGCTTGCTGTCTTGAGTTTCGAGGGCATGTATGGTTGAGCTTGTTTCGCGCCGTACTTAACCAACCGTGATAATCGGAGGCGCGGGTTTTGCTGCTCGAGTTCCCTCCATCCTGTCCGATCTTACGGCTGCCCCCTTAATTTTTCACCATTGCGCTCCTTCCGAGTCGTAAAGTCCGGTGCCTTTAGTTTTCAGCTTTTTCCCAGAATCCTTCCAGGATCCTTTGGCGAGCCCTCCCCTGTGACAGTGTGCCCCGTCCAGATTTTTTCCACCCCCGAATTTTTACTGTCGTTTGTTTCTCCGCTTGCCGCTGGTGAGTTACCCTTTGTGTCCTTTCAAAGCTAACCCCCATCTCAAGCCTCTCCAGTCTTCAAATGTATTACTTTCTCAGCTTCTGTCTCTGCTCATCATAACACCACATTCCAAATTAGAGTCTTTACAAGGCTGCTATTCAATTCCCGGCTTATTCATCATGTTTTTGCTAACATGCCACTTTTCCCACTGCAATCCTAGCTCCTTCAGACATCTATAATCAGGGTTTAGCTCTGCTTAATAAAACTGAGTCATCACAGCAAATGCTGTTGATACCACTACATCTTGCTATCACTTCCTTCCATCTGCACTTTTGTTTGGTAGCGCAGTGTGAGATGAAGTTTATTCTGCGAGGAAGAACCCTAGTGATATTTAGAATAAATATGTAGAACAGAGGTGCGGAATATAAAATTATACAAAAATAGAAATTATGCCAAGTAACAACGAAATCTAGCAACAAAATACCTGCAAATAATAAATAATTAATTCTTTTGGATTAACAAGATGTTCCAGTTCTCCTGTATAATGGAGGTAATTCATCTCTGTGGATTAAATTAAGGACTATGGATCAGACCAAGTATAACCTACTCTCCCCTCCAGAAGCCAAGTAATCTATCACCGACAACATATTGGCATCCAAGGGCAGTCTCGGACTGTTTGGTTGCTTGATCGTGGTGGTTCATGGGAGGTGGAAAACATTCATCAAGTCAAGTTTGATTGGTGTGCAGAGATTCAAGATACATGTGGAGGGCTCATGGGAGGGTTCGGGGGGGAGGGAGTTCAGTGGCCAACAGTCTCCACTGCAAGACACACAAACTGAGGTTCAGTAACCCGTACATCTCAGAGGCTCGTGCCATTGTGGTGCATGCACAGTCCCTTTGTTGACCCACTGCCGAACGAGGGCCTCCCCACGCCGTGCGGGTCGTGGGAGTCATTTGACCATACTCAAACCGGAGGACCAGGCGCGAAATCCACGCGACCATGTGGAGAGAGACATGCACATTCCAAATATGCAGGGGTTAAGGGTGGGATCGAACCCAGGACCTCCTGCGTACCAGGCGAGGTAGTTAACATCAGTCCACCGTGAAGCAACTGTGTCCTAAGTGGTACCGGTGGCATGTGTGTAACCTACCATAGAAAACAACTGGGTGGAAAGCAAATACGAGTGGTACCGTGATGTTGCCGTTGTGTGCATGCGTGTGCCCATGCGATCCGTTTCCTTGCGCTCGCAGGAACACCCAAGAGATGGAGTCGTGGATCACGCGCATAAATCTGGTGGCCACCCTCTTCTCGGCTCCGCCATTCCCTGCCGCCATCGGGTCCCAGAAGCGCTTCAGCCGACCGCTGCTGCCGGCCTCTGCCACCAAGCTGCCGCAGGTGAACTCACTCGGCCAATCGGCCTGGCCGCACGTGGCAACGCTTGCGCAGGGAAGCTTGGACTTGGTCCATCAGACTTTCTCTGTTGCGTGATTTTGTGAAGTCATCGGTTGCAGAGCGCGGACCCAAATGCCTTGCTGAGCTCGTCAAGGAGCATGAACCGTCACGCAAACTCTGGTCATCCTTGCTGCAGCAGCAGCAGCTTTTGGCTAAACATCTAACAATGACGGTCACCGCATCACGTGCTTTCTGATGTGCTTCTGCGGCCGTCTGGAACGCTCTTCCTTCCGATATTAGGAAGCCACTGGAGCTATGCACTTTTAAATCTAGATTGAAATCTCATTTCTATACAACTGCTTGTTGTGGTTAGTTTGTTGTCCATTCCCCGTACCTCTGATTAGCACGGTTGGCTACGTACGGTGAGAAAGAAGTTAATCATACATACATGACGCAAAGCTGTGCGCGGCAGTCATAATATTCCAATAATATGTAGACACTATGTCAATGAAAATTAGAATTCTTTTTCATTTTATTTTTAATTGATTCTTGGGTTTTTGGCCTAACCTGAAAAAAAATCTATAATTAATTATGATATTGGCTACACAAATCCTACCGTGTTAAATGCGTTAAGCATGATTAAATCTAGATTGAAAACTCATTTCATTAGAACTGCTTTTTCTGTTTCATTTCTTCTTCCTCCTCACCTCCGATGAGCACGATGCGCTTACGTACGCTGTGAAATAAGTTCAACATGCAGTACATACAACTATTTGATCAGATTCATGGAGGGTCATCGAGCAGTACCACAGGAACGCTTTTAAGCAACGTTCTTTTGGTGTGCCCCCCTCCTCATTACGGTTCCCTCTCCCGGCGGGAGGCACCCAGTACGTCGACTTACCTCGTTAACGCACGTCACCTCCAGGTGCGACAGTACTTTCGTTAGGGACACTGAATATCGACCGGCTCCGGGAACTGCGGAGCTCCTGTCAGTGCAGTTAATTTCCCTTAACACACGTGCCCCTGCGAACTGGTTGGCTTTGGTGGCTGCTGCTCGCTCTAATAATGGTTTATACGACGCGTGCCGCCTGCCACCGCCGCAAATCTGCCTGGTTGACATTGCGATCTTCTGCTGCTGCTGCTGCTGCTGCTGCCTTAATCAAGTCCCCAAGCCACATCCACTCTGCGCGGTCCCCACATGCGGTCAATAGCTTAACCCGAGACCCGCCCCTTGGTGCGTCAGCCTCCCTTTATTCGCCACTGCCCACCAAACCGTCAAACGTCTGTTGAATGCACACGAACACACGCGCACACTCACTCTCAAGTCCTGTCTGTAACCTTGACCTCCGAGTCCTGCTTTCCTAACAGTGATGAATGTGCCTCTTTGGAAAGGCGTGCGCGCTCGGGGTGACTCGGGGTGATGGGGAATGAAAGGGAAGGATGCGGTTAATTGGGCAGTCCAACTAATCTTTTCTCACACGTGTATGTCACGCGCGCTATTGTCAAAGCGTTCGACGGTGCGTTGTTTTATGGAGTGAGCCTTGGTGGAACTCTGTGCGTGCGTGGCTCTTTCAATCTTTCTCTCTTCCTCTCTCTCTCTCTCGGGCGTGCGTGCGCGCACACGGGATGCCAGGAGGAGCAGCTTCGCTCGCATGAGGACAAGCTTAAGGGCGTGACCTCTGACCTGGACCAGCATCGCTCCTACCCACCTGACCCGCGTCGCGTGCGTGCCAAGGAAGCCGATGACTACCGTCTCAAGCAGCACTACCTCGAGTTCGAGGTGACTCAGTCGATCACATTTGCATCTCACAGCAGCGGCAGCTTTTGGCTCGGCCATCGAACAAAGACGGTCGCCGCATCGCTCGCTTTCAGATAATCTTTCACGGTCGTCTGGAATGTTCTTCCTTCCAATATTAGTAAGCCACTGGAGTTGTGCACTTTTAAATAATCTCGATTGACTAAACTCATTTCTTCAGAACTGCTTTTTGTGTTTAGCTTGTTGTCCTTTGCCCGCACCTTCTGATTAGCACGGTTGGCTACGTACGGTGCGAAAGAAGTTCCACATACATCTCCACTGCTCTTCCCTCTTCCTTACCTCTCTCCCATCGCTACCTCCAATGCCACAGCATTGTTTCCTGCAGGAGTGGGGGATCTGTTTCCTTAATGAGGAAAGAATAGGACTCTCAAATACCTTTGGCTGGGGCCACTCATTAACATGAACCTTAGCCTTATACAAAATAATTAGGGTCGCCTTTACTGAGCGTGCTAAAATTAGAGAACGGTGCTACAAGATTAATCATATTTCACTCCAGTTCCCAATTAGTGCAGCTGAGATGCTTTTTGCAGTGATGGATAAATATTGTATTGCAGGCTGTGTTTACCAAGTGGTCTGCATCGTGTAGCCGCACGTCGTATGAAATAATGTAATGGGCCACATAGGGCCCAGAGCCCTTGCGTTTCCCACCCCTGATTTAACAAGATTCCAATGAACAAATTTTTGATGATTATAAGTGCCAATATTCAAAAGTTAGTCGGATGGAAGATCGATAGAATGGACAAAAACGTGTGCATGCTTCCGAAAATGTCACCTGCTCAGGAACAGAATGAGCATGTGTACATGCTGTACATATATTTATTTTATATATGCATTTAAGACACGGTGCATACGTTTCAGAGTCAAATAAGTTACACGTGATACAGTCTGTGCAAGCGTAGGCAGTTGTAATTGGGGGACAAGCTGTAAAAACAGTGCATTAATTAGAGTACACAAAGCCAGTCACCATCACCACTCTCTGCCATAGTTAATCCACTGCTGGATGAAGTCCTCACCAAACTGCTAACATCTCTGGCTACCCCACAATGTACACAAAGCCAGGAGTGGCCTCTGAAGGTGGACAATTCCATTGTGATCAAGCAGCAAGTTACTCTGCTTATTCAAATGCCGTTGAGTTATTTCTCCTCCTCCTCCTCGATGGGAACCCAGCGATTGCACATTCCTGCACAATTTACAGGACTGACCCGGGCTGACGTTGCTGTTATCTTTATTCTGCCTCCCGCACGTTTCGGGACATTGCAGAAGAGTAAACGCTTTGCTTGCATGTTCCGTGAGACGAATGCTCTTGCTGTTGCACGCACACATTTCGCTCGGGGTGGATTGCAGTTGCTCAGTATTGAATCCTTCGCAACCCGTAGCTGTGTCTGTCGCACCACGCGAGCATTGATGGGGTTAGGCTGCGGGGCAATTGATTTTTTTTTTGGAAGGTGGTGGCTTCCGTGTTGCATTCTCCGTTCAATCCATCCTCAGTTTTATATTAAACGGTGTGGGCTGGCTCTGTGGAGATTTAAATACATCTTGAGTGCATGGTAATTATACACGTACCAAATCGGCAATTGTATTATTTCTTGAATTTATTCTCTCGCAAATGGGATTGGAAAAGACGAGTTCATTTAGTTTCGGTAAATTACATAATTGTGCTAAATGTAAACTAGCATTGGCTTTGACATTTCACTGCCGAGTCTATGTTTCTGCTGGACCAGTCATTTTTGGAGTAAATTAACCATCGGCTGATTTGTGCTGAAAAGGGGACACGAGAAAACGTGACGTCGTTATCTAGAATTGGCTGTTGTGTTGCAAACGCCATCGCCCACTATTTGTTATGAATTTAATTCAAATAAGTTGCAGTAAAAGCACTCGCTACTATTCAGCTGTGTTCACACCAAGCTTTATTTTAATTAATCCCTCGACTGGTTAAACACTTCCATTGGTTGTCAACCAGATGCAGTCCTCTCCCACTCCAGCCTGAACCTAGTGGTGGGAATCCACTATTTTGGCTAATCGATGTTTAGGACAACCGCTGTTAACTTGACACAAACTGTTGCCTATTTTGTCAATCTCGGAGAGATGATGGGCTGAGTTGACCCCTGACCCGAGATTTAAACTCACCAACTTCTCACTGTGAGACTCACACTCTGACCACATCGTCACCCAGCCAGATAAACTAGATAAACAAGAACAATTAAACTTAATATATTAACGCGTTCAATGTTCAGTGACAAAGCGGCAGTGAGTAAACTATACACACGCGCGCGTGGTGCCTCTGACCACCCAGAAATATATTTTGTTAAATCACAGTTAGTCCATCGGCCGGCCGCGTACGGTAGGGTAGAGTGTGGGTACCCCCGCCTCTTCCCAGTACCCTCGACCTTCCTCGAGTGGAGTCCCCTTTCGCGAGCAGCGGCACGAGCAAGACATTTCAGGGCTGCACCTTTACCTCTGAATTTATTTAAAATAAGCACAGCATGAGATAGTGCAGTGAAATGGCAGCAGTGAGATGAATATACATTTGTATTTTGCATCGTGTGTTTGTGCGTAAGAATCGGAATTGTATTTCCCCTGTAAAGCCAGTAGAGCTAATAAGCTCTTTTGTCGAAGGCTGACTCGGCCGGCAGACAACATCAAAGCATTGCGCAATTACAGATATTAAAAAAAACAAGCCAACTTAATAATAGAAATTGTGTTGTCAAATTACATTCACATTTAAACCTTGGTGATTTTAATAGTCAGATTAAATGAGGACAGAGATGACAGAATGGCGATTGGAAGAGACGATACTGAGTGTTTCCAATACTTTGAGGCAGCAGCTACATTCAATGCTTTTGATGCAAATTGTGTGCTGATATCCATAGCTGTCAACCCATACGGTTTAACCAGTATTCTTGTTCAGGGAAATTGAGTTTTCAGGTCCATACGGCATACAGCCGTTTCAATACGGGCAAAAAAAATAAGGTTGGTCGATTTGTTTGTGTTTTTCCCTTGTGATGGGATTTTGAAGGATGAACGTTGAGATTTATAAGGGCACGGGGTGACCAATAACGTCTGAATTTGTCTGTAATAAGGTAGGCACCACGTCGCAGATTGTTATGCAGTAATGCCCCACGGTTTATGTCGGAGGATGCATTTCTGGGAGGTGCAACGATGAACATCAAAACGACGTCAATCAAAGAAGCAACGTACAGGGTAGTGCTAGTGGGTGGTGGAGGCAAAGGCTGAGAGACAACGGATGATGAGAAAAGGACGTACGATGCTGTCAACGACGTCAGGATCAGAATTCTCTATTTAGACTGCGGGAGTAATCCAGTGGGCTGTGAAGCTCTTTTTATCACAGTACGTCCAGTATGGGCGGGTGGTCAGCAAGTCACAACAACAAACAACGAAACGATCGAAGCGCCAAATAGTCAAGTCACGAAATGTAAACAAATGATACTTTCTTTCAAGTCCGGGTTATTGCCAGTGCAGTAACAAAGTGACGACGTGTTTGCGACAAACGACGTAAAAGGGCCAGACGTAAATATTACCGTGCGACACTCAAACTCGCGACTGTACCCGCGACCGCTCTCTGCCGCAGAAAACGCGCTACGGCACCTACGTGACTCTGCTGCGCGCGAAGATGAAGCTGGGCACGGACGACCTCGACTCGCTGGAGGCGGCCGTGGGGTCTCCCTCGTGCCCCGCCGGCGCCCCGGACGGCGAGGGCACCGCCATGCGGAAGGCGCGATCCAGCCCGACGCTGGCGCACGCCGCCGCGGGCGCCAACTCCGAGCCGGAGCTGACGGGGGCTCGCGTCCGTCGCAATGTGTCCGATTTGCAGGAGCAGAATCGGCCGTAGGGCCCCCCAATCCCCCGCACCACCCCCCCCCTCCACCGGGGCTGCATCTGCATCCCCTGCTGCAGGTGCAGGCGACGTGGCGGTGTGTTTTTGCGTCAAGTAGGGTGCTCATCTTGCTGACGGGGCGCGAGTATCGCGGTGGTAGCCTTGCAGGCGTGAAGGTAGAATCGCGGTTCCGCGTCTGGTTGGGCTCGCCGCGGATCGCTTAACGCAACGCTTAAGCCTCGCTTACGTCACGTGGCGGGGGCGCGTTAAGTTAATCCCGCTGCCGCGTATCTCCGAGGTTTAACTTCGGGACGTTAAGTGAACGTTACGCGAGCCGGCGGACAGTCGGTGGGGCAGAGGGGGGCGGAGCCCCGAGTTGCTGCGACACTTTTTATTGACCTAGTCGCCAACGCGCGACGTGCCACACCGCACCGCGTCGTCCCAATGTTGGCGCGTGCCGGCACGTTGGGACCACGCGGCCCCGGCGTGAACCCCGCCGTTCATGGTGTATTATCTTAGTCAGGGTTGCCCTGCACAAAAACCGGGGGCAGTGTGTCTCGCCGTGCCCTGACCAGGTTAATATAGGTGATCCAATCGATTGACGGCGTTGTTAGTGCCTGCAGTGTTTTAAAGGACCTCCAATCAGCAAGATGGCATCTAAATTCGCAAGCCGCGCGTTGTCCCGTCTACTCCTGCAATGATGGCTCCTATGTTTCTCCTTCCTCACGTCCACAGCATCCGGCCCAGTCCATCCTTCCCCTTTCGCCCTGCCCCAGCCCATCCACTCAAAAGCATCTGTGGCTGCCGTCACCGCGTCGTTTGAGGTCTAGTCCGTAGCGCTCTATTACACGCGTATTAAGCCCCCGAGTAAAACGTCGCGTGGGGCTCGTGTGCGCCGTGCTGTGCCGTAAACTGTGCCGTACGTTGGGTGACAGTGCCAATAACATCCTTAACATTGCAGCCTATAGGGTGCATCGTGTAATGTGTTTTGCCGTAGGCTCGCACGAGTGTGCAGGTAAAACCCGCTGTGTTGGCTTCGCGTGCGTGTGTACGTGCGTACGCGTGTGTGCGATTCGCATTTCTAATCGTGAAAGCGATGGGTCGTAGGAGATGCCATCGCTCCCAATTGCTCACCCCGTGTTGGCTTTTCTGTTTAGAATACAAATAGGTTGTGGGATTCTGGTGAGTATCGTACACAGCCGTTACCACCATCCTCGCGCACGCGTGCACACACACGTGTGTGTGTTCACGTGTGTGTTCACGTGGGTGTTCACGTGGGTGTACGCCGTGAGGGTGCGTGCGTAGGTTAGCGAGTGGGATGAAGGACGGCGTAGTTTGTGCGGCGCCGTTGGGCGCGGTTGTGAAACGGGTACACTTTGTGTATCTTTTCTCCACTGAAAACCATGTTTACTCAAAGTACACTTAGTGAATGCGCGTCATTTAAAGAACAAAACTTTTAAGTTGCTATGAATCTGCAGAAATGTCGCCAGTCTGAGCGGTGACCAATCGTAAGACGTTCCAAAGCTCTCCCGACAAATACGTCGTAACGTTGTGTCCCTGCGGATGTAGGCTACCCTCGATAGATATAATGACATACGAATACGGGTTCGTGCTGTGCGTTTGCTTGCGTTGTGTTTACGCGTGGGTTGCAACTAAACACTTGCTCCATCTGTCAGTTGGGGAAATCTCAAACACCGACCTTTGCTTTCCGCACTCTTCCAGGCCCCTCACCAAATCCACTGCACTTGCACAGTTCGCGTACAAAGTGCGCGTAGCACAGATCGAACAACGGGGAAAACAAGCGACGCTACTGCGGTGTTCAAACATTCTGCGCTGAGAAATGCGCGGGTCGCGCGGGATTTTTCAACTCGATTCCTCCGACGCCGGTGGAATCCGATCCTCATGAAACACGCTCATTGCACACAACACCACGCAAGGGCGCACGGCATGCCCGTGTGCGATTTTGCACGCGAATAGATGTGAATTGGATTCACGCGGGCACATCACGCGAGTTCAGCAAACCGCCCTGCGTTGTTCTGTGGACCGAAGGCGCGGCAGCGGCAGCAGCAGAGGCAGCGGCAGCGGCAACTACGCGGCGCGAATGAACGCGGAGCATTCCAGCATTGCCGGATGGTAGAAAGCGTCTGCGGGCAATTTCGCGTGCGCATGCCGCGTGCTCCGTCACAGGCCGATACCTATTGACTCAGACGCTACCTCTCTGCTTCCTCTACCCTGCCGCTAGCCCCCCCCCCAACCCCACAGATACCTACAATTTACAGGTCATCTTCCCCCGGCATGATACGGTTCCATACGATGAAACAAGGATGTGTTGGTGAACAGAAAGGAAAATATATTCTTGGTTCTTTCTTACCGATTCCTATATTCTTGGTTCTTTCTTATTTCCCTTCTACGTGACTTTACCGAAAGATCCAAGAATATGAATCCCTGCAGTCACGAAAGCTTTACATAGAAAAGAAGATGTCTTTGGGGACCCTTTTTGGCAGTATCTGCAGAATAGGCTTTCCCTTTCTGGCAATAATAACAGGAGGTGTTAAGATGTCCAGACACCAAAAAGGCACACCTATTGCAAGGCATCGTGTCTGCATTAACCACACGTACTTGTGGCAAAGCATGCAAACAAAACATCCTCGGATTGCCTTTGAAACTGATTGGCCTACACCAGAGGCAACAGAGAGCTCTTGGGATGGGACTGCAGTCGTAAACCACAGAGCTGCAACATCGATCACTTGACTCAGACCACCACACATACACAGTGTACATTACCTTTTTTTCTACACTTAACAATTTTTCCCATCACACACTGCCGCGTTGCTTTCACCCCTTGCCCTTTCATCTGCGTTCATTGTTCCGCATACCATTTTTTTTCCGTTTCTTTATTAAATGCTCAAATTGTACATGTGTTATGGGTACCTCAGCCTTCGCTTATCTGAGCCAAAGCTACTGCCATGCCTGACGTTTTTTTTTTCTCACCATACTTTACCCAGCTGGTCAGTAAGGTTTAGCGAAGGTAGGATGAAGAGAGAGGGTCGCAGCGTCCACGTTGGAGCATTGCCGCAGCGTTGATGGTGCCGCTCTGCTCCCCTCTGAAACCGTAGCCTCGCCTCTTGTCACCCATGCTGTCAGCACTCGCCAGGCCGAACTCCCTGCTCTCAGATTCAGAGATCTGACATCGGGCGCGTTCCGCGTGATTTCGCGTACGCAATCGAAACGCACACACGAGCCTAAGTCGCTGAGCATTTCCGATTAGCACGGTTGGCTACGTACGGTGCGAAAGAAGTTCAACATACATCGGTTTAAGGCGCTGCTTAAAATCTCAAGGTCCGACATTCGTTTAAGGAAGCCTCCGGTATAATTGAAAGGCGGTGGTTTCCACGTTGAATGCTTCAGCTGTGGCCACGTTAGAACCGAATGTCTTGTACCTGTTGCATTCAATAGGCCAACCTCGCACCCTATTTAAGATGACGTCGGCAATGACATTTCATCACAATCTCTGGGGTTTCCACTTGTCCGTACTGCCTGACGAGTTGGTGTTTATTTGAGCAGCGGTAAGTTTGGAAAATCAATGACATTGCCCCCTTCAAGAATGCATCCCACTCTCGACCAGGATATATATTATACTGTACTTGCACTCGATGTGAATTGACTCGCTTGCCGCGCCATGCAAGGAATTTAGAGCAGGTCTATCCGATCAATTAAGGAATCGGTTATGCTACCGATTGTCGAGGCGATTACTCGGCCGGTCAGAAAACACGAAACACAATTGGCGATGTCTTCACGTCGCATTGTGCCGGGTATGGTTTGTTGTACATGACGGTTGATGAACTTCAACAAAAAAATTATTTGCCCACGGCGCTTAATAAATGAATCTATTTAATCATCCCAGCTACGGAAGACTTGTCGCGATTCAGTTCACGAATCCATTATTTCATGTTGTGAATGGTATGACGTGAACCCGTTACATAACAGCACAGATGAATGGAAAACCGATTCCTACGATTACGCATCTATCTTGTGTTTAATAATTGTGACGAGTCGATGAACCAATCGTTCAACCCCGAATTGACACATCCTTTTTGATACGTATAAATACACTTGGAACAGTCATGACAAATAGATGATTCGGTTTCTCTATTTGAATAGAGTGGAGTCATTCCTCCTGCTGAACTGGAAACCCATTGCACGATTGCTACCATTCCACGTCCGAGATCAGTAATGGGCCCGCTTGCATGCGGGGTCAACCCTCCTAACGGGGTCGAGGGTGGTGGCACAGCGGTATCGGTAAAGCTGCAACGCGTCACTTGAACCCGGCCACTGGGCGATGCGAACGCGACGTGGCAGGCTCGCTGCGGGGACGTGTGACGGTTCGCATTGAAGGCGGTCGCTGTCGCTGCTGCTGCCGCTGTGGTGCATTACCACCCCCCCCCCCCCCCCCGAGTCTGGCGTGCAATGTCCACTTGTTCAGCCGCAACTTCGAGCCGTGAAGCGCGCGAGCGTGCATCTCACGATGCGAATGTCGAGTCTCTGCGAAATGCTCGCAAACAAAAAAAACTGAGTGGTGTGCTCCGATGCCTCGTGCGGGACTCGTGAATTGTTCTTGATTTGTTTTATAATCATTGAACGTTTATTTATTGTTTACGTTTCCAGCCCCTTCCCCCCCCCTCTCCCTCTTCATATCTATATCCCCTATCCTGTAAGGCAAATATATTATTCATAGGATTACCTGTCCACGTTGTGAGTTGTCAGTCCTGAGTGTTGACGCTGTTAAGTTATACTTTTTTTTATTGAGTTTCAAATTTAAAAAAAAATCTGCTTCGGATTGACCCGTATCTTTTGGCTGTGACATTTTTAGTGGTGCGTTGAATTAATTCGTGAAAGCGGTAGATTATTTATGTGCGGTTCGCAGTTATAAATGCAACACAATCTTACAGGGGATGGATCTTATATTATAATTTTCTACCCCCCCCCCCCACCCCCCCCCAGTTTTCATTGAGCACATGTCATGACTAACCGGTTAAACACATTTCTTACAGCTGTGGTATAAATTGAAATGTCGACACCTTTTCGGGTCCCTATGGTGTTTTTTTTTGTTAATTAATCATGCTGCGGTACCACACCATTTGATGTTGATAACAAATATACTGGATGTTATTTGTAAGCCTTTGTGAACGCCCGCACTATATATCGGCCGTCGCGCTCTTATTTTAGCAATTTTATCCGCGGGTTCAGTTTAATTGCATTGGCTCATTTAATGCTGTGGTTCAGAATGTGTTGGCAAGGGTGTGAAATGCGATACGGCGCGTGTAAGATACAAAAACAAAGAAAACCAGAAGCTGTAGATCCAAAAGCAATAGTATATTTTAAAATACATACGCTAAATTGCTCGCGGTCGAATGATGGGGAAGGTCGAAAAACCTCATAGAGAGTTCCCGGTTCAGTGAATGTCTTCACCAGAGCCGTCCCGAGGGTAATGGCGAATCGGGGCGACTGCCCCGGGCCCCGCTCTTTGGGGGGGGGGGGGAGGCGTGCTTCGACGTCACGGCGTCAGATGATGTAATACTTCCGATGTAGTTTGCAGGCGTCAGGGAGCCCACAGTGGGATTTGCCCTGCCCCCCCACCCCCCTATGGACGGCCCTGGCCTTAATGATTAGCACATTTTGGAAAGCTGTATCTGCTTTTGGTGTATCATTTGCGTACGTACGGTGCATATACATGTGCTACTTCTATATGTCCGACTATAAAATCCCATCGCGCACACCGTGAGATGACTTTTACTGTGCCATTGCTTTCGACTGTTTCAGTGGCGTGCGTGCCCGTGTAATGTATTCCGTGGTGGTTGGTGTTTTAACTCCTGCCGCTTTGGTGGGGTAGGGTGTGTGTGTATGTGGCACGACGGCGTGGGGTTGGTCGTGTTGTGTGTGTACAATCGCATCTCCCCCAGAGCCGCGGTGGTCTTGGCAGTGCAGTCGATTCGCGTGGAGGTTTCGGTTGCGGATGGACGTTTGTATAGATGTGTGGTTGGCCACAGGGCACTGCATGTTAATGCCTAAAAGCTTAATATATATTACACTGTACTTGTACAAATCAATTGCGTCGCGTGTAAAATGTCACTGCTGCCATGCATCACAAGGGGAGTAATAAATTTGGCTCTTCCATCAAGTAAGCGTTAGTGCGTGCGCGCCTGTGTGTGAGCGTATGGCTCGCGAACATCACCTATCTCCAACAGTCGTTTCAGGATATTCGGTGAATCTTTATATGGCTGGGTCATGTAGCCCGCATGGCCAGCCATTGCTTGCCCAGTCCAAGCAGCTTCTGTTTGACCGGATAGAGGGGGGCTAAACGGCCACAACACGAGCTGGAGAAGAGATGGAGCTGATACGTTACGGGATGATGTACAGCTGAGTGAACTTGCCGAAAGCCACTTCCAGCGGTGTCAAGATGGCATCTGGAGGAGGCTCGCGAAGGATGCTGCTGGGCAGTTGGAGGGAGTGGCCGTCCAACAACAACGGAGGGCGGAGGAGCGACGCTTACAACAACGAGCGCAGCGCCGGGCGGATAGAATATAGCAAGTTGGCGCAGTAGGGGGCACATCTGCTGCATCTACCAGTCATCTCAGTCAAACCTTGGCACCTGAGTCTGTCCCGTAACCTGTCAGCGAGCCTTCAATACTTAATGTGGTGTCGGGGTGCATCCGGCCTGGCACGGGCGCCGTGTGTGTCTTTGTGCACTTGCCCCAATAGTCGGTTAAGGCTATATGGGGGATCTTTGTTTTGGGGAGCCGTGCCGTAGTTGTTTGCGCACTGCACTACGAACCCAGTTATCTTTACTTTAATTCCCAACCTTGCCCAAACATTATCTAGTGTTTTCTTAACAGGTCCTGAGTTGACCCAGCCGTCATTGAATAGCGTGGTGTGTAAATCATAACCGATGGTGGGACAAAGGTGGCTTGGGCGTGGGGCTAGCAACATGCCCCGTGTCAGACTTAATCGGTGCTGGCTACAATAACAGCAATGTTAGGATGTATGGGGAATCATGGTTGCTAGCAGTAATGCACCGGTTCACTGAACCATGATAAACAATTCTAGATTTGAAGCTTTCGTGACTGCAAGTATTCATATTCTTAGGTTTTTTTCGGTAATGTCACGTAGGTAAAAAAATTTAATTAATAAAATAAAAATAAAAATCACGACGTTTCGGAGGCAACACAAGCTTCCGTCTTCAGGTGGAACCGTCACAGCACGCTAAGAACGTGATATACAAATTCAGATACCTGGATTCTATTTCATGGCCATTGATATAATTCAACTAAACGCGTATCTCGCCCTGGTTTAAATCAGATATTTAGGGTGGAGTAATCCGATGAGCTTTGGAGCTCTTTTAGCCCAGCCTGGTTGCAACTCGCTCGGCCCCGTTAGAGACTCTCCCGTGGGAATCCCGGTCCGTGAAGGCTGGGCAAGCAGGCCTGACTCCAGCTCCTCTCGATTGATGCGGTGGGGGGGGGGAGGTCATTATCATAGCGATTCACCACCACGAAGTAGAGTGGGTGCAGGGCCCACCGCATGTCGCACCCCGCTCGCAAGTCGTCGTGTCACGGTGCAGCTGTCGTACGCACCTGGAAGTCGATTTAAAGCTTTCGTGACTGCAGGGATTCATCTTCTTGGTTCTTTCGGTGAAGTCACGTAGAATGGAAATCATAAAATAATAGAAATACAAATTTTCTTATGTTTTATTTTTACTAATTTATTATTTTCATTCTACGTGACTTTACCGAAAGAACCAAGAAGATGAAAGTCACGTAGAATGGAATAAATAAAATAATGAAAATAATTATTTTATTATGTTTTATTTATTATTATTTTATTATTTCCATTCTATGTGACTACCGAAAGAACCAAGAAGATGAGCACATGGATGTGTTGGTGAGAGTTCACCTCTGTGTGTGCCGTGGCACTGAGACCCACAACCCCCCCGCCGCCTCTGCACGCTGCATCACTCAAAGTCGCGCAGAAACAACATCCATTATGTGCCGAGGTATACGGTATACAAAGCCCTCGAACGGTCGTTTATTTTTTCATCACCCGCCCAGGTAAGACGATGCCCTGTAACCGGGAGGGGGGGGGGGGGGCAACGAGCGGACTTCAATTTGAGGAGCCGTCACCTGTGTGTAGTGTGCAGGCAACGCGGGTATTTGTTTTTCATTTACTCACATCTCTTTCAACACCTGTGCGTGAGGGGTTGTGTAACAGCAGGAGGCCGGCGCGCCGCGTCTCCTTCATGGTGTGGAACATTCAAGACGAGCCACACCGCTCACGTGCAGAGCGCGACTGTGGCCATGCGACCCAAACTGTGCAGCGTATCGTCAACCCACTCCTTCAGCGGTGGAATAGCAATACCACACGCGAACTCTCTCCCGTGCGGATGCCCTGTCGTCGTGGCGAGCATGCCTCGACATTGACATTTGGCTCCTGAATATATGGACTGCTGATGATGATGATGTTTCTGCTGCTGCCGTCATTCGTGAGAATGGAATACAGGAAGTGTGCTAATCATGCACGGGCAAAGTATCACTAATCACATACCTGCATTTCCCATATCCCCTCCCTTGGATGCTGCTAATCCTGCATAATGCACGGACACAAGTAGTACTAATCACATACCTGCATTTCCCATAAATATGCTAAATTCTTCTTGATATGCAAATTCTTTTGTCAAGGCGCCCCCTCTTTCCACCCCCTTCCAACCCAGCTTATATATATGCTCCAAGCACGTGTGCTGTTTCATTCAGACGCTGTCGCCTCGACAGACCTGGTTTCACCTGAGGACGGCTGCTTGCGTTGTGGCCGAAACGTCGTGAGAATTATTTTATTATGTTTTATTTTTATTATTTGTTTACTTCCCTTCTACGTGACTTTACCGAAAGAACCAAGAAGAAGTGTCCACTACCCTAGTTCAAAACCAGTACGGCCGGTTTGTTCATTCTTAATTGCTTACAGAATGTTTCCTCCCAGCAACAATTTTACAGGGACTCCTTTATTTGCGAACATTCAACTTACGAACTTTTAGACATACGAACAAATCTGTCCTCATGTCCAGTTGCCTGATCTGACCGTAAGTTCAACCGCCGAGCAATAGATAGTGGTGGTGGCATTTACATCTGCAGAACATGAAGAACCAGTGGCATCTACATCTGCAGAACATGAATAACCAGTGGCATCTACATCTGCAGCACATGAAGACACCAGTGGCATCTACATCTGCAGAACATGAAGAACCAG
This sequence comes from Lethenteron reissneri, assembly GCF_015708825.2. Lineage (NCBI taxonomy): Eukaryota > Metazoa > Chordata > Hyperoartia > Petromyzontiformes > Petromyzontidae > Lethenteron > Lethenteron reissneri. The sequence goes on along the minus strand of NC_083825.1, from coordinate 5,797,793 downwards.
TGGCATCTACATCTGCAGAACATGAATAACCAGTGGCATCTACATCTGCAGCACATGAAGACACCAGTGGCATCTACATCTGCAGAACATGAAGAACCAGTGGCATCTACATCTGCAGAACATGAATAACCAGTGGCATCTACATCTGCAGCACATGAAGACACCAGTGGCATCTACATCTGCAGAACATGAAGAACCAGTGGCATCTACATCTGCAGAACATAAAGTACCAGTGGCATCAACATCTACGGGAGATTATACACCTTTTAAAGCCATCCCCGTGTTTAGTGTACATGCCGTACATGTTTAGAATCGACAGGAATAAACTTGGACTTACGAATGAATCGACTTACGAACAGACATGGAACCTAATTCGTTCGTAAGTAGAGGAGTATATATACCACAAGCCTTGTGCAGTTGACAACTTCAATCGTAACGTCTTATTGAGCTGTTTGGTAATGTAGCAGACTATAATTCTTGCGGTGAAAATTACGGCGCGGTTGTGGTTAAGGCACCTAACTATGAACCCTACAACCCTTGAGATGTGTTTTTGGCCGCAGATGCCACCAGTGGCGAGTGGTTTCTGAACCAAGTTGAGTGATATCAGAGCCAGGAGGCCATCCACTAATGACTTAACCCCTTTGAGTCGGTGATCTCAACGACATAAGTGGTCATACTTTTCAGTTATTTTTAACTGGTGGTTTGTAAACGGCTGAGAGTGTTTGTACATGATGGCCCCGGTGTCTTGTGACCACCATTTAATTATCTAAAACGTAATATTTTTAAAGTGAAGTTTATTTAAAATATAAGTGAATATGCAAAGGCAAATACATATATTCGTGGTCAATTAATTGGGGGTCACGAGACATCTGGAGTGCCCGGTACATGCAGTGCACAACTTTGCACTGTACGCTGTTAACCATATTCATGAGTTCGGCAGAACCACTTTTATCGGAATTTCGGGCACACGGGCAAGTCTTGAAAAGGCGTGAAATCGTGCTTGACATAAATTGGGACGATACTTTTTGTTTCTTAACAAATGAGAGCTCCGAGGGACCTCTCCCGTGCCATTCGTGGTAGTAAACCACTTCCTCGTCGCCGACCCCGCTCCGTTCGTCCTCCTGGCTTCGAGGTGCCGCGCCAGTCACTGGCCCTGCTGCTGCTGCTCAACAGGACCGTGTGTAGCCACCCTCCTCTCGATCTACACCCGGGGGGGTCGGGCAACGTGACCACCGCAGCCCGCTCTGTGCACGTGCTCAGCGACACACCGCGCGTCATTGTTGAATTGATTTTATTTTGCCAGAGGCCCGCTGAGATTGTCGGCGAGCGGCCCTTCATCAGTCTCGACGGTGGTCTCAGGTAGGCTCAGGTGGGGTCAGGTGGGGTCAGGTGGGCTCAGGTGGTCTCAGATGGACTCAGGTGGGCTCAGGTGGGGTCAGGTGGTCTCAGGTGGTCTCAGATGGACTCAGGTGGGCTCAGGTGGGGTCAGGTGGGGTCAGGTGGGGTCAGGTGGGCTCAGGTGGTCTCAGGTGGTCTCAGATGGACTCAGGTGGGCTCAGGTGGTCTCAGGTGGACCCAGGTGGACTCAGGTGGTCTTCAGTTATCTCAGACGAAGGTAGGTGGACTCGGATGGTCCCAGATACCTCCCTTCCACGCTGCTGATGAAGTTCGGTGGGCCTTACCCGGCTTGGCAAGACGAGCGCACGATGAGACAGGAGTGGAGTGCGTGTGTCGTTGGGATTGTGGTTGTATTCACGTTTTACTCGACGGTAATTTTTATTGTTGGTAAAAAAAAAATCGTCCATAAAATAGTTTTTTGGGTTAGATCGCGTAAATATAAATGTGTCGTTAAACCCACCACCACCCGACACAGCCAATTAGTAAGGGGTATGTCACGTAAACAGAACGTGGCCAATTCGTTACTAGTACAGCACACCGGTGTGTTGGAGAGCAAATCCACAACATTTATAATCTTGAGTACGACGTTTCGCCAGCAATTACAACTCGCATCATTGGGCGGACAGCCAGATTTGTGCTTACGTGTTAAACAAAAATCGTGATTCCGTTTCCATCACAGCTTGAATTCCACCCTACCCTTCACGTAATTGCAGAATGTAATTGACTTTTGATGGGGCGGTTGGAATGTCTGTCACGTGCAACACCGCGTCCAATGCCATGTTTCTGCCATTAAGGAATGAGACGAGGTGTAAGCAAGATTCACACTCGGAGAACGTGTCCGCCCTCACGAATGCATTTGCCTTCGTGAGTGTTCTATTGTGAGAACGGACACGTTTGCAAGCACGTCCGTCGGTCAATGGTACAGCCACGGCCGATGGTATGCGGTGCACGGGGTAAGAAGCACGAGGCAGTCAGCCTTCGATGGGGAAAAAGCTCGTGTCTTAAAGAATGCTACCACGATCCATTCATCCCAGCTCGCTCCCCCACCCCCTCATCCCCCCGCCCCTTCCCCCCGCCCCTCCTTCCCCTCCTCCGGCCCTCATTGCCCCAACCACAACCCCCGCATCACCACCCAGGCAATAAGATTGTCACCGTTGTGAATCCAAGAATTTAGATTTAAAGCTTTCGTGACTGCAGGGATTCATCTTCTTGGTTCTTTCGGTAAAGTCACGTAGAATGGAAATAATAAAATAAAACATAATAAAATAATTCTCACGACGTTTCGGCCACAACGCAAGCAGCCGTCCTCAGGTGAAGACCAGGTCTGTGGGGGAGACAGCATTCAGACGCTCTCTCCCCGACAGACCTGGTCTTCACCTGAGGACGGCTGCTTGCGTTGTGGCCGAAACGTCGTGAGAATTATTTTATTCTGTTTTATTTTATTATTTTATTATTTCCATTCTACGTGACTTTACCGAAAGAACCAAGAAGATGAATCCAAGAATTGCTTCAAGATTTAATAATTTTCTCGATAATTATAGTTTTGCCACGTTGTGTGTTGCCCACGATGGAGAGGCAATCGAACCAAGTCTTTACAACAACAAAACAACCCACTCCCACCGGTTCTCACTCGCCTCCAGTATTTTATGTCCTCAATTAAATCCCATTCCACCCAAATGCAATGGCTTCACTCGACATACAGACTCTCTGATGTATGTGTATGCGTTGAACTTCTTTCGCGCCGTACATAGCCAACCGCGTTAATCGGAGGTGGTGGGGGGGGGACAACAATCTAAACACAACATCCATAATCGAAGGGGTTTTTGGGAGGTTAGATCGCGTAAATATATAAATGTGTCGTTAAACTTGCCACCACCCGACACAGCCAACTAGTAAGGGTTGTCACGTAAACAGAACGTGGCCAATTCGTCGCTAGTCCAGCACACCGGTGTGTTGGAGAGCCAAGCCACGTCCAGTAGTGAATTGCGAAAGGGTCTGTAAATGATAAACTCGTGTGTAGTCAGGCAGTCAACACGAGTGTCCAACAGTTTGTCGAAAATACCCCTTGAACCGTCTCAATCTCGTGCACAAACCCCAACGCTTTGTGTTTTATAGTCTGGACAGGGATAAACACGACAAGGGAGAGTTAAAAACTTTTAACGAGTGGCGCACAAAGTCCATACATTCTTTACTTCACTTCGGAAAGTGGTGAATTTCTAATGACGATGATGGTCGAGGTGTAATGTTATATAGAGGTGTAATGTTCATATTCTTAGTTTTTTTCGGTAAAGTCACGTAGGTAAAAATTTAAATTAATAAAAGTAAAATAAAAATAAAATAAAAATCACGACGTTTCGGAGGCAACACAAGTTTCCGTTATTTATAAATGTGTCGTAACCCTCCACCACCCGACACGGCCAATCAGTAAAAAAGTGTCACGTTGACAAAAGACAAATAGTTCACTGCTTTAGCCCACCTGTGTGTTGAAGCGTGAAACCACAACATTTACAATTTGAGTACGACGTTTCGCTGGTAATTGCATCCAGCATCATCGGGCAATTCGCCAGAATGGTGAGGCTCTGCTGTGTCTCCCGGTCTTATATAGAGCAGCAGCAGGGTGACGTCATCATTAACTCATTAACTCGTCAGGTGCAAAGATGTTGGAGTGAGAAACGGCAGTGAGCGATCACTCTTAAACATACGTCGCGGCGTGTGGCATTGCAATGCCACGTGCATGAATGTTAACCCTGGTGTAAAAATAACCACAAAGTAAATGATAGCGCGATTCCTACCCTTGTAGTAGGAATGGCAAAGCACAAGCCGAGATGAGTGGTCAAAGAAGTTTATAGGATGGTTATGGATTGGTCCATAAAACAAATACGTTATTGCCTCGCCGATTGTAAACACAACATTTTGGAGGTTAACCCAAGTCCGCAAGGCCATTAGGCTGATGGTCTGAAATTTTTTTTTTTAGAAAAATACGGAGATGCAGAACAGCGGGTGATTTCATTTATTGTAAACAGAGCTTGATTCACCTGCTCACCGAAACACGAAGGGAATTGTACCCACATTTGACGCACGATCGCCGTTGAAGAGTTCATAAATCATTGAACTTGGCTATCGTCACCATTCCCCAGATGGCTTCCCCAATTCATTTCAAATTTGAATTTTGCACGCGTGTCAGCCGAGTGCCTGCGGTGGGAAGATAATCATCGCATCGATATTCCCGAATGAAGCCCGAACCGATGCCGACTCTCTCAACGTGAGGCCAGGGACGAGACATCGCACCGCAGGAAATGCCAGATTGTTGGTGCCACCGCAGTTGTACACACGCATGCATGTTCAACTTCTTTCGCACCGTACGTGCAGTTAGCGAGCACCTGTTAAAACGGCTGGGTTGCACGGCCATCGTCATCGTCGTTGTCTGCCACGGTCACTGATGTGAACACAGTGGCACCTGCTCGCAAGACCACATCGATTAACACAAGTGCCAGTGTAGTAGTAGTAGTAGGAGCCACTGATGTATTGTTTTTGTCTTTTAGGAAAGTAATTCATTTGTATGACTATGACGACTAGGAGTATTATTGCTGCGTTATCCACACACAATACATGTACGTATGAATGTTGAACTTCGTTCGCACCGTACGTAGCCAAACGTGCTCACCGGAGGTGCACGCTTCTGTGGCGAGTGGGTGGTGCAATCGTCATTGAGCCCTTTTGCCGATCCACCGCTTCATCTTCTTGGTTCTTTCGGTAAAGTCACGTAGAAGGGAAATAATAAAATAATACAAATACATAGTGAGAATTATTTTATTATGTTTCATTATTTTATTATTTCCCTTCTACGTGACTTTACCGAAAGAACCAAGATAGACGAATTCCTGCAGTCACGAAAGCTTTAAATCGAAAGATCCACCGCTTGTCTTTAATTTTTGTTTTCTTCGTCAGCTGGTCCAACAAACGCCCTTGTGGGGCGAACACCTAGATCCGCCCTGAACGTGACTGCATTTTCTTTTATTTGAGATTCGCAAACCGCCTCGGTGTCGCGTCGCGTAAGTCATTGGTCTCGAGCATGGGTGTGAAACCTTTTTTTCTACCAAGGGCCATTTGGATATTTATAACATCATTCGCGGGCCATACGAAAATTATCAACTTAAAAATTAGCCTGTTATATTCGGTAAAATGGTTAATTGACTCACCCCTAATGCGATGGCTGGAACTGCTTCTTTTTGGCGAGGCGTGTGATGTTAGCTGGTATTGATGATGTTGCTACTCGCAACTGCTTTTCCAGGTTTGCTCCTAGATTTATTGAATTTCGAGTCCTGCCTGCGGTTGCCTTGGCAGGGCCACACCAAGTGATTTCGCGGGCCGGACGTTCCCCACCCCTGGTCTATAGAGGCACTCACATATGTAACTTGGCCTCCTTGTCAAAATGAACACAACAAAATCATGACGCTGTCACTGTGGAAAATATCAGTAACAAAAATCAAGAGGCAGACGTTGACACATCGCTCCCATGTTTGTTTGATTTTCTACGTGAAGAATAAAAGGAGGTTTACCCTAACGGAAAGCTGTATATAAAACACTGCTTTCGATTATTTCGTGGAGATATATATTTAAATTAGCGTGGGAGGTGTATTGCTTATTCATACTGTATTCTAAACGCATTCAATTGGATAGTAGCATCCACAATGGATAGTCATCGCCTGGCCTGACAGACGAAATGCTATTTGGAACTAAAGTATGTTTTAAAACTGCCTCGCTGCTCACAAATGCGAGCAGCAGTGTGCAAACCCCACCCTCTACGTGACTCAGCATTTTTTTAATTTGGCAACTACGCACACCAAGCGGAATCTTTAAATACTTTTAAACATGCGTATAGGTCGTGCTAGAAATGCATACTCATCTATTGCAAATTCGGAATATTGAGTGTTAAGTCTGGTCGATCATTAGGCTGATAGATTCAATGTGCTTCCTGAATGTAATCACGTGATTATTGGCGCAATTTATATCTTAAAGAGCAATGAACCAGAATAATTTCCACACTGAGGTCGTTGATTTGTGTTTCACGATGATGATGATGATGCATTTCATGGACACGCATCGTGCACGAGATTTCAAACATCGTGTCACACTGCACGCGTTCATATAATCCCGGTAAAAAATATATATAATTGACAAAACGCACATTAGCGTGGGTGGCTTATCATTAACACTGATTTTCCTCTGCCCCGGTATTGTGACATACACAAATATAGCCCCTTGATTCTCGGGGCTGCCTGTGTGCGAGAAACCGCGAGCTAACTTCACTGAGCTCATTGCACAAGAACCCAGCCTTGACAATTGGGAAAATCATCACCGCGTGACTCGGCAACTTTTCTTGTTCATGCTGTTGAAAGCTGAAAGAGCCAAGATTGATGAGAACAGCACAAAGAAGTGGACCCTTTCTCCAGAAACGTGCACACACCCCGGCCCAACCCTGACCACCGCAGCCACAGCCCCCGGATTACCCAATGCCGCTCAATTACGGAGCACAATAACCATTGTGGCCATTACCACCCGGTTCAGCTGAGCCTATTTGTAGGGTGACAGGTGTAAGGTGTGGGGAGTGTGTGGTGAGTGTGTGTTCGACTCTTCATTTCCTGCCACATTTTTAAACAAAGTTCCGCCAGCAGACAATGAATAACGCCTGGGTGACAATAATTTTGAAATCCATCCATGCATATACACGGAGTCCGTAACACTATTTATCCATGAATGCACGTGTTGTAATTTGACCGAAGTTTGAGCTAGAGTTGGTACGAAACAAAGACAAAGATCCCCCGTGTAGCCTGTAACAGACTGTTGGGGCAAGTGCCGTTAGCGTGCACCTATGAAGGCCGGCACGGCACACGAGGGGGTGGGTGGCCAACACCACGCCCGGCCGCCTTTGTCTCCCCAGTGGCGATGTTTACACACCGCACCAGGTACATCATTTGAGGCTGAGGCCCATGACCTATTCAAGATAATCGTCACCGGCGTTGGCCGTGGGCAGTGCGCTAACCGCTACACGACCGCTCCCCACGTTTTCTCGGTCGGCAAACACGCAAACGCGCACTTGTTAAGATGTTATCTGACGAGTCTCGCTTTCCTGAACTTGCACACTTCCACCGTGGCGTCACTCGTCATATCGAGATTTGAGAGTTCTCAGCTCCGATTGTTTACAACGCCTGCGTTGCGTGCCGTCGAAGATCACCTCGAAGCTTTTGGGTTTGTGCAAAACACAAACTTGTCCGTTCAATCCGTTGCCTGTAATTTATATCCGTATTTGCCTCCTGCGAGTGCATAATTTCAGCAGCATTGATTCATTGATTCGGCACAAGCGAACTCTGGCCCGGCAGGGCTTCCTTGAATCAATGCCGGTGTACCGCCAGATGTTATAAGAAAATAACGCTCTCGTTAAGATGCCCATGGGGGTAGTGCCGGATTATCCGAGTAGCACAAGTAGTTACATATTGTAGTAGCTACGGGCCCCGCACTTTCAAGGGCCCCGCGTTAAACGCTTTCAATTTATCAATTCCGGTTCAGTGATTCTGCACTTGCTCTATTACTATAGTACTATACTGCCCTTCGACTTTTATGAACGACTGGGTGTTTAAGGTTATCAATTTGACGTATTATCTGGCTGTATAGCAAATGAAACCATACAATTAATTTACTTTGCAAGTAAAACATGTGTGTTTTAAATTTGTTTTAGGGCCCCTTCATAACATATTCTACAGGCCCCGCATTAGCTTAATCCGGCAATGCATGGGGGGGGGGTCCTAGTTTTGCGCAAAATGAGGTGTCAAACTAGGACCCAGTGAGTGGGACGCAAAATTTAGAATGCGTGAAAAGATGACTACCTCCGGACCACATTTAGCGCAGCGCAATCTCAGCTCCAGAAGCATCCATGGATTGCAAAAGGTGGTCTTCGATTGCAGCCACAATGACTCGGCACATTATGAAGGTCTCCTGACATCGTAAGAGATGTTTATCAACGTGGACATTACGCAAACATAATGTGGGTAGGTTGACACGGGGCTGCGTGCCGTTTTACCCACAGTGCAAAGTCCTCCGGCGTTTTGGAAAAGGCCACGATACATCAATCAAACCCATGCCACTAATTGTTTTTTCCACGACTACCTGTGAGTATTATTGTCACGGCACATGCACTTGCAAGTTTATTAACTCTGCCTAGCGAGTAACAAAGCCCAGTCAAAAACAATCCAAATCTTCTTGGTTCTTTCGGTAAAGTCACGTAGAAGGGAAATAATAAAATAAAACATAATAAAATAAAATTCTCATGACGTTTCAGCCACAACACAAGCAGGCCGAAACGTCGTGAGAATTGTATTTTATTATGTTTTATTATTTTATTATTTCCCTTCTACGTGACTTTTACCGAAAGAACCAAGAAGATTAATCCCTGCAGTAACGAAAGCTTTAAAACAATCCAAGTCCCAAAGGAAAGCGAGACGAGAGAAAACCTGGAGGATCACGATCTTTGGTGAAACTCCTACCAGGGGTGGGGAACCTTTTTTTTGCCAAGGGCCATTTGGATATTTATAACATCATTCGCGGGCCATACAAAATTATCAACTTAAATATTAGCCTGTTATATTTGATTTCAAGCTTTCGTGACTGCAGGGATTCATATTCTTGGTTCTTTTGGTAAAGTCACGTAGAAGGGAAATAATAAAATAATGAAAATATAAAAAATAAAAAATTCTCACGACGTTTCGATTGCAACACAAGCAATCGTCATCAGGTGTTAAATCCAAGAATATGAATCCCTGCAGTCACGAAAGCTTTACATCAAATATAACAGGCTAATTTTTAAGTTGATAATTTTGAAATCCACAGCAAGAATATTTGAAAATAAATTCTTGCTGTGGATTTCACACCTGATGACGATTGCTTGTGTTGCAATTGAAACTTCGTGATAATATTTAATTTTTTATATTTTTATTATTTTATTATTTCCCTTCTACGTGACTTTACCGAAAGAACCAAGAATATCTGTTATATTTGGTCAAACATTTAATTAACTCACCCCTAATGCGATGGCTGGAATTGCTTATCTTTCGTGAGGCGTGTGATGTTAGCTGGTATTGATTATGTTGCTGCTACTCGCAACTGCTTTTACAGGTTTGCTCCGAGGAGTATTGAATTTCGAGTCCCGCCTGCAGTTGCCTTAGCAGGCCACACCAAATGATTTCGCGGACCTTGTACGGCCCGCGGGCCGGACGTTCCCCATCCCTGTGACCTCAACGAATCTGCTGGGCCTGCGAAGTGGCCAGTAGGTGGCAGTACAGCAAGGATCATTGCATCCATCCGCGTGGGGGTTGTGAGCGTTTACCGACGAGGTGGGTCAGTCGCGTTTGTTATTGTTGTTGTACTGGGTGCTCATTGCCGACAATGGCCAAACATCACAATTGCAGGGCCCTCCTGAAAACCCGGGGTCTTGGTACTCAGTCGGGACTTTCATGGTCAAATAAATAAATGGCATTGCAGTTTCACGACCGTCGAGTCAATGTTAATGGGAAATTGACAGCAAATCTTGCAAAGTCGTGGTTGCATACGCGCGGTTACTCGGAATACAATGCACAGTAACATTGTGCAACATTGGTGTCAATCCACTGCTGCTAGACGCCATGCGGGTCGTGGAGGGTGTACGGCCATACTTAACCACACTGGTCAGCGCGGGTTGGTGAAAGCGGGGAGCATAGACGTTGGAGCTTAGCACAGTACAATTAATGTTGCTGGACTACCTCCTGCTAGCAACGTACTTGCAATACAATAAAAATGCAACTATCCCCCGTATAGCCTTAACATACTTGAGGGGCAAGTGCGGTTAGCAAGCACCACCTATGAAGGCCAGCACTGTGGCACACGAGGGGGTGGGTGGCCAGCACCACGCCCGGCCGCCTTTGTCTCCCCAGTGGCGATGTTTACACACCGCACCAGGTACTCATTGGAGGCTGAGCCGGTTCAAAAAATCGTCACTGGTGTTGGGAATCGAACCCAGGTGGCCAGGTTTGTGGCGCAGCGCGCCAACCACTACACTACCGCTCCCCAGAGTACACAACACAGGACACATGCAATTACTGCACTGCTCCATTATACACTACACCTAAGGGCATTGCGTGCATCTCACTCTACTGCATATTTCCATTTGCTGTGCAAAGCCAATAAACAACGAAAAATCAGTTTGCACTTTGGGGAAGAAAAAAAACCCCTGCACGTTGTGCACGTTTAAAGAAAACAATGTTTAAGAATGTAAAATGAAACATCTGCCAAAGTTTTATTGCTGCTTGGTTAATCATTGCACAGCGCCGGAGCCAAACGAGTGATTACTTCTTTCTGAAGATAATGCAGTTCGCATGAGTTATCTCACACACGCACAGGAATTCACTCACTCCTATTGGTGTTAAGTGTAGAATGTTCGAGCAAAAGCACCGAGTCTCAAACTCGTGTCAACAAAAAACGTCCCCGGCAACGACTTCCACGCAAGAAGGTTACGCAATGCCGGATATTGGGGTGCGCAAATGTTGAACCACCACCACCACCAATAACAACCACCACCAACCACCACCACCACCAACCACCACCACCACCAACAACCACCTTTCTTAACCGAGTAGGGAGTGAGATGGCTGATTTTATGGTAGTGGCTAAATTGGAGAGGGGAGAGAGAGAGGGCTTTCGAGAATGTGGTAAGTTTGGGGCGGAGAGGGTGGTGGTGGTGGCTGGGGAGGGGTTTAGTCTGGGGGTGGTGTTGAAGGATATGGGGGGAAGGGCGGTGCACATGGAAAGTGGAGGGCGAGGTTGTGCAATGTCAGGACAGCCGAGTATAAATACAGCAGCCGGCTCCGCTTGGTGACACTCTCCACTCTCTCTCTCTCTGGGACTCTGCAAGGTTCTGGTCAAGTCCATCTACATATCTCAGCCAAGACTCCCAAGGTAAGAACTTTCTCTGCTTTTTACAATTCCGATCGGTGCGCATTGTGAATGTTGCGCTACTTTGTGAGCTAAATCGCGCAATGACACTGCACGCGTAAGGACACGGCTATTTTTAGTTGATATTTAGTTTATTTTTAGTTCATATTTAGTTGATTTTTAGTGCGTTGCTTTCAACGTGGCCAGAGCTTGCTGAGCAAAAGCACACGCGAGGCAAGACGTTGTAAGTTAGTTTTACCAGTTTAAATGGTCACTAATTGAGCATTGAAAGGTAACTTTTTGGCACTAGTGCGATGCAAAAGTCATTTACGTTCATTGTTCGTATATCAAGGGGTGGTTGAAAGGAGGAAATAAACTTCCCAATTCATGGATGGCGGCGACAATGAACGCTTTGACTTGGGTACGCGACTGCATTTGTGATGTTCGTGTAATTAAATTCGAGCCACGTGCGTTTCGGGGTGTATTGCGAATTGTTGGCTTTCGAATGAATTACGGCAGTGCTGATGACGGGAATGTGTACACGCGGCACATTTTAATGAAGGGGAAAGAAAAATATTAACATATTTCGCTGTATATGGCTTTCTGCGAGGCGGGGTTTCCAATGCGTTGCTGCAAACCGAGCTACCCAGCGCTGATGCCCGATTTCCAGATTTACCAGTTCTCTCTCTTGTTCATAATAGCTCATACTGTAAAGTCGTTGCACGCGACACGCACCTGATGATTGTCAGAGAAAAAAACAAACGCACCCACCCTCATTGTGGCATCAGAGTCCAAGGTGAATAGGCCACGGTTCAAGGTGAAGTCTTGTTTAACAGTTGTCACTTTTTTTTACGGAATTCCGCCGCATTCAAGAGCGACCCAGTAAAACGGCAAGCAGCCTTTGGCTAACATTGGGCCAACATGTTTACTGGGTGAATGTGTGTGTGTATGTACTGTGTTGAATCTTCTTTCGCACCGTACGTAGCCAACCGTGCTAATGGGAAGACGACAACGCGACAACACACAGAGCGGTTCTAAAGAAAGAGTTTTCAATCGATTAGATTTTTTAAAAGTGAAAGCTCCTAGGGGTGCCTCCCGATATCGGACAGCACTTGCCCCCACTACCTGTGTGTTGTATTTGCGTGGAGCTGATTGATTTTGTAACCGCAGTAAGGTAAAGCAGCCGTGGTTGTGCGAGGTGCTACGAACTGGCGTCTGGAACCACAAAGTTTCGTGTTTTTACTGTTGGGAACCTCTGGTTACAGCAGCCCACAGGGGATTATTGTGTCCGTCCGTCGTGCAGGGTGGGGTGGGGAGGGGAGGGGCAGGGAGGGGAGGGGCAGGGAGGGGAGGGGCAGGGAGGGGAGGGGCTGGGTGGGGAGGGGCTGGGTGGGGCTGGGTGGGGCTGGGTGGGGGGTGGCGAGGGAGGGGTGGGGCTGAGTGGGGAGGGGCTGGTCACCCCGTGGTGCCCTTATAAAACTCAACGTTTAACCTACTCACGCCAGCTTGTGCCCGCCCTCAGTCGGGCATATTTGCGGAATACACCACGCCGCCGTTGACCTTGGCCATTGACCGAGCAACCCAACGTTCATATCAGCTCCCTCCGCATGAATGTGTTTGCAGCCTTTATCGGCTGCTTGCGTTCGATGCAGCAGGGTGTTGTGAGTTCAGCCCGTTCCTTCTAGGGGTCCGCTTATCTTCCGGGTGACTTGAGGACACAAAGCAGACGACGCACCCTGTAATGTAATCTCGCCACGGTGGCTAGGAGATGTTAATTCCCTCGCCTGGTGTACAGGAGGTTCGTGGGTTTGATCCCGGCCCTGACGCCTGCTGCTGTGTATTTGGAGTTTGCGTGTCTCTCTCTCCCCGTGGTCGCGTGGATTTTTGTCCGGCTTCCTCTGGTTTGTTCCCTCCACATTTAAAATCAACATCTCGCGTTTAAAGCGTTTGGCTTCAAAATATGTCCACGTGATAAGCCACTTTGTTGAGCAATCATTTGTGGCCAGGTCACTCGTGAAAAACAGCTGCATAGCTCAGTGGGCCTTGCATGGTAAAAAAAAAAGTTAGTTTTAGTTTATATCTTTGCTAATTCTGTAAAAAAAAACTTCACTGTTTAAAAAAGAAAGTTCGCGTCTCCTCTAGAATTCTGGAACCCTTTCCCAGGAGACATCGTCAATGAATGACACCGGCAGCACGACAGCCCATGGCAGCTGTTGATTTCTTGTTTGTCGTTGGAGCCAGGGAGAGCAGAGGCGACGTTGAATGGCCCAGTTGAGTTGCGTTGCTTCCAAGTTCTCTGTGTTTTTTTCCATTGTGTGTGCAATGGCCATAGCAGGTCAACTGACAATAAAGACCACTAATCCAACGCTGTACATTTGTATATATATTTTATTTTTTGAAGACAAGCTTAACGTAATAGAACCATCTACTTACCAACAGTTTGTAAAGACGAGTTTTTCAACTTCTGCACGTGCACAACTCGCTTACGCATTCCTCGGCGTGGGTGTGTGTGTGTGTTGACGGTCTGATTTGGTTGTGTCCGGCACTGTGGTTGTGTGCAATAGGTGAGGATACATTTGCTGGGTTGTTTGTGTGTGTGTGGCTGTGATCCCAGTGGGGAGCGGTGTCATGCATTTAGGGCTAAGTCGACCTAGGGGAGGTCACAGGATAGACTCACCACAGTATTCCATTGATACAATGCGTGGCCGACAATTGGTTACCATGAGTAATTTGGTGCGGTACCCTTTAAATGTGTAAGAAGAGCCCTTGTGTTACTCCACTGCTGGATGAGACCTCCCCACGCTGTACGGATCTTGGGGCTTATTTGACTTTCGCAAAACTCTGGTGTGTAAACACTCGCAATGAGGGAGCTCCTTCTGTTTCCTCGAGATAAATCCCTTGTTTTGTGTTTGTGTGTTTTACAAGTAGTAATACTCGCGCCGGCTTGAAACGTTCTAAGAACTGGATTGATTTTGCGAGGTGCTCGCAGAGATCCTCTTGAGAGATCTGGACACGGGTTTCATCGGCGAGCTCCTCCGGCAGTCGAGGCTGCGCTTTGGACGTGGGGTCATGCGGCCCGCATGAGCCTGGCCACCACTTGCCCCGGAACTGCTGCTGCAGCTTATTCTTTGGGTCTTTCGGTAAAGTGACGAAGATGGGTTCAAAGAAAATAACAACAAAACACATTCCTGCGGAGGGAGCTGGTAGGAACGTTGGGTTGCTCGGTCAATGGCCAGGGTCAACGGCGGCGTGGTGTATTCCGCAAATGTGACCGACTGTGAGGGCGGGCACAAGTCTTGCAGCACACGTGTGTGCAGTGCCCTGTGCAGAAATGTGTACAGTGCTCAAGTAAAGGGTTTATTTTGACCGGGCAGGGCCCACTGAGCTGTATACGATTCGGAAGTGACCTTGCCTCGAATGATGGCTCAACGAATTGGTGGCTTAAATGTAGAGATTGAGTGCCGTGGCCTCCCTCCCCACCCCTCCCATATTTAGAATGCACGACGGGCACAATAATCCCCTGTAGGGCTGGTTCCTACCAGTATAAAAATATAACAAAAACGACGACGTTTCGATCGCAACACAAGCGTTCGTCATCCAGCGCTTGTGTTGCGATCGGAACGTCGTAGTTTTTTGTTGTTATTTTTGGTTTTTATTTTTGGTTATTTTCTTTGAACCCATTTACATGACTTTACCGAACGCCCCAAAGAATATGAATTTCTGCAGTCACGAAACCTTTAAGTCAAGGTTTCTGCCTAGCGGCTGTGACGACACTTCAAGAAGAAGAGGCTTCTGGAGTTGGTGTGGTTTTTTTTGTTTTACGTGGCTGATCTGGAAGCGAGGATAACTTTGCCTTTTTTCGTGTGGTGATTGCCCACAGCTACCCGAGCCGACCAAAAAAATGCCGACATACAAGCTGACGTACTTCAACTTGAAGGGACGCGCGGAGCTGTCCCGCTACATCTTCGCGTACGGGGACATCAAGTACGAAGACCAGCGCGTGGACCAAGCCGAGTGGGCCAAAATCAAGCCCAGTAAGCGTGCCCCCCACACCCCCCCAACACACCCATTGACATTCTAACACGTAGTTGTAGTTTAGTAATAGTAGTAATATTCATAATAATAGTCGTAATTAGTAGTAGGTTTTCGCAACCAATATTATCCATTGCAAGGGTTTTTTTTTTCCTGGGCTTGGTTCACGTAAATATAAACGTGTCATAATCTTGATTTTAAGCTTTCGTGACTGCAGGAACCCATAATCTTTGGTTCTTTCAGTAAAGACGTGTCATTTTCTGGCTATCCGCCTGATGTGGTTGTCTGTTTTTGCAATCGCCAGCGAAATATCGCAGTGCTTGAATTGCAAATGCTGCGGTGGGTTCACTCTCCAACACAACCGACTGAAGCAGTCGCCAAGTGGCCCGTTTTGTGTACGCGACACCCATCGACGCACACGTGTGTGTGTGTGTGTGTGCGCGCGCAAAAGCCCTTTAGCCCGTCGAATGTGAAGTTTCTCTGCAAAGACCGTTGGTGCAAGTGCTGTTAGCGAGTAGCACCTAATGAAGGCCAGCATGAGAGGGTGTGGGTGGACAGCACGACGCCCGACCGCCTTTGTCTCCCCAGTGGCGATGTTTACACGCGGCAACCAGGTAGTCATTTGAGACCTGAATTGACCCTACGGGAGGCCCAGGACCACACACACACACGGTATTATGTGCTGGTGTGCGTGCCATAGTGATATCCACCCAGCAGTTTTAAGTGTACACATCACGACTGTAAACAATGGGCAGGTTATGTGTGGTGAGCTAAAGGGTGGGGTGCTCCCACCTGCCTTGCATGGACAGAATAGATGACAAAGCCCTACAGAGGAGCAGCCCTTGACCTCTGTAGTGGAGTCTCCCTTCTCGGCAGTAGAGTGGCCATGATCGGGACATTGCAGGGCTGCACCTTTGCCACCTTTCTGACGGCGAACTCCGGTCATCCTCGTAGCAGATTTTGGCTGACCATCGAACAAAGACGGTCACCGCATCACGTGGCGCTTTCAGATGCGCTTCTGCTCCGGTGTTAGGAAGCCACTGGAGGCTGCTACGCACTTTTAAATCGTCATCTAGATTGAAATCTCATTTTCTTTAGAACTGCTTCTTGTGTTTGGCTCGCTGTCCTTCCCTGCACCTCCGATTAGCTTGGTTGGCCACGTACGCTGCCTAAGGAGTTCATCATACGTACATACATGCTGCCCTTTGTTAGTTCATCCACTGCTGGATCAAGCCCCCCCCCCCACCCCTCTCTCTCTCTCCCACGCTGTGTTGGTGACTGAGGGGTCGGGTTGGTTGTTTATTCATACTTTACTACACTGGTCATTGCCGGTGGCTGGCAGGTCTGGTTCAGGTATCACTCGCCACTCGGCCTTGCATCGAACCGAAGTCAAAAGTGTAAACATTTCACTTCCTCCTGGCGGACTCGGCTCCGTAGTCTCCTCCTTTCGGCTTTCCGTGTGGTTTCTGGCACACTCGCACTAATTCTTGGCAGTATAAATAATCAGAATTGAATGATTGTTCTTATTAGTCGTCGTGGCTTGTCCACTGCTGGATGAAGGCAATCCCCTCCCTCGTATCGTCGCCATCCTAACCTGTCCTGCGATGCCACCGCCCGTTCTCTCCTTTAGCTGCCGTTTTGTTCATCGGCTGCCCTCTTCCCTTCTAACGGCAGTCTTTTTTTTTCTTCCCCAAGAACTAATACGTTACGCAAATCCTTCACGGCTTATCCCGAACCAAACTCTCTGCCAATGAGCAGATCTGCCGTGCAGAAAAAAGAAAGACTTTTGTTCGCTTTATTCTTGCTGTAAATAAATATTTTTTTTCTCGAAGTACGATTTACATATGATTACATTATGCACGGCGGCCTCCCTCACTGCGCTTGCATTAACAAGCCGGAGACATTGCTCATTGCAAATACAATTGCCCACTGTTTTTCTTTTTAATATGCATGTACTGAGTAAAATACCGATGTTTGTGTCACCGTGAGCAGCCACCCATGGGATTAAATGGGCCTCTCAACTGGAATGGGTTCGTGACCTCTGCCCAGTCGCCGATCAATGACCGCACAGAATAAGAATAAAAAAATATTTTAAAACACCACATCTTATTAAATATTTGGTTCTGTACTTAATTTGGCTATATACCATTGTTGATAATAATTAAACGCTCCGTTTGACCGGCAGTGCTGTCTGGTAGCTGTAAGAGGTAGGTAAGTGCTGCACCCTTGTGGTGGACAAGCAGCTGCGGTAGCACTTCTGTGGCGTCTCTCTCCAAAGTCCGCTCCCTCCTCGTGCGCAAAGGGGTTGATGGACCGCCCCGTGAGGGATCCGGATGTCTTGCCACGTGATGCCGACAGCACAACCAGGATAACAATTTGGGCACGAAGACGACGAGTTAAAACGAGACGGTTATCTATGGGGGACCCCTTTTTGCCGCTATCGAGATGGTGAGAACAAGGAATAGGCGCTTATCCTTTCCGGCAATAATACTACGGGGAGGTGTTTATAAGATGTTCAAACCACCAAATGGACACGTACTTGCAAGTCATCAAGTCTGCATGAACCACACGTGTTTTGTGGTAAAACACTCAAACAAACATGCTTTGATGATGATGATGAGATGTGCATTGGCCTTGGAACTGATGGCCTTCACTAGAGACGGCCTCCGTTACGGACTTGTCTCGCCACCGCTGTTAGACCCGGAGGCCAACGCCAAAAGGTGATGTGGACAAATGGCAATGCAAATATCAACGCATTCGTAGCTCGAGTTGAGCCATTGTATCTGTGCAGAACATGTGGGGGTGGGGGGGGGGGGGGGCCTTTTGGCGTCCTCTGGTCTCACACCGTTTTGACACGAGGCTCAAAAGAAAGCTGTCTCTGGCGTGGACCAATCAGTTCCAAAGACGATGCATATATTATCAGAGTGTTTTTTGTTTGCATTCTGACCACAAGTATTGTGGTTAATGCAGACATGATTCCTTGTAAAAGGTTTCAGTTTGGTGTTTTAACATCTTAACACCTATTTGTTGCCAGAAAAAATGGCAACCCGATCCAGACCAATTCACTCGAGCATTTCTCTTTTGTACAGTCGAGCAAAGTCACATTTTCTGATCCGAATGAACCCGGGACCCTCGGGTGTCGATTGATGATGAGTGACACATGACCCATGACCTTTGACTTGAGTCGCCTGACACGCAACAACCACGTGACCTTGCTAATCACGTGCGGGTTTCAAGCCAAGCAATGTCTTGAGTAGGTTGATGCAAACCAGTTTTACAGAACGGGCAGCACCCACACTTGCTTGTACGTTATTTTATAATCGTGCATCGTTACGTTTTAATGACCGTGCATCGTTCTGCTTTCTTCCACCTCCTTGCTATTCTCTCCACAGCCCTGCCCTTCAAGCAGGTGCCCGTGCTAGAGGTGGACGGCAAGATCCTCAGCCAGAGTTTTGCCATCGCTCGTTTCCTGGCCCGGGAGGCAGGTGAGATGTGCAACTGGTCACGGGGGGTGGGGGAGGGAACGGAGGGGCGGTTTGGGCCGGGTGTGTAGTGGGCACACGGGTGTTGCGGTGTGCACGCCTGGAGCGCCGAGATTTGGGCTTCCCCAGTCATACTCCAACATTCCACACTGTTGAGGGCCGTCCTCGCGAATCGTCCATCAGTCGTCATCGGTCGGTCGTGACCACTCCACCGTCGGATGAAGGCCTCTCCAAGCCGCCGCTACAATCCGCACGGCCGATTTTAGCGCAGCTTGGCTACGTACGGTGCGAAGGAAGTTCAACATACACACGTACATCCTTCAGTCTCGGAATTCAACAATCCCACCCAGCGCATGTACACGAGATGATCTCATTTGCTCCAGTCTCCTTGGTGGCCGACCTCTTGCACTTCCTTGCTCTCCAGCTGCCACTCCAACTTATCCTTCGCCTACCGGCCAACGTCCCTGCCCAGGCCCAACTGTTTAACAATCAAAACCGTGTCTACTGAGTAGGCCCTTTGTTCTCTAATTGGCACTCTTGTGCAGTGTAATACTGTATGGTATTTGCAAGGCATGAAATCTAAACGGATAATACATTTTGCTCTGACCGGGCATAATATGCTCTGTCCACTAGGAGGCAGTCGTGGAATATTGGTGGCGCTTGTTAAAACTGCAACGTTTTCCCGTGGTGGAAACTGAGTAATGAAAACAACATTTGAGCAGACAAGGGTCCGACTTGTTTTATTTAAGCAGGGGAAGTCTCCAGATCGGTTTCGGCTTTCCGAGTCTCATCGGCAGGGAGTCAAGAGCCGAATGGCTCACAGGGCTATACCTAATAAATTAACTTTGAACTTTGAGGGTGTGTGGCCTTGTTTCCCAAACTGCGGGAGCGATTCTTTTAAGGAAATCTGGATTCGGGTCTTCCCCTAGGTTTGCTCGGCCTAAACTTCGTGATGGAGGGGGTCCCTCCATTCTGCCTCCCGGGCTGACCTGAGCTCGAAGAGATTTTACGAGCGCAGAGGACTGGATAGTTTTTTTGTATCGAAGTTTCACCGATGTGTTTTATAAAGATTAGCCGGAGAGCCGGGCTATCCGATTAGTTCAATAATTACCCTGTCTGTTATCGATTGGATGACTCAACTAGTCTGATAACGCTGAAAACATTGTAAAGGTTTTAGCCTCTGTTCTTGCTCGTGATGGGCGACGTTTGGTACAGTCATCAGCATTCTTGTGATAAACTAAAATTGTTTTTTAACATGTAGAAAATGTCTTTATTTACTAAAGCATAATAATCAGCCGCGTCACGTTCGAAGTCGGGGGGCGGGGGGGGGGTCCTGCCTTTTGGAAGGCCGGCAGTTCGGTGGCCACACTTTTTTGTCAAGGCACCCCGAGTCCTCGGCCCCAATCAAGCAGAGTACTGGTCTGCAAACTACAAATTATTTATCGATTTCAAGATCACGATGTCACCACCGTGGCCAAAGCCGTTGAAGCCGCCCACCGCTGCCCCCTCGCCCAACGCCGCTCGAACCCTCCTCCGCCAGGTCCCGCAGCTGCTGCTGTGCCGAGGAGAGCGCAGCGACCTCCGTGCCCCCCCCCACTACCCCCCGACAGTGTGTCTCCTCTTCCCATTCATCGCCGGACTCGTTTAACTTTTTAAATCCTTTATATTAAGTTCGCTTGCTTGCTTGCTTGCTTGCTTGCGCGCTTACGACCATGCGAATCTTTCGGTCGTTTTTTAACCCACTTCCCGTGATCCAATCGAGCTGACATTTTGCACGCAGACTCGTTGTGCATAACAATGAATTTTTGTGAAATTTTTTTTCCAAAATTTTACACTTTTTAGGAAAAAATAAATTATATGTAATTACCAATTGCTTAATGGTGGTAGGCAATCATCTGACCCATAGGTGGCAGCCATCTCAAGCTAGAGGACGAGAGGACTGTAGCCACCACGCATATAAAGGATTTATAGTGAAAAACTTTGTTTTTACGGGTTAATTTTTTTCCATCTTGATTTTATGCTTTCGTGACTGCAGGAATCCATACTCTTTGGTTCTTGCGGTAAAGTCACGTAGGTAGAAGAAATAATAGATCACGACGTTTCGATCGCCGCACGAGCAATCGTCCTCAGGTGGGATGGAGAAACAGGCTGCTGAAACAAGTCCTCATATCTTCTTGGTTCTTTCGGTAAAGTCACGTAGAAGGGAAATAATGAAATAATAAAAATAAAACATGATTAAATATTCTCACGACGTTTCGGCCACAACGCAAGCAGCCGTCCTCGGGTGATGAACAGGTCTGTGGGAAAGACAGATGAATCCCTGCAGTCACGAAAGCTTTAAATCGAAAAGTCCTTATACATTACCGTCCCAGTTTTGTACAGCCAACGCACACACATAGTAATAAGCTCGGGCCTGCTTCCTGGTCTTAATAGCTGCTCGCTAATGACGGAAGAGAGAGAAAAAAAAACCTTCAATCGACACACACATTCATATTCTGCTTTGGAAACAAACGCTTTCTTGAATTAGATTGCGGACTAAACGCACGCACACCGCCGATGTATCGGGTCAATGCTGGGTTTTTCCATTTTGAAAAACTTTAATAACGAAAGTGGCCGTGGTTTTTTCTTTCTTTCTCCTCCTCCTCTGGTTTGCTTGGCAAAAGAAACTTGTTGACATTGCACACCGGCGAGTGCATTTCGGTATTGCTCGACGCTCGTCAGAATACAAATACTGACGGAGCAACGAATGGGAGCAATTACGTGGAATGCTGCTCTACCCACAATGTTCTTCAACTTCTTTCATCAAACATCCACCAACCAAGAATCATTTCAATTCGTAGTGGCATCTAAATGCAACCAGCATCTTGACGTTCAGGAACGGTGTAGGGCGGCAGTCATCATCCTTACTTTATTTCTTTTTGCCAGGAGAATTTGGACACGACTCGGTGCACAGTTTACCCAGTAAACGTGCTAGGTTGACCAATCGTTGAACCCACGTTGACCCAATCTTCCACGTTTACTGGGCTTTTTTGTACAGTCAATCTACCCATTGAATGTTTCCCAACGTTGCTGCTGACGTTCATGTGGCAGCGGTGTTCATCGGCAAAAACTGCAACCTAAAACGCAACAAAATATGGGCAGGAGACATTATTTCGATGGATCATGGCTTGACATTCGCAGCCCGACCCCATAAAAAACACAACAACTGTCATTCGCTACTAAGTGGTGGTGACGTCACCACGACGCTTGTGCCAGGCCACTGTGCACCTTGAGGCCACGTGAAGTGTCGAATGCCCGCTGGCAGGAGGTCACGGGGCAAACCCAGGTGCCACGGATCGACTGACTGAGATGACCGAGATGACTGGCTGATGCACCACCTGTGCCCCCTACTGTGCCAAGTTGCTGTGCTTTAGCCAAAAACACCCACACACACGCATTACGGAATTCACCTTCCCCGATCGCTGCGAGCACCGGCGGTGATTGCTCGGCAACGCGAGCGTGGCGCCGCGCTCACCCCTGGCGGCGCGCGTCGTTGGCGCCCTCTGCCTTGCGATGGATGGGTGCAGGGGTCGCCGGCAAGACGAGTCTGGAGCAGGCCCAGGCTGACATGTTGGTGGACACCATCTTCGAACCCGTCGTGCTCGTCCCCTGGCGTGAACAGGACGAGGCTGTCAAGGTGATTGCCCCCCTGTGTGTGTGTGTGTTCACTCGTGTGTTCACGTGCGTATGTGAGGGGAGCGGTAGTGTTGCAGTTAGCGCCGCTGCGCTACCAACCCGGCGACCCGGAGTTCGATTCCCGCTCGTGGCCAACACCGGTGACGAGTATCTGAACCGGTTCCTGGGCTTCCCCTAGGTCGACTCCTGCCAGCGAGCCTTCGACACTTCACATGGCCTCAATGTGCACCTAGCCTGGCACAAAGTGTGCACCTAGCTCATGGTGACATCGCCACCACTTAGTGGCAAATTGTTGTGTGGTTGTGGTTAGCATGCTGCACTATGCACCTGGTGATTTGGGTTCGATTCCCGCTCTCGTCCACCAACACCACTGACAATTATCTGAACAAGTCCTCGGCCTCGCCTAGATCGAGCCGGGCGTGGTGCTGGCCACCCACCCCCCTCGTGTGCCGTGCCAGCCTTCATAAGTGCTTGAAAAGTTTGTTGAGGCTATAGGGGGGATCTTTGCATATGTGTGCTGGACTACCGTGTGCTTTTGTAACGTTACCCTGGTGGTAGTGTGGTGGTGTTGATGCCATTGTTGCTTTTGCAAAAATGTAAGTGTCCCTCCTCACTGATGGTTTCGTCCACTTTAGTAATAACAATTCCCTATACCCGGCAACACAATTGCGGCAACGATTGTGAAAGTCTTCAATGAGTTTTAAGACTTTTTCAGGATGCTTGAGCCAATTCCATTAATGGGGTGTGTTTGGCTGCATGATGGATTAACCCACCATGCATACGAGTGGAGGGGAGCCGTGAATGATACTCTTCACTTCCATATCCGAAGTAAATGCTGCGAGTCACGACTTGTTGAATTGTGTTCAGCGTTTTCCTTTTCCCCATCGTCATTGTCTGCAGAAGGAGAAAATTGAGAAACTGTTCAAAGACACCGTGCCTGGGTGGCTGGCCAACCTCGAAGCGTACCTGGGCGACAACACCTGGTTTGTTGGAGATTCGGTGAGTCCCCACCATCGTTAGCTTGTCCGAGACCACTTGTCATTCTAAACAGACGCAATTTAATATTCCCAGCTAAGCGCGGTGGTGCTAAAGCAGGGGTGGGGAACGTCCAGCCCGCGAAATCATTTGGGTCTGGCCCTGCCAAGACAACCGCAGGCAGGACTCGAAATTCAATAAATCTAGGAGCAAACCTGGAAAAGCAGTTGCGAGTAGCAACATCATCAATACCAGCTAACATCACACGCCTCGCCAAAGAGAAGCAGTTCCAGCCATCGCATTAGGGGGTGAGTTAATTAAATGTTTGACCCAAATATAACGGGCACATTTTTAAGTTTATAATTTTGTATGGCCCGCGAATGATGTTATAAATATTCAAATGGCCCTTGGCAGAAAAAGGTGCTAAAGCAACGTGTAAACAACTGGTAATAATAATGTAATTTATTATTCAAGACATTCTTAATGAGTTTCAGGAGTGTCTTGCATCGCGGGGGTTTGGCCAATTCATTAGAGTTTTTTTTTTGCGTCTGGGAGGCATCTCAAGGTATACAGATGGTGGGTTCACCAACCCACTTTCTGTCGAGCAATACCTTGGCCACCTTGCAGCGAATATCAGGTTGGGGGAGTTTTCACGTCGACTTTATCACGTCAGCTCTTCGCTTTAGAGGTCTGGATCGGAGGAATGTGCCAACTTGTGAGTGCGTGAATACCTTCCGGAAACTGGAATACAAAGCAAGGCTTAAAGGACTGGTGGATTGATGCCACACGCTGTTACCCCTCTTCTGCTGGCACATCCGAGGCAAGCCAGGGTGGTGCCCTTGTGGTACAGGTGGCTTACCAGCTGGCTATTACCCAAAAGCAGAGTTGGAAACCGAACCGTGATACGGTGGCCTCGCAAGACATTCAAGTATTTCTCGGATCCAATCTGGGCCTGGGGCACAGTTTATAATTTTTCCATATTTTAAAATATCTGGGTTAGATTGGGTAAACATTGACGACATTAACCCACCCACCCCCCAACTGATATTGCACCTGATAGGCCCACAGGGATGGCATCACCTTTGCTCCCTCTATTTAAGACCGAAACAGGAGGACTTCTGGCTATCGCCTGATGAGGCTGGTTGTTATCAGCAGTGAAACGCTGTACTCTGCTTGTAAATGTTGTGCGTTTACTCTCCCAACGCACCGGCGTGCTGAAGTAGTCACTAATTGGCACGTTTTGTTTACGTGACGAACCTTACTAATTGGTTGTGGCGGGTTTAACGACACATTTATAATTATGTGATCTCGCCCAAATAAAACCTTTATTATGCACAATATTGGCCGCAAAAGCCTACGTGTTGAACTTGGTAATTTGTTTTGTGCTGATGGCAACAAGTCCATCGCGTGTTGCGACAACAAACAACAAATAAACAAACAACAACAACAACCTGGAAACGTCTTGACCCACCCCTGGGCTTGGCTCAACACGGTCCCCACGCGTGATGCAGTTGTACAGCAGGGGGAAAAAACAGTTGTTTTTTGGGGAAGGCGCCTGATATACGATTGGGCCATGCAAAGACAAACCGTCGTCTGGGGAAGGGGGTCCCAGAAAAGCATTCTTAGGGCTACCAATGCTGCCGACCTTCGGGAGGAAAGCACCGTTTTGCCGCGAGCCAGAAGCGATGCGATACGACGCCGACGAGGAGGAGTTGTTGACGTGATCAAGGGCTGAATGTCGGGATGGGGTAGGGGTTAGTTGGTGGCCCATTTCGTTGAGAGACCCCTTTTTCACGGTCTCGGAAGCCCTGTCCATCGTCAACAGGTATCTTTTTTTTAACGAGCACACAAAGCACACGGTGCTGGGGAGGGAGGCGGGGGAAGGATGGGTGGTCGTACGCACTCGTTCTCTAAAAGCGACATGTAACGATGACGCGGTATTTCTACGTCGCTTTCCAGCCCCCCAGTGGGAATGCGGAATTAGAGTAAACGAATTTGGCCGACCCCACCACCCACATTGTGGGTGCACGTTAACATAACGATGGGGATTCTTGCTCTAGATCTCTCTCGTGGACATCCGAACGGTGGTTCTCGATTTTGACTGTAAAATACGAGGCTCGCTCTGTTATTATTAGCACTGCAGAACTCATTTTGTCCTCGGCGGTTAATTTCAACGGAGCGGTTTTGTGTCCCGTACTGTTTGTTTGTATGTATGCCAGGAGCAGCATTACGCGTGTGCTTATTAGCAGCTGCCGCTTTCTCTGCCGACTGATACGTAGCATTGACGGTGATTTTATTGGTACTCGTATAATCCTCGTCATAGCCCCGACAAAAAATTTCGAACTTGCAGGTAACTCGTATAGCAAAAGTTACCGTGTCTTCATCATCATCATCACCATCTTTAGCCACAATCGATCCACTGCTGGATGAATGCCTGCCCAAGCCGTCGCCATCTCTCGCGATCCTTCGATGCAACAATCCACCTCGCAAAGCTATTCAGTTTTTTTTATATAAGACATTTTCATTCCACATCCTCCCTCACATCCTGACGTTTCCGGACGCTATTACCAGGGGCATCGGCGGTGTCGGGCACAAGCGGTTTCATTGGAGCAGGCGGAGTGGGGGTGGGGGAATTTTATTTGGGGGAGGTTGCCCAGGTCATTGCCGTTCTGGGCTTGGGTATTTAAGACTGGTCTAAGGTTCAGGAATGGTGTTATTATATTTTTATTGTCGTACGCTGTTGCGATTTTTTTTTTTTTAACACGACGGTTGACATGTGGCGTTTCTCGCATTCCGCCGTGTGTACAGGTGACCTGGGCCGACTTCCAGTGGCACATCGCCAGCGTGGTGCTGGACACGTTGAAGCCCGGCTTCCTGAAGGGGTACAGCAAGCTCGAGGCCCTGCGAGACCGCGTGGGCGCCCTGCCCAAAATCGCGGCCTACCTGAAGGCTCGTCCCGTAACCCCCATGTGAGAATGCTCCTTTTTTTGAAAACGAACAAGAATATAAAAAAACGCCACTACAACAAACCCACGCGGACTTCCATCGTAAAATTTACCTCATTTCGTCCTGACCACCTGCCGTTCAGTGCAGCAGGTCCACCTGATACGTTTTGACGGATATTTGTTCTCCTACTCTGCATCACGAGCCAGGCCACATGCGCACACAAATGGCCCTCAACTTGTAGCCAGTGTCAATTTGTTAAATCTGGTCGCACCACAGATGCATGAACAACCTCCCAGATTCTAATATGAATCCTCAACTTTTGCTTCTACAGGGAAGGGGGTGGGGGATGAAGTGACAATCTGGTTTGCTGGAAAGAAAATGTGTGCATTCTGTAACAAAGCGAAATGCTCAATAGTTGGCCATAATATGTTTAGTGACCTTTTTTTGAGCAATTCACATTTGCCACACCACTTAGGACAAAGCCAACTGAAATGCAGCGTCGGATTAGTGCACGAGTGGGGTTTGCAACCTGAAAGGCTTGTGTGTTTAGGGAGAAGGCTCTAAAAAAGTCATGATATGGGTATGGTTTGTGATGGTGTGGTTGTAAAATGACCAATTGGTGAAGCTGGTGTTTTGGCATCTGTTAAACATTCTTTTTCATATGCAGCTGATTATGCTGTAATTTGTGTTCAGTGACTTGAATAAAAATTATTTGAATACATTTGTAAGGATCTGGCAATGTTTTGTGTTTTTCATAATTTGAGCGTATGGCGGGAAAGACGAGCAGCAGCGTTGAAACGTCTTTAAAAAAACGCTACGGTTTTTTTTTCCCAACTGATTCAGGGGTGGGGGGGGGTGGAGGCGGTAGACTGTGTCAATCCCAGAAACCACCGCTAGCATGTTGCAGGGATGGGGCGCATTCGTCCGTGTGTTGCGTTCCGATGGCTTGAAATTCGCCACAATCGCAGTTGGCCGATCCTTTTGACCGTCCATTTGTGGGAGGTGCATGTGCATCTCCCACGTTGGAGCGAGGTCTATGGCGGTCACGAGAGAGAAGAAGCCCCGTGCTTCCACCATCGGGTCCTCGATGACGAATGGTGTTGCCACGATCGTAGCCGGTCCACGACTTTTGGACCACCAGAGCGCCCATGTGTTTATTTTCAGCTGCTACAGACTCGAGCTCAAGTACGTACTTCTAAACAGCTCTTGTAAAGTTCAAGTCAAAAATTATTCTGGTCAACACAAGTTGCTAAATATGTGTGTGTGTAATGATCTTGTTTGCATGTGAACTTATTTCGCACCATACGTAGCCAACCGGTGGTGTAGCACAAGCAATAATTCATGAGCACATTTTAATAAATGTACATGAAACGGCCCTTTTTATCCACCACTGGATGAGGGCCTCTTACAAACTGCAGGTTCTGGGGGTTTTCGGATCCCACTTTATCGCGTTGGTCCCTGTGGGTTGGCAATGGTGGGAAGCGGAAACACTGGAGCGTGTAACTGGCAGTCGTTCCCGGTACGGCGTGTGAGCATGGATTTGAGTCGACAGCATGGGTGGCTGGGGGAGTGGGGAGAGTTCCATATTGTGGGGGGCAGCTTGGACGAGGAGCGGCCTCGCACAGCCTCCACACAGCGGAGGTGTCTGTGTTCACTCCTTTTCAGAGGGGGGCCATGTCAGACATCGTCAGTGTGAGGGCCTGCTACACCGGCCCTGTTCTAGAGTTTATGTATTTGTTTGAGGCCTCACGTCCAGGGGTCGCCAATGGCCCACGGACCTTACAATGGAGCACACTGGTGTATGTGATGGGCTGTAGAGATACTGTGTGTGTGTGTGTTCTTTGTTATCTCCCTTTCACACTTTCACCTACCCCACGATTATCTCTCCGGGCGACTCGGTTGAAACAGTGGGGTGGTAAATTTTTACTTAAAATTTTCGTGACTGCAGGAATTCATATTCTATGATTCTTTCCGTAAAGTCACGTACATAGAAAAAAAATAACAATAAAATAATAAAAATTAAAATTAAGTGAATAAAAATAAGAAAAATATCACGACGTTTATTACTTCATTATTTTTTCTATCTACGTGACTTTACCGAAAGAACCATAGAATAAGTGGGGCGGTAGTTTATTGAATCCTCCAGACCAAATCCACCTCAGCGGTACAAATGTCCACGCCGCAGTCGAGCAGCGGGTCGCGTGCGGTGTCGTACGGTTTGGGTACTCTCCTACCTTCCAAGACGTCTCGCCAGTGTGGAAGAGTAGGCCAAGTACTCTCGAGGCCAAATACATGTACACTGTCTAGAGCTCCCTCCAGTGGAGACCTTCCACCAACAGCAGCTGTGCCTTTTTATTATTTTACACGGTTTTATTTAACTCAATGTGTCTGTATCCTCAAATCCTGTAACTCAATTTTAACCCACTTCCCAATGTCGTATCGACTGCAAACTTGGTATACATACGTCATACTGATGACAATACTATAGTCTATCATAACAATATATATATTTGTAAACAATCATTTTTATATGTTCTGTTTCGTCTTGGGTCTAATTATCCCACGCTCAACTCACGTTGGCTGTAATTGGCCACGGCCCCTTACGTTGTGGCAAGCTTCGGGGCCACTTCCTGGAGTCGTGGAGTTCTGCCATTACTCGTACGGTACATTTCATTAAAGCGAGTTATTAAAAAAGTGTTTTTAAATATTACTTATTGTTACCCCATTCACATGTAATGCACGTGCAGTGTTAAGGCACGTTGGACTTCTTTCGCACCGTACGTAGCCAACGGGGCTAATCCGGTTCACCGCGTATGGCCTCGGGGTACAGCGGACAAACAGCGCTCAGCGAACCTTGACCCCGAGGAAAGTTCCTCACCAGGTCACGTTCGCACAGGTTGAGGCAGGCGGCGGGGATTCTACCACGCTCTGGTGCGCGCTGCCGCATCGATTGGTAGCGTTACGTAAATACGTACGGCAGCAGCGGGAACACATTGTCCTGCGGAGGGAGCTGGTAGGAACGTTGGGTTGCTCGGTCAATGGCCAGGGTCAACGGCGGCGTGGTGTATTCCGCAAATATGCCCGACTGTGAGGGCGGGCACAAGCTGGCGTGAAGTAGGTTAAACGTTGAGTTGTATAAGGGCACCACGGGGTGACCAGCCCCTCCCCACCCAGCCCCACCCCTCCCACCCCCCACCCAGCCCCACCCTCCCCACCCAGCCCCTCCCCACCCAGTCCCGTTGACCCTGGCCATTGACCGAGCAACCCAACGTTCCTATCAGCTCCCTCCGCAGGAATGTGTTTTATTCAAAGAGATATATTGGGTTACATTTTAGTTTGTCATACAAAAAAATACATCGGTCACTTTTTTTTTGCGTAGTCCCTAGGGGTAAGCAGTGGCTCTGGTTTGTTGCCTATCGGAATAATCGGTGCCCCGGATTGATGGTCACACCACCACTGCCTCCAAGGAAGAATGCCAAAGTCATGGGGAGTACGTTCTCTCCTGCGGATGGGTGGGGTGCGTGGGGGTTTACTTCAGGACGTGGAACAAGGCGTCTTGTCAAACCCCGCCGTCTGTGCGGACTGTGAGGGTGCCTGTGGACGCATCGTGAGCGTGGTTCGGTGAGGGTTGGGTGCAAGTCAGGGGGCAATCGTGGACTTTGGGAGCATACCATTGCTGTTTTGTACAACGTGGTCCAGATGTCTTGTGACCGTCAATTAATTGTGCCATGAAATATTGTTTTCCTCTTTGCATATGCATTTCATTTATTTAAATAAAGGAAAATATATTATATAACGTTTTAGAGTATTGATTGGTGGGGGGGGGGGGGTGTCACAAAACATCTGGACCACCATATACAATAGATTTTGCTGCGTTGCAATTGCAACCCCCTGCTGTGATGGCAGTCACGACCATCGTGTCGAGTACAACTTAGGTTGTGAGTGAGAGCTCGACGCCAATGATGAGGTGGCCGAGTGGGATGAGGGTGAGGTGCCTGGCTTATAATCACGCAGACGTGGGTTCGAATCCATCATTTTCTTGCCACAATATTTTTGGACTACATATATATTTTTTCGGGTAAAAGTGATAGTAATACACGTAAAGTAGTAATAAAACATTATGTACTTTATTTTAGATATTTTAAAACATCGCAAACAAGTGGGATATCAATGTTAAATATCGGTGTTCATGTTTGGCATCAGCTACTTAAGACACTAGACGTCCAGTGCCCAACTACAAAGTTACTTGGTGTAGTGGGAATGTTCGTTACCTTTTACTCTGGCGAGCTGGGTTCAAACCCAACTCTTTCAATGTTTTATATATTTTTTTTTATTTGACAACTCACGTGATGACGTCATCACGCACAGTATCACAGAGCCACGTGCGTGCAGAGTGCATTCACTTAAAGCACCCGAAGCCCTGAGTTCTATGTGGGAGCGGCAGTGGCTCAGCCTGCTGAGTCAGGAGACTGGCAACGTAGAAGTGCTGGGTTCGAATCCCACCAATGAATATGTGGAATCAACGCAAGCCGACGCTCCAAACCAGGTGAGTGAAATAATATAATACATGTGGCTATCCTAACATACATGTGATGTGTCTCTGTTACAGATACATGAGTGTGCTGTCTCTGTGTAATTGGCAGACATGGGTGTCCAAGATGAGACTGTGGCAGAGCAGGAAGATACCTGGAGGGAGGCATAAGGGGAGGAAGAGATGGGACAAAGCAGAATTATTATTTTTTGCAATAAGCAAAACGTGTGGCCACTAGGGGGCGCTCTTCTACCACTAGGGGGCGCTGTCTACCACAAGGGGGCGCTGTTTCAATGCGTTTTGCCCTTTAAAACGGTCATTTTTAAACAAACTTACATATTTACACGGATTTAAGCCCTAAGCCACGGGTTTACGCAAAATCGTAGTGAAAATAGTAAATTTTGTGGGAAAAGGCACAATTTTAACGGTAAATTGCATTACAATTACTATTACTATGCCAAAAAAATGTTTGTTGCAAATTATTATAACAATTGATTAAGAACAAAAAGTTTCGGTGCTTATTTTCACAGCGATTTTGCACGCAAAAATGTGCGTTAAGGGCTAATATTAGTTGATGAATGGACATTTTTGCTTCAAAATGAGCGTTTCCAAAGCAACATGTAATCCAACAGAGTAGCCCTCGAGTTATTATTTATACGACCATAACATGTACGTCCTAAGAGCTTTAAGCGAGAACAAAATGCAAATCTAAAAGAAAAAAATTCACATTGCGATTTTAACACAATTTCTAAACAAGCCCCATTTCCAGGAAGCACACCGCAAATAAACTACTTGCTAAAGAAAGACAGCTCTCACGAAACACGAACTGACGTGACGCACACATTGTGGCATCATGGCCTGTCGGATACAAAGGCGTCTCAAACTCAGCTTCATGGCGCTGGGTCCACGGGTTTCAGACGCCGAGACCCCACGTCCAAGTGCTGAATCTCTGGTTCCAGGCGCTGAGTCCACAGGGGCTATAAACTGCCGCTCTGACACATGGAGTTGTAGTCAATCGCTAACCCTATCCACAACACCCCCCCCTCCACCACCTATCAACATTCATGGTGGGGGTCGCTTCCTCTCGTTGCTGAACCCTGCGTCCGGAGTTGCCCTCCCCCCTCGGCTGTTGGCACTGCGTAGACGTCAAGGCTGTAATTATAATATCCCCCCCAATATTCAAATATGCTCAAAATGCCCCCCCCCCCCAATATATTGCTATAAAAAGATAATTGCTATGCTATGTAAATAAGAACAACAATTTGCTAAACCTTGGCCACAATATCTGGACTGTCTTCATATAACAATGCATAGATTTCTGTTTACATGATTGTGGTTGTACTTTATTAATCCCTAATCTCTGCCATTACATACAATGAAACGAGAAATGGTAAAAAAAAAGTAAAAACAGAGCAATGTAATACAATACACCATTAGACATTGCAAAAAAATAAATAAAAAGTCCATCCCATGTGTCAGTGAATTTTTTGTATATTTTAGGCAGGAAATGAGTTTTCAAATGTACATATATTTCTGGGTTGGGACCCCCCAGACCCCCTGGAAGATGTGGTCCCCCCCAATGTTGACTCCATTGCTACGGCCTTGGTAGACGTATCGACGTCTAAGATCAGTCTCCAACTCGTTCCTTTCCACCCAATTGCCACCCATCCCCCCTCATCTCTGTGCGTGTGAAGTTTTCGTCTTTCCCTCGAAGATGCCCACCTGACCATCGTCTAACACTGGAGTTACTGGACACGTATAGAACACAGACCCATGAATAACCAACCATTCTCTTCGCTCCACCTTACAAAACGCACTCGTGTCGCCCTCTCGTGGCTCACGGGACGCAAAGCTCGAGATTAAATGGAGAGGGAAGGGAGAGTTTAACCACAACAGACACAGTGCCACTTACACTCTTCACTCAGTCGTGAATGGCCTGCCTGCCTGCCTGCCTTGCTTTCCCAGTGCTGTAATTGGCTCTCGCCTGGCCATGCATTAGCAGAAGTCGAACTCCCGCGTGACTGTCAAGGAGACGGTAAAGACCCCACGGGGACATCGGTATTGCAAAATAAATAAATCCACCAGACCACGATCCAAACGTGGTTTGAAAAAAAAACCCCAACTGGAAGAACATCAATCACACAGATACACAGCTACCATTAAACTCCCACTCCACATCACGCAGGCAACTTCACTGAGCAATTTTTCGTTCCTTAAGACTCGTCTTTTTTCAAGAGCAAATCCCTTTACTACTTCCTATCCACATCCTTAAAACCTTAACCATCCTTCCCCTTCCTAACCTCGCCAGCACCCCCCTTTCCCTATCATCACACTTCCTTGCAATCTATTCCCCTCCCCAACACTCAAACTCCATCCCTTTTCCCCATCAGCCAATGACTAATAATCTACCATTTATCATCCTTATAAAGCGCTTATATATATAAAAAACGCGCTATATAATATTCAGGATAAGATTAGTCGTGACTGGTCGTAGCATTCTATCGCAATTGGCTTTGAGCGCCACACGCATATGGCGAAAGTAAATCGTTTGCTACGCTGAAGACCGTGCGGTTTAATTACATTTTATATTATTTTATTATTTCCCTTCTACGTGACTTTACCGAAAGAACCAAGAATATATATATACCGTGGGGTTTGTTGGTGATGTTTTTTCCCACGAGACTCGAGACTCAACATCGGACGAGCGCCTCGTTCGCTCACCTCGGGGCCTCCTTGCTCCAGCCTCTCCCTCCGGGTCAAAGGGTCAGAGGTTGCAGGGTCTCCACCTCGCTCTGCCATCCATCCCTGCGGCCTCCAAACTCCCCGAGTCGCCTCTCAGGGACCACGGAGCGGACCACGTGGGCGACTGAGCTGCACGCTCGGGACGCTGACACCCGGGATCGAACCGGGTGCGCGGATTCCGCCTCTGTGGTCCGGGGAACTGACTCTCAGATTCCCGAGGAAAGCGTCACCGGGGGGCGGGGGGGGATGTTGGAGTCCTCAATGCGTTCACGTTGACTCCGTCCCGTGTGGCGATGCTCACCTGTGTTGAGCGCCCTCACCTGGGTGGTCTGTGCAGGATCCCAATAGCCGTGTGTGTGGTGGAGTGGGAGGATGTGTGTGTGTGGAGTAGGGATGTGTGTGTTGTGGGGATGTGAGTGTGATGGAGTAGGAATGTGTGTGTGGTGGAGTAGGCATGTGTGTGTGGTGGAGTAGGCATGTGTGTGTGGTGGAGTAGGCATGTGTGTGTGGTGGAGTGGGCATGTGTGTGTGTGGTGTAGGGGGATGTTTGTGTGTGGTGGGGATGTGTGTGTGTGTGGAGTAAG
The DNA here is from genome assembly GCF_015708825.2 of Lethenteron reissneri. Lineage (NCBI taxonomy): Eukaryota > Metazoa > Chordata > Hyperoartia > Petromyzontiformes > Petromyzontidae > Lethenteron > Lethenteron reissneri. Next base: position 5,763,468 of record NC_083825.1, on the reverse strand, counting down.
GATGTGTGTGTGTTGTGGGGATGTGTGTGTAGTTGAGTAATAATGTGTGTGTGTAGAGTGGGGATGTGTGTAGAGTGGGGATGTGTGTGTAGAGTGGGGATGTGTGTGTGGAGTAGGGATGTGTGTAGAGTGGGGATGTGTGTGTAGTGGAGTAGAAATGTGTGTGTGGTGGAGTGGGCATGTGTGTGTGGAGCGGCATTGCAACGCTTAGCGCACTGCGCTACGAAACCCGTGACCCGAGTTCGATTCCCGCTCACGGCCACCAAAACCAGTGACGATTATCTGAACCAATCCTGGGCCTACCCTAGGTAGACTCGGCATCAAATTAGTACCTCGTGCGGTGTGCAAACACCGCCACTGGGGAGACAAAGGCGGCCCATGTGTGGTGTTGCGGTCTTGTGCCACCCCCCCCTCTTGTGTGCAGTGCTCGCTAACAGCACTTGCCCCAACAATCTGTTACAGGCTATACGGGGGATCTTTGTCTTCTTCTTTTTCTCCGTCACATCGACGTTGATACCTCCGATAACGTCAGCATAACGTCAGCATCTTCGTGTGTTCTGATGTGGTAGGAAACCAGATTTCTCAGGACAACTCACCGGAGACAGGCAGGTAACCCCTCCTTCCACCCCACCTGTCTCCCCCACATCCCCCCCTCGCCTTAATGTTTGTAGTCAGGACATTTAAACCTCATAAGCCCACCGGCTCTCGCATAAACTGCGTCGTGACGTCATTGTATGTCTGTTGAAGGTGAACGACACGGCCAATTCATCTCGACGAGCTCTGCATGATGCGCTAATCAAAGTTTCAAAGTTGTGTTTCTTTCGCGCATTCGTCCTCGCCGCTGCGCTTGGATACGACACGACACGACAGAATGATCCGCGCCAGGCGGGTCGCGGCGTTTATGTGCGCGGTGGGACGGAGTCGCCAAAAATGAAGTCATTAATTGCGATTTTGACATTCCGTTTATTCGGGACCCCGGGGTCCCGCCGTAAAGTTCATTTGTCTGCCTTAAAAATTAAGCTGGGCCAACAGCGCAACGTACAGAATGGTCCAGATGTCTCGTGACACCCCCCCCCCCTCTCCATTTAATTCTCTAAAGCTTTATCTATTTTTTAAGCAATGTTTATTTAAAACAAATTAATATTCAAAGGGGGGGGGGGGGGGGACAAGTTAGGGGTCAACTAATTGGAGTTCACAAGACATCTGGACCACCCTGTACAATCTTGTTGCCCACACAAACGGTCCCAGCGCTAAGTCAATACCAGGAGCAGGCAGCGTTGAGTCATATTCAGTGTTGGTTTTCCCATTAAGGACATTTTTTGGCGAAATAATAAAAAAAATCCATAAATTGTTTTAAAAGACTGTGAGTCAATTAAACATCGGATGCCACGGTAGCACATTTCGTGACATGAAAAATAAGCTGTTGTTTTTGTTGTTGTTCTGGAAAGTGCAAATGTGATTGAAATTATCCGACTAATTTCACTTACCGTTGGGAAAAAAATGCCTAATTTATTAAGCGCACACATCTGGGACGGCTGGGGTGACTCGGAGGTCAGAGAGATGAGCTTATCAATGCTTATGTATCCCGAGTTTGGGGCCGTCCATAAATGACGTCACGCACCTAGGGGGGGGGGGGGTCAGATATTTGTGACGATGTGTGACGAGGGGGGAGGGCGGGTGAGAAATGTGACGTCACATCAAAATGCGCAACTTAAAATAAATATAGATTTAAATTTCGATTTAAAGCTTTCGTGACTGCAGGGATTCATATTCGTGGTTCTTTCGGTAAAGTCACGTAAAAGGGAAATAATAAAATAATACAAATAAAAGAATTAAATTCTCACGACGTTTCGATTGCAACACAAACAATCATCATCAGGTGTGAAAACCACAGCAAGAAATGTTTTTCAATTTTTTTCAAATTTTCTTGCTGTGGTTTTCACACCTGATGATGATTTCTTGTATTGCAATCGAAACGTCGTGAGAATTTTATAGTTGAATTTTTATTATTTTATTATTTCCCTTCCAAGTGACTTTACCGAAAGGACCAATAATATAAATATAGAATTGTTATAACAACACTAATTGTTATAACAACACTCCTACAACATCAGAGTGCAGCGCCACATTAAATACGCACTACATTGACAATAGTTTAAAGCGATTTGAAGCATGCTTTATTTTAAAATGTAAATATGGTTTTGGGGGGGGGGGGGCAGAGCTTTGTGACGTCATATTTAAGGGGGGGTCTGACTTTTTGTGACGCAGTGTGACGAGGGGGGGGGGGGTCAAAAATCGTCCAAAATCGCGTGACGTCATTTATGGACGGCCCCTTTGAGTTTGGCTTTTAAACTGGGTTCTCCTTTCCTGGCCCAGCCGCAAATGCAACAGACACGTACCAACGCCCGAATTTTGGGCTTTTCACTCAATTGGGCTACACTCCACATCTTAAGAGTCGTTATCACGCTGATGGGGCTTCACGGTCACGTGACAATCGCACAGCCTGTCGGGAGACTTGAGTCTCGTCTCTTCGGCAGTCATTCTCTGTCACCGCCTAATGCAGCAGCAGAGGTCGCAACCGGGTACCCGATACCCGTACCCTACCCGATACCTGGCTACCCGTACCCGGCCGGGTACGGGTACCCGTTTGCGACCCTGGTGCGGCGGGTACGGGTAGACCGTGAGTCACTGGTGAGTAACTGTTCGTCACTCATTTCCCAACGTCTTGTCTCTTCTCACAATTCAAGTTCCTAGAATCAACCCACCCGCGCCTGCAACATGGTTTCATCCCAGAGGTCGCAATCAGGTACCCGATGGGTACGGCCGGGTACGGGTACCCGTTTGCGACCCTAGTGCGGCCGGGTACGGGTAAGGAATCAAAACCCGTTTGCGACCTCTGTGCAGCAGACGAAAACCAGAGGTTGATTTGCCGAGTCAATCCCATTGAGCTAAGAAGTTCTTTCACAAGGGCGACACGGTCGTCCAAGAGTCTACGCCGACGTTTGGACAATTGTTGGAATAAACCACACAGTTACATGGTCTTTTAAAAATGCTTTTTCCAAGTCTGTTTTAAATATATATTTTTTTCCCCCTTTTAACATAAAAGTTCAAGGATCTTTTATTTCACGTGACTGGAGCTCCAAATGAGTTGACAGAGCTTGTGTGTGTGTTTTTTTTATTCAATGAAATGATTTCTGTACACGTCGTCTTGACAACATCGTATTGTTTTTCCCCCTCTCCATTAAACACATCTGATGGTGAACACAACCGGTCGTTCAAAATACAGGGAGACTCACACCGCACAAGGAAAATAGCTACTTACACTAATCACGTCGTTTTTTTTATACATAAATTATTCACCGTTCTCATTCGCCGCAGACGCTGTGCTCTCCTTAGTAAACCTCGCGGTGAAGGATGCGTATGAAAGCCGTATGAAATTCAGTTGAAACATTGTCATCGTTTTATAATATGTACATACATTTTACGCTTGTGTTTTTTCTCTCTCTCTCTCATTCTTTTGCTTGCTTGCTTGTAAGGATTGACTCTTGCGTTGGGGAGTACCTCCATACATTCCAGCTTGGGAACAGCTTGCTTGGGCGGTGGAGCTCGTCGCGGACAGAGTTATCGGTAAACGGAATCATTCATCCTTACGTAGCCGGCCATCAAAAGACGAGCGAGAATCCTCGCGGTCGCATCCACATCCCACGCCCTCCCCCCACCACACCGATCCACCACTGCCCCCCTGCACCCACCCCCCGCCGCCCCCACGAAGCTCAATCCGCACGAGGCTCGTGGCGCGAGGCCTCGTCGACGACTCTTCTTCTTCGACTTCGACTCGGTGACAAGTCGCGAAGCGGCCGGCGCTTCTCGCGAGGTCCGCCACGGGAGATCGAGTGGGTGGAGGGAGGGGGGGGGGGCTGGGATGTGGGGGCAGGGGGGTGGGTGGGGGTGGGTCCCTCGGTGACGACGAGAAGCAGGCCGCTACCCGGGTCCGGCCGTGGCTCCGCGTCAAATCGAGGTGCCCCTCATCGTCTCGCACGACTGCTCGGGGATGTATCCGCTCGGAGCCTGGAAGGTGACGCGACCGGAGCCGAGCGACTTGAGCGGACTCTGCTGCTGCTGCTGCCTCTGCAGACCCCCGTTGGGCGCGCGGTGCTTCAGGACGAGCGGCGGCTGCTGCTGCTGCTGCTGCACGTGGTGTTGGTGCTGGTGGTGCTGGTGGTGCTGGTGATGGGACGACGACTCGGGCCCGGCCATCGCCATGCCGGGCGGCATGCGCTGAGGCTCGGGCAGGAAGGAGTTGACGGGCATGGCGAGGGAGCGGTAGTCCCGCGGTGCGCCGACCTCGCACGCCAGCATCTCGATGGAGGGCAGCGAGAAGGGCTTGTGCATGCCGCCTCCGCCAACCACTCCCTCGTCCAGCATGCCGCGCTCTCCGACGACGCCGACGCCGCCGCCACCGCCGCCCGACGACGACGACGACATCTGGGGGTGAACCTGCTCCATCTCCAGCTCCTTGTCCTCCTTGCGTGGCGAGGACACAGCGCGAGAGAGGCAAGCGCGCGCGCAGCGGACACTTGCTGTCATCGTGCGCCCCCGTGCCAATAGCAATCGCGGTTATTATCATCGCGCCTTCCGATTCGCGCGGTTGGCTACGAACGGCGCGAAAGGAGCTCGACATGCGTGCGTACATCGGGATCATCGTCCACGATAAAAAAAACACTCCCCCAAGTCGTCTGCGATGTAACAATCCACATATCCCCCTGCGTATCATAGCACTAGCTCACGAGGATAGCGCTAACCATCTTGAGCCAAACGTGAAAGTAAATACCAGGAATCGTGGATGTTGCAGCCTCTCAGGCTGCGTATGCTCAAGCAGCCAGGGCACTATTCCAGATTGCTTTGTTACGCTTCAGCGATTGAATTTCACCGCAAGAGAACACTTGCCATTGTTATTGCACCTGTTTATCCAGGAAATCCTCACTGAGTCTCAGCACTATTTTTCAGGAGGGTCCTGCCAAGTTTTCTCAGCAGTGGACAACGTCATTGTGCAATCCCAAGTGAGTAATTTGAAGGAGATTTTCCAGCGGTAGTATATTTGGTCATTACCAGTTGCATAACACGGGATTTTTATTGTTGTTTTAGCAATGGGAGGATACCGGCGAATCTGGAGGCAACCCACGCTGACCACGGGGGTGAGCATCCAAACTCCGCACAGAAAGCCATCCCAGTCTGGAATTGAACCCGGGAATTTCTTGCTACGAGGCACTGGTGCTATCAGCCTTTATAGGTGCTCACTAACAACACTTGGCCCAACAGTTTCTTAAAGGCTATACGGGGGGCCTTTGCCTTTGTATCCTTGCACAATGGGGCAAGGATACGATGCCGCTTGTGCATCTGGCAGTCATCTCGACCAGCCAACCCATGGCACCTAGCTTTGACCACGTGACTCCTGCCAGCAGCGAGCCTTCGCCACTTCATGTGGCCTCAGAGTGCACCGAGCCTGGCGAGATGTTAACTACCTCGCCTGGTATACAGGAGGTCGTGGGTTCGATCCCGACCATGACGCCTGCTGTATATTTGGAGTTTGCGTGTGTTTCACGTGGTCGCGTGGCTTGTTCTCCAAGTCCTCCGGTTTTACCCCTCCACATTTGGAATCGACATCACGCGTTTAGAGAATGTGGCTACCGCTATAAATTTCCACGTGATAATCCACTCCGTCGGGCGTTCATTTGTGGCCAGGTGGCTTCTGAAAAAAAGTTACCTAGCTCAGTGGGGCCTTACCTGGGTACAAAATAAAAATAAATAAATTTAGTTTTAGTTTTGCTTAGTGGCGAACGGCTGCTGCTGCCGTTTTTGTTGTCGTTCGACTCACGTTTGGCGGGCACAGGTTCCCGGAGCGCCGGTGCCAGCACGCCTCGCAGGCGCCCAGCAGGCAGGCCAGCAGCAGGCCCGCGGCCAGCACGGCGAAGGCCCCGGCCAGGCTGCTCAGCTCCAGGCCCGGGGGCCGCTGCTGGGGGAGGCCCGGCCCGTACGGGTCGCACTTCCCGCGCCGAGGCCACCACTTCTGGCGCAGCGCCTCCAGCTCGCCACTCTCCTGCAGCTCCAGCAGCCTGGGGGGGCAGAGGGGGGGGGGCAGAGGGGGGGGCAGGGGGAGAGCACCGTCCCTCGCGTCAAAACGGCCACGCGGTACAGAGCACGGCGCAAGCAGAGAAGCACTGATGCAGCCCAGCTCGCACCTACAGCACCACACTCACACCTACATCAACAGTCACACCTACAGCTCCACACTCAAACCTACAGCATCACTAACACAGCACCACACTCACACCTACAGCCCAACACTCACACCTACAGCCCAACACTCACACCTACAGCACCACACTCACACCTACAGCCTAACACTCACCTACAGCACCACACTCACACCTACAGCACAACACCCACCTACAGCACCACACTCACACCTACAGCACAACACTCACACCTACAGCACAACACTCACCTACAGCACCACACTCACACCTACAGCCTAACACTCACACATGCAGCACAACAGTCACAACCACAACAACCATCAACAAAGTCCAACACTCAGACAGCCACCATCTACACGGCACACCACACCCTCGCCCACGCCACGACACAGAATGCATCGCGTCGCAGCCCATAACTTAACTTTTCACAACACAACATGTCAGCACTTACATCCTAACACTCGCAGAGATTACGCCGCAAAAACCACTGCTTGATTAGTGATCACTTAATACAGCAACAAGCCTCGAGATCCACAATAGAGGCTTTCGGGTTAGATCGCGTAAGGGGCCGTCCATAAATGACGTCACGCGATTTTGGACGATTTTGGACCCCCCCCCATCCCTACTCACACGGCGTCACAAAAAGTCAGACCCCCTCCTCAAATGTGACGTCACAAAGCTCTGCCCCCCCCCAAAAAAAACATGCTTCAAATCGCTTTAAATTATTGTCATTGTAGTGCGTATTTAATGTGGCGTTGCACTCTGATGTTGTAGGAGAAAACATTATTAAAAAGTCTATTTAATTAAGTAGAACGTGTCGTCTATATTTATTTAAAGTTGCACATTTTGATGCGACGCCACATTTCTCAACCCCCCCCCCCTCGTCACACATCGCCACAAATGTCCGACCCCCCTCCCCCCCTAGGTGCGTGACGTCATTTATGGACGGCCCCTGAATACGAATTTGTCGTTAAACCCGCCAGCACCCGACACAGCAAATTAGTGCGGGTTTGTCACGTAAATAAAGCGTGCCAATTCGTCACTATGTACAGCACACCGGTGTGTGGCAGAGTAAACCCACAAGATTTACAATTGGAGTACGACGTTTCGCCAATAATTACAACTGGCATCCTCAGGCGACAGCCAGATTTGTGCAGAAATCCTCCTGTTCGGTCTTATTGACGCGATCTAACCCCCCAAAAAACTCGAGTATGGAAAATATTGACCGCGAAAGCCTACGTGTTAAACACACCTCAAGATGTGACTCTGTCGAAGATTAATTACAGTGGAACCTCGGAGATCGAACGCACCAGAACTCGAACAAATCGGTGTTGGAACGATATTTCTGAACATTTTTTGCCCCGGAAACCGAACGAAATTTGGAGGTCGAACGGGCAATCGCGACTTGAAAGAACCTGTACGGCTGAGACGCGCATGGTCAGCGTGCATGACGCTTGCCCAGACAAAGGTTTTACCGTATGAGAGGCTCAGTTAACGTGAAGTTCTCACCCAGTGCAGTTACCCGCAAAACATCGTTCCCTAACTGTTTCGTTAATTTTCTTTATTTCAGTGTTATTTGGTGTTTATCCATACACGATGTCTCCATTTATTTATTGTGATTCTTGTTTTTTTGTATGATTTTATGCATGTAATTACTATAAACTTCGTGTAAAAATGCTTTATAATGGGAGATGTCTTGTGTCTGGAACCAATTAATGTAATTTACATTAATTCTCATGGTGAAAATTAATTCGGTGTTCGAACAAATCGGTGTTCGAACGGCCTTTTGGAACGAATTAAGTTCGATCTCCAGGGTACCACTGTATTTTGTCCAGACACTTAGGCCAGAGTTTATTAAAATCGCCCTGCCACTGTTCGCCAAGCAGTGTTAATGGGTACAGCACTGTAATAATGAAGTTAATTGGGGTAAAGTGTTGGGTGCTCCGAACTATTCCAAGACGTCTGGCCAATGTGGAGGCCAAAATAGCAGCCAGCATCGGCGTGAACAGGTCATTGCGGGGCTGCACCTGTATCTTTACTTGGAACAGCGAGTATTGTTGAATGTCACGCTCCCTCCTAAAGAAGGTTTTAGTTTGCGGATAATTTAGGATAATTATCACCATGGCTGCAGGGGAAAAGTATCAACTAACTTTGAACTTACCGTTAATGTTTGGTACTTTATAAATCAAAAGGAAATGTAATTAATATCAAGGTGCCATTGTGCTTTCATGCGCTGCCAGGCGTTTGTTCCATGCGGGGCAAATTTGCAAATTTAAAGAGAATAATTCTAGCAAAAAATACCAAAAATGTTTTAATGATTGCTTCAGTGAGCCCATTAAACGATTGTTAAGATGGCCATAAATTCGTTTTTTTAACAAAACTTGTTGTGCAGCTGGGACTGAACAATAAAGGAAAGTTTTTTTACGAGGTAGGTCATTAATAAAATGAAACGCTGGGAGAGAGCTTCATGAAACATGTTTTACCCACAGACGTCAGGTTTGTTCGAAATAAAAAAACCGGCAGACTCTCAGTTTACGATTTTAGAATATTTATTTTTTCAGGAACAGAACTAATGCAGGGAACTTATTTTAATCGAAATTTTAACGCGAACTGCCTACGCTCATTAAATATTGTCACTATCACAGAGCACACAACAGCAAAAAGTACGCGGCTCATACTGGCTCATGAGCAATTTGCGTTACACTCATGGCACATTCATACGCATATGGCACATTCAAACACACATGGCACATTCAAACACACATGGCACATTCAAACACACATGGCACATTCAAACACACATGGCACATTCAAACACACATGGCACATTCAAACACACATGGCACATTCAAACACACATGGCACATTCAAACACACATGGCACATTCAAACACACATGGCACATTCAAACACACATGGCACATTCAAACACACATGGCACATTCAAAAACACATGGCACATTCAAACACACATGGCACATTCAAAAACACATGGCACATTCAAACACACATGGCACATTCAAACACACATGGCACATTCAAACACTCATGGCACATTCAAACACTCATGGCACATTCAAACACTCATGGCACATTCAAACACTCATGGCACATTCAAACACTCATGGCACATTCAAACACACATGGCACATTCAAACACTCATGGCACATTCAAACACTCATGGCACATTCAAACACTCATGGCACATTCAAACACTCATGGCACATTCAAACACTCATGGCACATTCAAACACACATGGCACATTCAAACACTCATGGCACATTCAAACACACATGGCACATTCAAACACTCATGGCACATTCAAACACTCATGGCACATTCAAACACTCATGGCACATTCAAACACACATGGCACATTCAAACACACATGGCACATTCAAACACACATGGCACATTCAAACACACATGGCACATTCAAACACTCATGGCACATTCAAACACACATGGCACATTCAAACACTCATGGCACATTCAAACACTCATGGCACATTCAAACACACATGGCACATTCAAACACACATGGCACATTCAAACACTCATGGCACATTCAAACACTCATGGCACATTCAAACACTCATGGCACATTCAAACACTCATGGCACATTCAAACACTCATGGCACATTCAAACACACATGGCACATTCAAACACTCATGGCACATTGAAACACTCATGGCACATTCAAACACACATGGCACATTCAAAAACACATGGCACATTCAAACACTCATGGCACATTCAAACACACATGACACATTCAAACACTCATGGCACATTCAAACACACATGGCACATTCAAACACTCATGGCACATTCAAACACATATGGCACATTCAAACACACATGGCACATTCAAACACACATGTCACATTCAAACACACATGTCACATTCATATACATATGGCACATTCAAACACACATGGCACATTCAAACACACATGGCACATTCAAACACACATGGCACATTCAAACACACATGGTGCATTCAAACACACATGGCACATTCAAACACACATGGTGCATTCAAACACACATGGCACATTCACACAACATATCTCTACCGTAATTAAAACATCAAATGTCTGTGCTACATGTAACCATTAAGCCCTCCCACCAACCCTTACCAAAAGAAACCCTAAACCATGATAGAATTAACTTTCTTAACACCCCCCCCCCCCCCTTTTTGCCAAACGTGACTCAAATTTTTCTCAAACTCATTACTGGCCAAAAGACCTTTGGACTTAGGCAAATCATCCGTGTAATGTTGTAATGAAACCCACGAGTGGCAGACTATTAAGTAGTGGCAGCATTTCTCTTTATTTCAGCGCATGGGGCCAGTGGTGGTTGTGTTACTGCGCCGCGTAAGATGGCCCCTTTCCTGTCTCTGCCTTTGAACGCAGAGCCCTTCCGATTGAACGACTCCTAAAAACCAGTGTCACCGTGCGCGCGAAAAAATCACGGCGCAAGCGTGTGTAGGAGACACAAGGAAACGCACACGCACAACCACTCCAAATGCTATTTTACAAAATGGGCAATTGTGGCAACAGCCCGGTCAATTTAGTGTTTGCAGTAAAAGTAATCGTCCTTATTAGGCTATTACCAACACCTCCCTCTCGCTGCTATCGTATGCCAAACAAGCATTGTACGAGGTGGCGGGGAGGAGGGGGAGGTAATTAACCCTGAAAGGTGGCAGGGAGTGGGCACAATGCGGGAGCAGAGATAATTGCTCTCATGTGGTCCCCTGCGCAGCGGCGAATGGGAACCCGTGCTGTGAGAATTGGCAGAAGCCATGCCCTTTGCAAGTTTGCTGAGCATTACAGCCACCAGCAGCATCACCACCAGCACCAGCACTAAACTATTATTTTATTTTACTAGGTGGGCCCACTTAGCTATATGGCTTTTTTTTCCAGAAGCGACCTGGCCACAAGTGATAGCTCAACGAAGTGGCTTATCACGTGGGAATTTATAGCAGCCAAATACTCTGGAACGCGTGTTTCTAAATGGCGAAGGAGAAACCGGAGGACCTGGATAAAAATCCACGTGACCACGGGGTGAACACTAAAACTCCAAATATACAACAGGCGTCGGAGTCAGGATCGAACTCACGACCTCCTGTAGACCAGGTGAGGCAGTTAACATCGCACCACTACCAACACCACCATCATTTTCTATTTCCAAGTCGCCACTAACTTTAACAATAATATCCTTTATTCGCCCAGAAAAGGCGCGTAGACTTTCAAGATTTGTTCAGCAGGGTCCTACGTTGGAATGCTTCCATCAATGTGTAATTTCCATGTGGGAGGACATAAAAAAAACGACCAGGAAAGACACAACCACACAGATGGGTGGGGAACAAGGTTCTGCCCAAATAGATTCAATAACCAAATGCAGTACTGACATCTGGCCACCTTGTGACCATAGCCTCGTGTTTGTTGCCAGTCTGCCATCCAAATACACACCAAGGTTCATCATCTCTGCTCAGCTTCCAAAATTGGCTCGAGGTAATTAAGGCCCTTGCATGCAAATGCCACTGCCCAGTGTCCCATGGCAGATGTGTTTTTGATTGTGTGCACTACCAAGGTATGCATATGTTATGGCGTTTTGCGCGTGTGTGTGTGTATGTATGTTATTGATTGGGGAGCGGTAGTGTGGCGGTTAGCACGCTGCGCTATGAACCCGGCGACACGGGTTCGATTCCCGCTCACGGCCAACACCAGTGACGATTATCTGAACCGGTCCTGGGCCTCCCCGAGGTCGACTCAGCCTCAAATGAGTACCTGGTGCGGTGTGTAAACATCGCCACTGGGGAGACAAAGGCGGTCGGGCGTGGTCTTGGCCACCCACCCCCTCGTGTGCTGTGCCGGCCTTTATAGGTGCTCGCTAACAGCACTTACCCAACAGTCTGTTAAGGCTATACGGGGCATCTTTGTCTTTTTTTTGTCAAAGTGTGCGCGTGTGCGTGCGGCATGATCGCGGCTCTCACCGTTGTGAGAAGGCGTCCCGACAGGGCCTGCCATGTGAACGTGTGCGTGTGTCTATGTGAATGTGCATGCGAACGTGTGTGCGCGCGTGTGTATGCGTGTGTGCGTGCGGTATGGTCGCGGCTCTCACCGCTGTGAGAAGGCGTCCCGGTAGGGGCTGCCATGTGAACGTGTGCGTGTGTCTATGTGAACGTGCGTGTGAACGTGTGTACGCGTGTGTGCGTGCGTGTGTGTGGTGCGTCGTGGTGGTGGTCGCGGCTCTCACCGCTGTGAGAAGGCGTCCCGGTAGGGGCTGCCGTGCTGCAGGGCGATGCCGTAGCCCTTGTCGTAGTGGACGTTCCGCACGCTCAGCGAGCAGTCGCCGTCCGACAGCGCGGCGAACTCCAGCACCGCCGTGTCCCACACGAATGCGTAGTTCCCACGCTTCACCTGCACGCACGCGGTAACCACGCGGTTAGTGAGAGCGTGGCAAACTCCAGCACCGCCGTGTCCCACGCGAACGCGTCGTTACCATGCAGTTACCCACGTGGCTAACTCGCTGTTCACCTGTGACACACGAGGTTTGTTATTCCGAAGTACATACGCAAGTGTTGCACACAAATGCGCTTTTGTCTACTTTTAACTCAAGAAACCAAGGCCATGGTGGTGAGACAGCATCGGAGGCAATTCCAAGGTCACGTGAACCATTGACACCAGCCGTCTGTGAATAAACTGTTTTTTTCAAGTGTAGCAGAGTTGATCGTCTGAGCCCAGCCACCGCTGTAAAAATTCGACCTTTCACTTCATTTGGCGAAAATGCAACTCTCAGAATTGGAATGCAAATATCGGTTCGCCATTCGACAAACCCCAATGTCATAGCACGAGTGTCTGGGCAAATTGCGCCCCTTAACTGTGCGACGGTAAAGCATCAAGGGATGAGCGTATGTTCACGAACAGAAAAAAATAATTTCCGTGGCAATCAACAAACACTCGCAAAGGACTCATTTTCGTTACCCCAGGTCTCCCTTGTAACACGTTCCTTCGGAGTGGGCAGGTAGGAACTTGGTTGGACAGAGCATTCGTGCACAGCAGACAAATATGCACGACAGACGGACAAATAATCCCTGGTGGGCAGTGTGGAACCTGTTGTTCCTACCTGTGTACAAGATAACTTGACTTGAGGTAGCCAGGCAGCCAGCCAGGTAGTCAGCCCCCTTAACTATCGGCCCCTCCCCCTTGCTTAGGCCCCTCCCCTTACCCCCCCTCCCTCAGGCCCCTCCGCTGACCCCCCCTCCCTTAGGCCCCTCCCCTGACCACCCCTCCCTTAGGCCCCTCTTCTGACCCCCCCCCCCTCAGGCCCCTCTCCTGACTCCCCCCTTCCTTAGGCCCCTCCCCTCTCCGTACCCGGCAGTAGGTCTCCACCAATCAAAGAGCTGTTTATATTATATATATATTTATGCACGACAGACAAAAAATCCCTGGTGGGCAGTGTGGAACATATTGTTCCTACCTGTAAAATAAAGGCTTTCGTCCGAATGGCCTGTCACCCGTTCAAAAAGCTTGCTGCGCGATATGCGTATAATATTTTACATTTTACCAGGTAAGGCCCCACTGAGCTACGTAGCTCTTATCCAGAAGCGACCTGGCAATCACAAATGACAGCTCAAACGAAGCGGCTTCTCACGTGGAAACTTCGAGGAGCAAAAATACTCCAATCGCACGATTCTAAATGTGGAGGGGAAAAATCCGGAGGACCCGGAGAAAAATCACACGACCACAGGGAGATAGGCATGCAAAGTCCAAATATACAGATGTTGTCAGGGTCGGGATCGAACCCATGACCTCCTGCATCTCGCCACCGCGGTGCCCCCAAAGCTAACCCTGGTCGCCCTTGCAGAAACAAACAACGTAGAATGAAGAAGCCCTGCGTGGCAGACGATGTGCCTTAACAGTCGAAAGATACAGGAGCCGCAATGTGGCGGCAGATGCCACCCCCTCAAAATACCATTAACATCCACAGCAAGCACCGTCGACTCCATTACTCTGCACAGGGACTCCTGCCAGCAGCCAAAATTAATCAAGATGAAGTAAAAATAATAATAAATAAGGACAAGATATGGGGGAGCTGTGTTTTGATGAGGCTTGCTGCTATATTATTTTTTGATTGAGGCGGTATATGAAGAACAAGCTAACCAGCTAACAAGCAGATTTGCTAAGTTGACTCTCATTGCCGGCTCCAAAACAGTCGTTTGATGAGTTCCGCGAGATTCACCTCGACTTCATTGGCGCCTAAAATAGTAATGGGTCTCGCAGGGAGAGACGAGCGAAGAGAAATGCAATGAAGGAAGGCTCGTGCAGAACAATAAATAATTTGCGCAGTAGCGCAATTAAGCAACGCCGACCGTTAATTCCCCCATTATTTTTTTTCCTTCAGATAACCCACCTTACACAAGTGGGCTTTAAGCTCACTAAACACATTTTATTTTGCGCTGACGTTAACGCAAAGCTAACGCAAGGGTCTGCGTTTAGAGCGCGTGTTTATTTGTCCGACAGGCGCAGAGCATTCGTACTTTTTTTTATCCATAATGATCATACAATAACTTACTTGCTCGACACTCCGTTTATTTCAAGGGGCGGGTGCCAACGGTGGTGGCGGGGGGAGGGATAAACAAGTCTGGAGTTTCCAAACCTAACGGTGGCCCAGTTGAGCACTGAACATTTAGAGGCTGGCTTTCAATATTTGAGCATTAAACATTGAACGAACGCTTCAGTGGGAGATTGAAGGAACGCGAGTAGGGGCGTATCGCCAGTGCACTCTTAGCGAGCGTGTGTCGCTGAATTCTTAAGCGGACGGGACGAGGCAGGTACGGTGGCGGACACATGGCGGCGTGCGATCGGCAACTGTGATTTGGCAACATTAAATTGCCACTCGGCCACCTCGCCGAGACGAAAAGGTCAGCGGGGAAAACGGCGCGACGCGAGAAATTGACCGTTAATAACATTTGCATTCGCCTCCCCAAGTCACCATCGCACACGCACTTCCCCGCATTCGCTCGCTCACGCCACTGCAGCCGTATGGAACGCTCTTCCTTTGAATATTAGGAAGCCACTGGAGCTATGCACTTTTAAATGTACATTGAAAGCTCATTTCTACAAAGATGATTTTTGTGTTCTGTTTGTTGTCCTTCCCTCCCGCACCTCCGATTAGCACGGTTGGCTAAGTACTGTGCGAAAAAAGTTCAACACACATGCACTAGAGGGAGATCCACTTCAGGTTATTTTGGCCTACTTTTCCCTGCTGCAGAGACATCTTAAAATAGGTGGAAGTGCTGTACGCCACATTTACACCGCCGGGGTGGACAGAGGCGGGGAGGGCATTTAAGAAACCTGCACCGTTGTTTCGACTGCCGGGCCTGGAGGCTGAAGTGAATCGGCGACCCGTATGTATGCTGAACGTCTTTAGCACCGTACTTAGCCAACCGTGATAATCGGTGGTGCGGGGAAAGGACAACAAACTAAACACAAAAAGCGGTTCCAAAAAAATTTGTTTTCAATCTAGATCACTTAGAAGTGCATCGCTCCAGTGGCTTCCTGATATCGGAAGAGCGTTCCAGACGGCCGCAGAAGGGCATCTGAAAGCGCGCGATGCCGTGACCGTCTTTGTTCGATGGCTTTAGCCAAACGCCTCTGTGAGGGCGACCGGATTGCAAATCCGGTGTGCTGCTCCCCACGACACCACAGCAGCATCATCATATAAATGCCAAATCAATATTTCATCCTACGTGCAATTAAACAACCGAGCACGAACACAACACGGATTAAGCGAGCGGCAACACTTAGTCCAACTGCTGCATCCACGCCGCCACGGGGGTGTACGGAGGGTTTTGCGGTAGGGGGCACTGCACGATCGCGGCCACTGCCAAAGTCACGGCTCACGATGCTCGCAACAAGCGGCCGCAACTCACTCGAAAAAAAGCAATAAGGTGTCGTGTCATTTTTCATCCCGGATAAAACAACATTCATCTAAAAACAATTTTCCTCTCTTTTGCGCGCTCCCCCCCCTGCCCCACCCCACCCACCACCACCCCACCACCACCCCCGAACCAAACGCCTCCAACTCCACACCGCTCACCCCCGGCGCAGACTCAAAGCCCCTTTCTCTGCTCACTGCCGGCGCGCAATTCCGTGGGGTCATCTGGCAACGGGAGATCTGGCAGTGGCAACGTAAATAATGCCCAGCGCGACCTCGCGCCCCATCCCCGCCCCGACCACCACTACCACCGGCCCCACCACCACCACCACCTTTCACGCCCTCCCCTGGCCGTGCCAAGCCGACTCTCATCATTGCTCACGTTAATAGGGCAACAGCTCATCACGTCTGCTCGCAAATAGGGAAGGGCACGCGCGCACGCGTGCAATGGCAAGGTGCCCAACAGGGTGAGTCATTAGCGCAGTGGCTACTGTAAATACAGTAAAGCGACCCTCTCCAGAGGAAAATGTGGAGGACGTTGCCACTTTGTGGGTGGCAATGAGTGGCCAGTGTCCATACAAATGAGATGCAATAATGTGAAAAGGTGAACATTTCTCGATTGAAAGCTTCCGTGACTGCAGGGATTCATCTTCTTGGTTCTTTCGGTAAAGTCACGTAGAATCGAAATAATAAAATAATAAAATAAAAGATAATAAAATAATTCTCACGACGTTTCGGCCACAACGCAAGCAGCCGTCCTCAGGTGGAGAACAGGTCTGTCGAGGAGACAGAGTCTGAATTCAGACTCTGTCTTCTCGACAGACCTGTCTCCTCGACAGACCTGTTCTCCACCTGAAGGACGGCTGCTTGCGTTGTGGCCGAAACGTCGTGAGAATTATTTTATTATGTTTTATTTTTATTATTTTATTATTTACAGTTCTACGTGACTTTACCGAAAGAACCAAGAAGGTGAACATTTCGTTTGGAACTGTGTGCTTTAATGTCCATCACCGTAATCGCTGCCCAATACTTTATTTAAAATCAGACAACAGTCCACCGCGACTATTTGCAAAGGCAGACCTGGGATTGATCAACATCCTTTGACCAATTAGACATACGCTACTAAAATGGGTTTACGCCGTTAACAATCTGGCGTTGGGTGAAGGTGGCACAATTGAGGGCAGATGCAAATCGACATCGCAAATTAGGGCACCGTTGGAATTCCTCATTTAGCTGCGCGGCAGTGTTTGATAAAGCACAAACGTGGGTCGGCCTTGCTGTCCGACACAGGGGTATTGACAGCACTGCTGGTGTGACTCGTCATACTGTGCTTCTCTCAGAGCTGAATTGGGCCAACTATTTGGTAGCGAGATGTTAACTACATCGCCTAGGTCATGGGTTCGATTCCGACTCTGACGCCTGCTGTATATTTGAAGTTTGTGTGTCTCTCTCCCGTGGTCGCGTGATTTTTCCCACGCTTCTCCAGTTTTTTTCTCCACATTTAGAATCAACATCAAGCGTTTAGAGTTTTTTGGCTGCTATACATTTCCACATGATAAGCCACTTCATTGAGCTGAAAAAGAGTTATAGTTTAGTTTCGGATTTTACACCTACGCTGACTCGTGTAAAGAAATGAGGCTATCCGCATTTTACACCACCCCAAGCGAGCCAGTCGCAGAAGTGAAAAGCAAAATGACACAGTTAATTGCCAGGTTCCCAGCAGGCCTAACACAACTCCTCCGCTGGGTGATTGGACGAATTGTTGTGACAATTGCCCTCTGAGCTGTCGACATGGCTCTGTGCACCGCGTTCGCCGTTTGCTGCAGAGGCTTACGGTTGGAATCCAGCGGCCACCCTGGTTACTACTGCGGCTGTATTAACCGCAAAAATACGCGCCGTCTGCTTGAGAGTGGTCACTGAAGATTCCGTGACATCAGAGTGAACACTAAAGATCTCGCTGTCAGGGTCCATACTCCCTCTGTATAATCCTAATTACTCAATTGCGATTATACAGGGCAATAATTTTAATGATTATTATTCTTAGTCGCGATTAGACTGAAGAATCGACCGTGTTTTTGTTTTATCATTAACAGGAATTTTAGCACCTCTGCTGGCTGCAGTGGTGGCATGAACCCATTGTACGAATTGAAAAAAACCTCCAACAAAATTATAGCTCCAAAGTCAGCGATAATGAATGTATCACCCCTAATGCACAGGCAATGTGATGCTAACACAAACAACAGCCATTCACAAGTCACCCCTTTGGCAATGCTATAAATGATCGTGAGACTGGCTCCACAATTCGAATCACGAATCAGCTGTGTTACAGTCTTTACGCAAACCGTTTGCGTAATGGTTTCCCACGAATCACATTTCGACGACATCACCGCGCAGAAACACGCAGTCACATCGCCACCGCGCAATTGGGAGCGTGGCACCCAGACAGGCAGGAATCCACCCAGGCTATCGTGTGGTTACTCTTGTTTTTGCAAAGCGCTTTGGGATATTTGTTTTTGTGTGCGAGGCGATACACAAATAGTGATTATTATTATCATCATTGGAACCTCATTTGCCAGTAAAAAATATGATAATTGTTTTATTACCCTTCTATCTGGCAACAAAACTGACACCTTTTTTATTATCATCTCGAGAATATTAGTCACTCCCTGACAAGACTCTAACCTATTTCCTTCTTCAATCCCATCGCCAGCCATCTGCTAGCACTCTGGGCACTAAGTTAAGTTGGGAGGTGACCCCGGGAAGACCCTTCGAACTGTGTGAGGGAGGCTGGAATCCAACTCAGGTTAAGCAAGCGGAGGAGAGATAGGTGAAGTGTCCAGGGAGAGAAGTGACGCGCTGCGAACAGCGCACTTTGTTAACCTTTAAAATCCGCAATGGTGATGAGGGCAAGCAAAGTGTTCGAACAGCGCCACACCTAATGCCTCGTTAGCGCACTGCGCTAGCAACCCGGTGACCTGAGCCCAATTAGCAGCCACGGTGACGAATAACTGAACCGTGCATGGGCCTCGCCTAGGTCGATTCGGTCTAAAATGGTGACCTGGTGTAGTGTATAAACATCAACACTGGGGTTACACCACGGGGCGTGGTGCCGACTCACATCACCATAGGTGCGCTTGTTGTCATATGCACCGAATATTGCTCATCGCACTTCAATCAAAGCAAAAGTTATCAATCCCAATTAAACGTCTTTTTTGTGCAGTCATGAAATCTATGTATGATGTTGAACTTCTTTTTCACTGTATGTTGCCATCCAAGCTCATCGGAGGTACGGGGAAGGTCAACAAACTAAACACAAAAAGCAGTTTTAGAGAAATTAGGTCTAAAATCTCGATGATTTGAAAGTGCATAGCTCCAGCGGCTTCCTAATATCAGAAGGAAGAGCGTTCCAGACGGCCGCAGAAGCGCGCATCTGAAACAGTGGCGATGCGGTCATTGGTGGCCAGGGCACGACCGGATTGCATATCTAGCCATGTACGTTTGTTTGCTAAGAATAATTAATTTTTTTGGTGATTTGGAAGTGTGCTGACAATCAAAACAATAATCTGTTCATTGTTTCTCCATTAATTGTTTGGCAGTTTAACTAAAGGTTCTGTTCGAGGGTATACGTGTACGGTGTACACTCATAACGGGCGGGAGGTGATGGAGGGGTGGATGCAATGTGCTCTGAACCCAGTTCGAGTCCAGGCCATGGGCTAACATCATTTGGCGAGCAATATCTAAACTGGTCCTGGCCCGCATCACCTTGACCAACCCGGACAGACCAGCATGGTGATGTATGGTCAGACGAACCTCATGACATAGGGTATGCGAGTAGATGTCCTTCATCCAGCAGTGAATTGACAAGGGTCATGGATAAATATTTTTTTTTACTGCTTGCTGTAACGCAAGGATCAGAGCTGGCCATTTTTGCACGGAATAGCTAAAGAGACAGCGAGCACATATCAACCAAGCGTTAAAGGGCGAGCTTTAATGCTGCACTTGGATTTACAATAGGTTCATTATGCGGGCTTGCGTGTGATGTGATGTTAAAGTCTTAGGGCACCCACGTGGTTTCCATACAAATTAGATGCAATGAGTTGCGCACATGCACACCACCATCAACAGACAGACCCCATGCCTTCACTGTAATGTATACGCAACGCATCATCTTCATTGACCAGCACTGCTTACACGTTTTGGCATTACAATGCACGTATGTGTGTGCAGCCATTCATCAAGAAGTGTCTTCTGAATGCATGTCTTTGAATGCTCGTTACGATTAACGTTGTTTTCATTCCTCCGCCCCCCCCCCCAAATTGTTACGTTTTAAAATCGTGGTTCAATTCAAGGATCGGTAATTTGACTTGCCTCATTTTAACCATCTCGATCGCATTGTTTGCTCAATTATCCCGTCCTGTTGGCACGGTTTTCTTTTGGTCCATTATCCCAAACGATCGATTAAAATAGATTGTTAATCATTATTAAACGCGACAAAAAAAAACCCGAGAGCATGTACTGTGTACGTCAAAAATGTATCATATTCGAACAATAATCTCATTATATTCGGTGTGATCGCGGGTCGGTGTGATCGCGGTTTGGTGTGATCGCGGGTCGGTGTGGAGCTGCTACGGTGTGGTTATAACGCTCCTGGCGCGTGACACTGCCACAACCTGCTGAGCTCGTGTGTATATTATTCGCTCTGTTCTCACTTTGTTGCATTTCATTTGGCTGTAAGTTTGCCTTGACCATTCTATCAAGCGCATGCTGTCTCGCGCGTTTTATTTTTGATATGTCACTGTGTTTAGATGCTTTGTGAATTTTAGTTATTCGTCCTCAGGACTTTGTTTTTATTTTTATTATTATTTGAGCTATTTTGTAGGGATCGCCACGGTCCCGAACCGTCAGCAGCGGTGGCAGTTAAAGCGGTGACATTCACAGGATGGGAATGTGCAAACTAAGAGCAAAACATATTAACACAAATTATATACACACGCGGATAAACCTCGTATACGCGAGAAACATAATGGTATTCTTGGTTCTTTCGGTAAAGTCACGCAGAAGGGAAATAATAAAATAATAAAAATATAAAACAATAAAATTCTCACGACGTTTCGACTGCAACACAAGCAATCATCATCGGGTGTGAAATCCACAGCAAGAAAATTTGAAAAAAGTGGCGGTTTTTTCTTAACGTCAGCACCACGGACAGCGATTTGGCAGTTGGTCAGATGGACGAGTTCATCTGTGTTCGGAAAAGAGGAGGGGGGAGAAGAAGAGAATGGAATGCGGTCTGAAAGTCACCGTAAGCGTGAACAACAATAATGGTGCTTAGTTATCGCTGTTATTCCTAATAATTGTATTTGATCAAAGTGTAAATAGGAAGTATGCATGCACGTTGAACTTCTTTCGCACCGTACGTAGCCAACCATGATAATCGGAGTTGCGTACTTCACGTGGCTCTGTGTACCGCGTTCACTGCTTGTCGCAGAGATTTACGGTTGCAATCCAGCGGCCACCCTGGTGAATGCTGCGGCTGCCTTAACCGCAAAAAAACACGCCGTCTGCTTCAGAGTGGACACGAAATATCCCGTGACGTCATTCATAAGAGTAGGCCATTGTGTGCTGTCATCAGGGTCCATACTTGCTCTGTATAATCCCGATTTTCTCAAATGCGATTATATAGTGCAATCATTGGCCCCTACTACGGAAACTTGGCAGCAAACACTCATGAAAAAGTCATTAGATGCAGTGAGGCTTTCCTGGGTGAACAAGAGTGAAAAAAAAATGCGTGACGTAGTCGCATGTTGTTACAGCTGATACATTACTGAATATATTTACAGATCGCTGGTTGATTGGGGTATCCGCGTGACTAAAAGTAGCCACAGCTACGGTGAGAGGAAGATGGATGCGGTGTGCTGGATGAGGAAATCTTTTCCGAGTCGCTCACGTGAACAGACCCGGATGAACAGCACCTGGATGCATGAACGCAACGAATGTGTGTTGCAATGTACGTGACGGCACATGCGGTGTAAGCATGGGTACAGACAGTTGCATAGGCGATACACCATGTAGCCAACTGAATATATACGAGGCTCATAAGCCAAATAAAACGGTGTATGTATGAGGTCGATGGAGCTAGAGTCCATCGAAATATCTCTTTGAGTGCGTCACTGCTGTTGTCCAGCAGATATTATGATTATACTCATGGTATATCACATTCTAAATTTGAAGCTTTCGTGACTGCAAGTATTCATATTCTTAGGTGTTTTAGGTAAAGTCACGTAGGTAAAAAATTAAAATAAATAAAAGTAAAATAAAATATTTTTTTACCTACGTGACTTTACCGAAAAAACCTAAGAATATGTATATCACATTATCGTTTCAGATTAATAGTATATCCACTCACACACGTGAGGACCTGGGCAGTCACTCAACACGGCATGTGGTATAACCAACACCAATAACCGCCATTCGCCACCAAGTGACGGTGACGTCAGCGTAGCACCCGTGCCAGGCCAGGTGCACGTGTTACTAGCTTTACTACTCGGCTTTGCCCGAGACTTGGATTCTTGTCTTGGATTAACACACGGCCTACGCGGAGGGTGGGGGGGGGGGGGGTGCGTGACGTCAGCAGGCACACTGCGTGACGCTGCCGCATGCGGGTGACATCACAGATGTGACGTCATCGCTCACTTGCCGTGCAATATATATCCATTATTGCGCCCCCCCCCGCCCCCAAATCCAAAAGTCTATTTTTATACTTTTTGCATTGTGTACAGTCTGGAAGCTACCCACATGCCAAATTAAAAGTTTCTTGCATGTTGGGAAGTACGCTAAACATTTCGAACAGACACACACATTCACAAATTTCCCTTTTATATATATAGATATACAGACACGTAAAGCCACCAAATGGTGGAACAGTACACTTGAGTGCCAGACTAAGGCACCTTTAAAGTTCTAAATGTGTTCGGCTGAGGCTCACAGTGTCAGATTAAGGCAACTTTACAAGTCTCGGGGTTTAATGTTAATTCCCACAACTCATAAAGCCAGCATCAAGGGTAGCATAAACTTGCACTCCCTTTATCAGGCTTACAGAGTGATGACATCAGCTCGTGTGCTAGTGCTTAGTGGGTCATGAAGTTGATCATTGGATCATAAGTGATTGCGACATCTAATGAGTATATGGCACACGAGGTGTTAATTCACATTTCAAATAAAAAAATGAGGTCTATAGAGCCAAAGTATATATATGTCGACAGAACCACTATTGCATGAATCCTATACAAGGCCCACTGCTTATATCTATAGAGATACACAGTATTTGCGTGTCTGTAATGCTCCATGTTGAGTATATGACGTCCATAAAACAACATTGTATATGGCACATATGGGAGCTATATAGAGCCACAGTATATGTATAATGATATCAACATGTATATGAAGTCCGTAGGGCCATGTTGTAACGGACTCCTGAGTTATGTAGAGGAAGAGTATACGAGCTTACAGACAGGCCTGCAGAGCCACAGGATGCACACACACAGCTCAAATAGCCCCACGGTGCGGGCATCAATTGGCAGCAACAGAGTGGACGGCGCTGCGCCGTGTAACCCCGCGTGACCCCGGCATGGCCCCGGCGTGACCCCGCGTGACCCTATTTAACCCCGCATATGACTCCTCGTGACCCCGCATGGCCCAACCTGACCCCACGTGACCCTGCTGTAACCCCATGTGTGACCCCAGCGTGACCCCGCATGACCCAGCGTAACCCCGCGTGTGACCCCGCGTGACCCAGCGTAACCCCGCGTGTGACCGCGTGACCCAGCGTGACCCCGCGTGACTCCACGTGACCGCGCGTGACCCCGCGCGTGACCCCACGTGACCGCCGTGCGGTCGCTACCCGGTGGACGGCCTCGTCCAGGTTGTGCACGCAGTTGTCGGAGCCGTTGTTGCGGCTCACGGCCTCCCACAGCTTGGCGTAGGTGCCGTGCTCAGGCCCCACGGGGTTGGCGGCGCGCGCTCGCAGCTGCTCGTAGAGGCTCGAGTGCAGCACCGTGCCGTACGACATCTCCGTCTGCCTCGCCAGCTCCTGCAGAGAACTGGGGGGGGGGGGCGCGGGGACGCACGGGGTGGGGGGGGGGGTGAACACTCGGACACACGAGGGGGTCTCTGTCTGTCACGTGAGTTCCTGCAGGTGAACACTCAGACACACGAGGGGGTCTCTGTCTGTCACGTGAGCTCCTGCAGGTGAACACTCGGACACACGAGGGGGTCTTTGTCTGTCACGTGAGTTCCTGCAGGTGAACACTCGGACACACGAGGGGGTCTCCGTCTGTCACGTGAGCTCCTGCAGATGAACACTCGGACACACGAGGGGGTCTCCGTCTGTCACGTGAGCTCCTGCAGGTGAACACTCGGACACACGAGGGGGTCTCTGTCTGTCACGTGAGCTCCTGCAGGTGAACACTCGGAAACACGAGGGGGTCTCTGTCTGTCACGTGAGCTCCTGCAGGTGAACACTCGGACACACGAGGGGGTCTCTGTCTGTCACGTGAGCTCCTGCAGGTGAACACTCAGACACACGAGGGAATCTCCGTCTGTCACGTGAGCTCCTGCAGATGAACACTCGGAAACACGAGGGGGTTTCCGTCTGTCACGTGAGCTCCTGCAGGTGAACACTCGGACACACGAGGGGATCTCCGTCCGCCTGCAGTGAACAGGTGAAGAACGGGAAACATGACTGTGCGCACAGGTTCAGTCAGCATCACAGAGAGTCGGTGGTGGCAAAGCTGGGCAGAGGAGGGTGGCGGCCGGAGCGCCCGGCTGTGGATACGCACCTGATGGGGCTGGTGAGGCGCGACAGGGTGAGGTAGGCGGCCAGGCTGGCCGTGTAGGACGAGACGACGATGAGCGTGAAGAACCACCACACGGCCACCATGACCCGCGCCGACACCGACATCAGCACCAGCTCCCCTCCTGGGCGCAGCGCGGAGGGGGGAGGGGAGGGGCGGGGGGTGGGGGAGGGGGGATTGCAGTGGGAGGGGGGGGCAAACAATGACGGGAAAGGAATTGCGTGAGGGAAAGACACAGGCCACCCAGGGGAGGGTTAAACTGGGATAGAGAAGGAACCCGTGGGTGATCAGGCGCGGAGAAACCGGGGGCAGCTACACAGGGAGAGAAGGGGGCACAGGAAAAGCAGAAGCCACCCGAGGTTGGTTAAGCACATCAACGAGGCAACCTGTGACGACCCTTCGAAATGTGTCGAAACGCAAGCGCGGCGAAAGCGCGAGTGTAGGGTGAGCGGCGATATCTTTTTTCACGCGCTCCCACGTTGGGCCACCGTGCCGAACGCAACGCGGTACGGCTAAACAAAAAAACGAACCGAAGAACTTCAGGGCAGCAGCCGCGAGAACCTACGCCGTAGAAATGCTCACCCTGCTGCATCAGCGAGCCGTACACGAGCCACAGCGAGCCGGGCCACGTCCTCCCTCTGGCGTCCGCTGCCATGGTGCCCCCGGCCGGTCGTCCCTGAATTCCGCCGCCGCCGACGGTGCCGCCGACGACGCCGCCGCCGCCCTCTCGCTGGCACGCGGGACCGGCGCCCGGCACGCCGGCCACGGCCGTCCCCCCGGGGCCTCCCCGTCGCGCGCCGATCGTGTTGAGCCTGTGCACGACGAGGGCGACGATGGGAACGCAGGCGGCCAGGCCGGCCCACACGGTGGGCGCGAAGGGGGCGAGGCACGAGAAGAGGTCGCCGTGCCGCTGGTGGTGGTGCTGCTCGCGGAGCATGATGGCCACGCCGCGGTCCATGAAGCGCTTGGTGAAGTCCACGACGCTCTCGCGCTCCGGCGTGATGGTGACGGCGCCGATGCCCACGTCCGCGCGCTGCCGAGACAGAGCGGCGCACGCTCGGGATTACGCTTAGGAAAGGGGACGGCTTATCGCGCGCGTGCCCGGTGGGAGGAAGACGCGGTGCACATCGGAGGGCGCTAAGGAAAGCATGTATGTGTGTTGAACTTCTTTCGCACCGTACGTAGCCAACCGTGCTAAGTTGGCTTGGGCCGGCACGTGCGTGCAAGCCCCTGCTGATTGCTCGTCGCGGTTCAATGACCCATTGCCCACCTGACCTGCCCACCTGGCGGCGGACGTGATCGGTAAATAAATGAAGTAGCAATAGAACAAGAAAAGTATTTTGTTGTCTTATGTATTGCATTGTCCACGGTTGTTGTGAGCATTTAGGTTTTAGTGC
Source organism: Lethenteron reissneri (assembly GCF_015708825.2). Taxonomy (NCBI): domain Eukaryota; kingdom Metazoa; phylum Chordata; class Hyperoartia; order Petromyzontiformes; family Petromyzontidae; genus Lethenteron; species Lethenteron reissneri. The sequence goes on along the minus strand of NC_083825.1, from coordinate 5,737,010 downwards.
TGTGGTTTTCCCACCTGATGATGATCGATTGTGTTGCAATCGAAACGTCGTGATTTGTTTTATATTAATTTATTTCTAACTGCGTGACTTTACCGAAAGTATAGGTTTTAGTGGTTAAATATTGGTCTGGAGAGCCAATATGCCTAATCAACTAAGACATTTTAAAAAATGTATGTGTAAAGACAATTCTAACGAGACGGAAGAAGACCAGATCCAAAATGTATCTTTGGCTCGCATCGCGATTCCAAATCGTGGATATTCACGGGGTTACATTAATTAACTGCCTCGCCTTGCATACAGGAGGTTGTGGGTTAGATCCCGACTCCGACGCCTGCTGTATATTTGGAGTTTGCACGTCTCTCCCCGTGGTCGCGTGGATTTTTCTCTGGGTCCTACGGGTTTTCACTCCACATTTAGAATCAACATCACGCGTTTAGAGTATTTGGGTGCTATAAATTTCCACGTTATAAGCCACTTCGTTGAAATATCATTTGTGGCCAGTTCGCTTCTGAAAAAGATCTATAGAGCTCAGTGGGCCTTACCTAGAAAAGAAAAAATAGCTTAGTTTACATTTTGATTTAAAGCTTTCGTGACTGCAGGGATTCATATTTTTGGTTATTTCGGTAAAGTCACATAGAAGGGAAATAAAAAAATATATTGTTTCATATTTTTATTATTTTATTATTCCCTTCTACGGGACTTTATTGAAAGAACCAAAAAAATAGCGTAGTTTACAGTTAAGCGCCTAATTCACACCAAAACGTGTGTTCCGGTTTATGCTTGGACAAACCCCGCGCATTAACAGAACTGTTGTGTGCGCCTGACGAATGAGCAGATGCTCACATTCACGAATTACATGACCATCAGACATCTTATTTTTCACACGGGATTTATTAAAGTGAAATTTGGTTTTTATTTCTCCTCTCTTTCACTTCAATACTAACAGGCACTGCCAGCGGAGAGTGCGGTGTGTGTGTGTGTGCGTCACATTTGTTGCATGCGGCTTATAGGTGGTGATCATTTTGATCCCAGGATCCATACTAGAGGCCCTCGCTTTGTGATCGTGGCGCTCATGACTGCCAAACGATTGTGCGTGGCTGCCCACTATTAATTTCCTCTCCGCACCGCACACAGAGCACTGAGCGAGATGAAAGTTGCAGTTCACGAGCCAGGGTTATAAGCGCTGTAAAGGTCATTGTACGAGTGTGTGAGTGAGACTGTGCGCGTCTGAGTGAGCCAGTAAGAAAGCGTACGTGTGTGGCTGTGCACGAGACTGTGTGGCAGTAAGCGAGTGTATGTGTGCGTGCATACGTGTCAGAGTGGGGAGCTGTAGCATAGCGGTTAGCACGCTGCACTATGACCCGAATTCGATTCTCGCTCATAGCTAACACCGGTGACGATTATCTGAACTGGTCCTGGCCTTCGACTCAGCCCCAAATGAGGACCTGGTGCGGTGTGTAAACATCGCCACTAGGAAGACAAAGGCGGCCGGGCGTGGTGCTGGCCACCCACCCCCTCGTGTGCCGTGTCGGCCTTCATAGGTGCTCACTAATAGCACTTGCCCCAACCACCTCTTCAGGCTATTAGGGGAATCTTTGTCTTTCTCTTTTTTACGTACGTGCGGGTGAGACTGTGCATGTGTGTGCGAGTACCTTGCGCGGTGCGTACACAGCGTCACTGGGGAGACAAAGGCGGCCAGGGGTGGTGATAGCTACCCACCCCCGGGTATGCTATTCCCGCCATTATAAGGACTCACTACCATCACTTGCGTAAATATACTGCTAGCGGCTATTGGGGGCCTTTGTGCGTACATGGCGTGGTGGTGTAGCAGTCGGCACACTCCGCTGTCAACCTGGCAACCCGAGTTCGATTCCCGCTCACGACCAATAACAGTGGCGATGATTTTAACCGGTCCTGGCTCTCGCATAGGTCAACTCAGCACTTGCCCCGACAGCTTGCTGAAGTTTATACGGTGGGATCTTTGTGTGTGCGTGCGCGTGCGTGCGTGTGCATGCGTGCGTGTGCGTGCGTGTGCGTGCGTGCGCATGCGTGCGTGCGTGTCCGTGCCTTGTTCAGGATCTCCCCGAACAGGCCACTCCAGGAGCCGCCAGGCCCCGGGCGGCCGTAGCTGTTGTCGGGCGCCTGGTAGACGTCGTAGGTGAAGCCCAGGTGACGCGACAGCTCCTCCAGCACGTCGACGGCGAAGCCAACGAAGCGCTTGGGCTGCCCCAGGACGTTGTCCGACATCATCACGAACGGCGGGTCCTGCTGGCAGGATGTCAGGGGGGGTAACGGCATTATGATCTTTCTCTTGGCTCTCGGTGGTTTTTGGCCCTTGGTCTGTTACAGGGTTGGCCATCCCTGATGTAGAGAGAACCACAGTTCAAATCGTGCACAAATACTGTGCAGGGTGCAATGTTAGACGCATTGTGAATATGTATTAATAATGAGATAATATATGAACCTATTAACGTATGAACTTAATGAATCAACTATTAAAGTGTTTTAATGGCAGCATAGAAACAAACTTTTTGGGCCACATTCTTTGGTTCTTTCGGTAAAGTCACGTAGAGAGAAAAAGAAAAATAAAGTGAATAAAAAGAAAATGATAAAAATGAAAAAAAAATAAAAAAACACTAATGTAGACTGTAGCCTGGTTCTTAATCTGAGTGAGTGTACTGGCAGTCTATAATGTAGACTGTAGCCTGGTCATAAAGTTTGATGATTGTACTGGCAGTCTATAATGTAGACTGTAGCCTGGTTATTAAGCTGGGTGAGTGTACTGGCAGTCTATGATGTAGACTGTAGCCTGGTTATTAAGTTTGGTGAGTGTACTGGCAGTCTATAACGTAGACTGTAGCCTGGTTATTAAGTTTTGTGAGTGTACTGGCAGTCTAAAATGTAGACTGTAGCAATGGTTATTAAGCTGGGTGAGTGTACCGGCAGTCTACAATGTAGACTGTAGCCTGGCTATTAAGTTTGATGATTGTACTGGCAGTCTATAATGTAGACTGTTGCCTGGTTATTAAGCTGGGTGAGTGTACTGGCAGTCTATATTGTAGACTGCAGCCTGGTTATTAAGTTTGATGATTGTACTGGCAGTCTATAATGTAGACTGTAGCAATGGTTATTGAGCTGGGTGAGTGTACTGGCAGTCTATAAAGTAGACTGTAGCCTGGTTATTTAGTTTGATGATTGTACTGGCAGTCTATAATGTAGAGTGTAGCAATGGTTATTAAGTTTGATGATTGTACTGGCAGTCTATAATGTTGACTGTAGCCTGGTTATTAACCTCGGTGAGCATACTGGCTGTCTATTATGTAGACTGTAGCCTGGTTATTACGTTTGGTGAGTGTACTGGCAGTCTATAATGTGGACTGTAGCAATGGTTATTAAGCTGGGTGAGTGTACTGACAGTATATAATGTAGACTTTTGCCTGGTTGTTAAACTGGGTGAGTGTACTGGCAGTCTATATTGTAGACTGTGGCCTGGTAATTAAGCTGGGTGAGTGTACTGGCAGTCTATGATGTAGACTGTAGCAATGGTTATTAAGCTGGGTGAGTGTTCTGGCAGTCTATAATGTAGACTGTAGCAATGGTTATTAAGCTGGGTGAGTGTTCTGGCAGTCTATATTGTAGACTGTAGCCTTGTTATTACGTTTGATGATTGTACTGGTAGTCTATAATGTAGACTGTAGCAATGGTTATTAAGCTGGGTGAGTGTACTGGCAGTCTATAATGTAGACTGTAGCCTGGTTATTAACCTCGGTGAGCATACTGGCTGTCTATAATGTAGACTGTAGCCTGGTTATTAACCTCGGTGAGCATACTGGCTGTCTATTATGTAGACTGTAGCAATGGGAATTAAGCTGGGTGAGTGTACTGGCAGTCTATAATGTAGACTGTAGCCTGGTTATTAACCTCGGTGAGCATACTGGCTGTCTATTATGTAGACTGTAGCAATGGTTATTAAGCTGGGTGAGTGTACTGGCAGTCTATAATGTTGACTGTAGTCTGGTTATTAACCTCGGTGAGCATACTGGCTGTCTATTATGTAGACTGTAGCAATGGTTATTAAGCTGGGTGAGTGTACTGGCAGTCTATAATGTTGACTGTAGTCTGGTTATTAACCTCGGTGAGCATACTGGCTGTCTATTATGTAGACTGTAGCAATGGTTATTAAGCTGGGTGAGTGTACTGGCAGTCTATAATGTAGACTTATTCTTTGGTTCTTTCGGTAAAATAATAAAATAAAATAATGTATAATAGGTGAGAATTTCGAAAGATTTCACCGCTACGTGTTATTGACAAAGTGTTATCGCCACGAGTGCAATTTGTACTCGCTATATCTATAGATCTGTTTTATTATTTTATATTAACTTGATGGACTTATCTCTCTTACTCTTGCATCCTTTCTTGTATTTCTCGTTGATGTAACTTGCTGACACACAGCCCCCTACTGGACGTCTGCAAAAAAAAAGCCTTCATAGCTCATCAGATTCCATCTCGAGTATAAGTAAAGATCCGGATTCTGAGATGTAATCTCCCTCGCCTCGTATGAAGGAGGTCGTTGGTTCGATCCCGACCACCTGAGGACGGCTGCTTGTGTTGTGGCCGAAACGTCCTGAGAATTATTTTATTATGTTTTTATTTTTTATTTTTATTATTTTATTATTTCCATTCTACGTGACTTTACCGAAAGAACGAAGAAGAAGAGCTACATAGCTCGGTGGGCCTTACCTGGTAACAATTTAAAATAGTTTATGGTTTACTTTTAGTCTACCACATTTGCTCACCAGTACTGTAACCACTCTGAGGGTGACTCCCTTGAGGTTGTTCTCCAGGAGCCGGTCTCTCAAGGTTCCGTTGAGTCCGTTCTTTGGGTCCCAAAGCGCGAGCTGTTCATAGCAGACCACCGAACGTCACGATCGTCGTAGGTCGCCAGAATCCACGGCGTATGATTTATGGCGTCGGCAGAGTGGGCAAAAATAAAATCGAGATTTCACCGTAGTTCCCGCAGTCAAGCAACACACAAAAGCTTTGGCTTATCGTTGGCAGAATGTAATCGGGTGGCCGTTCGTTGTAAGGCACGTGGATGTTTTTATTTCATTTTATAACAAAACATATTTTTTTCTCAAAATAAGAAAAACGGGGACAATAAAAGCAATTTATGAAAAGAGCTGCCGTGCACATAAACTGGTTGGCCGAGCCGCGACCACCATAATACGTTCTGTACGTGCTATAGGCTGGGAATAATAACCTTATCTATGTGGGTATGTTGAACTTCTTTCGCACCGTACGTAGCCAAAGGTGCCGGGGAAAGACAACAAACTAAACAATGTAGACCTCAACTTGTAAATCCGTATCAAATCGTAGATACAGTGACTCATTACATCTAAATAATTAAGGCATTTTTTTTTACAATTACGGAAAAAAAACCTTTTTATTCAGCAGTGAAATTGACCCTTTTGTGCAAATCGAGGATAACATCACATGATCGACCGCCTTTCGATACCATGTGAATTCCCGTAGCGTCTACATTCGGCCGTATCTCAACCACACCGCAGAGACGGTGTGTAGGAGGAGGAAGCGGCGCGGTGGTTCGTGGCTTCAACTGTGCACCCGGTGACCCCCGAGTTAGAATTCCGGTCACGGCTAGCATCTGTGACGAGTGATAAATGAGCCGGTTCCTGGCTCTCTCCCGTTTCTGCTTCAGCAACCCGCAATGACCAAAGTGGTGAAGTATGATCGAAAGCCCCCATGGCTGACGGTGGCATTCAGATGCCTTCATCTAGCGATGGACTGAGGACTGCAAATTATGCCTGTACTCTAAGTGTATTGTGTACACACGTGCAAGGCTATACATGATCAAAAATTAAGTGGGTTTTAAATTGAAAAGAAATCTAATTTCATAACAATTGCAATGTAATTGAATTATTTAATGCATGTTAGATGTGATGACTCACGGTGAGGGAGAAACAACGGCGTTTTAGTGTGATGGTGCGCAATAAACGTTTGACTGCCCTACATTTCATTAACATAATAATAATAACAATGCCAATGATTTACCTAAGAAAGCCTCATGGAGTGTTGAGACTGTTCCTCAAGGGTCTTGCATTTGGATTGTTTGCAGATGATTGTGATTCAGCGAATGATGTAAGTTTTAAGGATGTTCCTCCAATTCCCGCACCACCGATTAGAGTAGGCCAAAATAACCTGAAGTGGATCTCCCTCTAGTGTATGTGTGTTGAACTTCTTTCGCACCGTACTTAGCCAACCGTGCTAATTAGAGGTGCGGGGGGGGGGAGACAACCAACTAAACACAAAAATCAGTTTCGTTGAAATTAGCTTTCAATGTAGATTTAAAAGTGCATAGCGCCAGTCGCTTCCTAATATTCAAAGGAAGAGCGTTCCAGACGGCCGCAGTGGCGTGAGCGAGCGAATGCGGGGAAGTCCGGCGGCTGCACGGTCGACCCCCGGTGCGTGTGCGGTGGTGACTTGGGGAGGCAAATGCAAATGGCCACGTACGGTGGCGAAAGAAGTTCCACATACATACAGAAGAGTTATATGGCTGAAATGTGGCTGCCTACGCTTACGACTAGATCGATCCAAAAGCAAAACTTTTATGAAAGTGGGCCAGCGGAAATTATTGCATGGAGCATGATTCGTTTCGCTCATGAGGCAGCCTCAGCCAGAATTCGGAACTCCTTTAAATGAGAATAACAAACGTTCAACTAGTAACGCGCACGGCATCGATCGACTCGGAGGCACGGGAAAGGAAGGACAAAAGTGGGAAGACAGCCGGGCTATAAGCCGGTGCCAACAATTGCCCAGGGTCTGCAGACCCCTACAAAGATGCGTTTTCGGCCAATTAATGAGTGAAGAGGATATCCGGAGGACCCAGAGAAAACCCACACAAATGAATAACCCAACCGACAATTGGATACCCATTGTAATTAATATGTATTCATTAATCCCCCCCCCCTCCCCCAGGTGAAGGGCTCACATGTGACGTCATCACATATATCTCTCTATGGAACGAAACGAGAAGATTTCTCCACAAATCTGGCTGCCGCCTGATGATGCCGGTTGTAATTACTGACGAACCGTCGTACTCAGATTGTAAATGTTGTGGCTTGGCTCTCCAACACACCGGCGTGCTGTACTAGTGACGAATTGGCACGTTCTGTTTACGTGACAAACCTTACTAGTTGGCTGTGTCGGGTGGTGGCGGGTTTAACGACACATTTATATTTTACGCGATCTAACTAAAAAAAAAACCTGTGTTATGGATCATATTGGTTGCGAAAGCCTGCTAGGTGTTAAACTGTCGTCAAACTCCCTTCCCGTCGGCATCGAGCTGTCATAACCCTGGCTCGTCACAAGACGGCAGTGCGGCAAGATGCGGACTCCACCTGTGCCATCTGCGTGGGATAGACCGGTGGTGGGTCGGCCAAACAAAAATAACAAAGTTGGAGCCATTTTTTTTAGAATTCAGTGAAGAAAACCCCTCAATACAGGGTGCATCAGAAATTGTTTTTAACACTTGTGAGAATTTCCAACAACGCCACGAGAAATGTGCCCCCGGGCTCTGGTTGCCAACCCCTGGGATAGAGCGTTGCTCCCTCACACGTGTGGGGTTTTCCTCCGGGTGCTCTGTTCTTCCACATGTAAACACTCCTTTATCGGCCAGTAACGCCATATGGAGAGGACTCCAGAGCTTCGAGTGGGGGGGGGGGGGGGGAAATTCGGCGGTGGCACACCGCGTGGCAAATCGTTTTTACTGCTTGCGACGGGTGAACGCCAAAACCGAAGGGTGAAGTGGGTGAACTTGCCCAGCAGTTCGTAGCACCCCCCCCCCCAAACTTGCACTCATTACAGAAAGCACCTGCATAGGAAAAAACAACTAAATAACAATGTCCGAGTAAATTGTCGTGGTACCCCTAGCACTCGCTTCGTTACGTCTGTCGCCCCCCCCCCTCCCAGCCCGACCATGAGTGTGCGTGTTCATGGCGGCGATTGCGAGCGCTCATTACCCGGCGCACGGTTTTCTCCTGGCCGCCGTCGGCGTAGCTGGTGCCCAGGACCTCGAACTGCACGTTGGGGTTCACGCCGAGCTCATTAAACTGGAGCTCTCCCGTCAGCCCCCACACGCGCCCCTGCCAAACCCCCCGCGGACACAAAGACAAAGGATCCCACGTGTAGCCTTAACAGACTGTCGAGGGCAAGTGTTGTTAGCGAGCACCTGTGAAGAGGCACACTCATGCACGCACAGACGCACGCAGATACACACGCAGGTGATGCAAATAGAGCAAATGATGCACGTAGATACACAGAGAAAGACAAAGATCCCCCGTGGAGCCTTAACAGACTGTCAGGGGCAAGTGCTGCTAGCGAGTACCTATGAAGGGACACACACACGCAAAGACGCACGCAGATTAATGCATATACAGTCAAAGATGCACGTAGATACACTGAGAAAGACACAGATCCCCCATATACCCTTAACATCCTGTTGGAGCAAGTGCTGTTAGCGAGCACCTATGAAGGCCGGCACAGCACACGGAGAGGTGTGGGGTTGGCATGTCTGTGCTTGAGCCATCACCTTGCGGAGAATGGTAGCGCAGTGGCTAGCGCATTGTGCTACGAACCCGGCGACCTGAGTTCAATTCCCGCTCATGACGCGAACAGTTGTGAATATCTGAACTGGGTCTGGGGCCTCCCGAAGATCGACTCAGCCTTAAATCAGTACCCGGCCGTGGTGCTGGCCACCAATCCCCTCGTGCGGCACACCGGCCTTCATAGGTGCTACTCGCTATAACAGCACTTGCCCCAACAGTCTGTTCAAGGCTATATGGGGGATCTTTGTCATTGTCTTGCCATCACCTTGCACGCATCGGCGGCGCGACACCGAAGTCAGCGCGCCGCGCCACCACAAGCGCCCTACCTGGCGGATGACGTCCAGCATGGAGTGTCCGCCGTTCCAGGGCTTGGTCCAGCGCTTGAGGCAGCTCAGGCTGGCCATGCTGTGCCACTTGCGGTCCTCCAGCTTCTGGTGGAAGGCGGTGGTCAGCAGCACCACGCTGTCGTAGATGTACAGGCTGCTCACCTGCACGCACATACGTACGCAGGCGCGCACGCACACACATGCACGTACGGACAGACACGACCGTGAATACAAGGTGGAACAACACGCGAGTACAAAGAATCACGTACAATAACGAAGACTACACATGTCCCTATAGAACACACATAACCACATGCTTACAGAAATATAAACCTTACAACCACACAGAAATCACACGTAAATTTAGACAGACTGATATTTATATGCACACACACATTAATGTACACTCATTCACTTAAGTAGAACTCATACATAAACAACACGTATAAATATTGTCGTGTTCTTCATGGTTGCATGCATTCCATGCAATTGATATATCTAATTGCAGAATTGTTACGTGTGGCTGTATGTGGATATATGTGCTTTGTGTAGTATTAATTATCTCACTACGAGATGTTACGTCTCGTCTGGTATGCAGAGGAAGTCGTTGGTTCGATCCCGACCCTGACGCCTGCTGTATATTTGTAGTTTGCGTGTCTTTCTCTCCCCGTGGTCGTGTTTTTTTCTCCGGGTCCTCTGGTCCCCCCCCCCCCCACCACATTTAGAATCAACGTCACGTGTTCAGTGTTTAGCTGCTTATAAATTCACACGCGATGACAGGCCACTTTGTTGAGCTACCATTTGTGGCCAGATCACTTCTGACCTCACCTGGTAAAATAAAATAGTTTAGCTTTAGTTTGACCCCCCAGGCGAGGGTTGGCCACATTTACAATCAACATCATGCTTTTGGACTATTTGGCTACTGCTATTAATCATCACGTGATGATGAGCCACTTCGTTGAGCTATTATTTGTGGTCGCCAGGTCGCTTCTGAAAAAGAGCTACATAGCTCAGTGGGCCTTACCTGGTAAATTGAAAATAAAGGAATAGTTAATTAGTTTAAAAAGTAGTTTAAATAATGCCCTTTAGCCGGTGGGACTCTTTTTCTCTCACGAGAGGCCTTCATCGGCATGTGGGGTAAATTCAATCAACGAGTTTGTGGTATGTGGGAGAAAACTAGAGTATGTATAAATAAATAAATAAACACCCCAATGAGAGAAAGGAAATCATGTTGTCCACACTTAAAATTCAAGAAGCTACCGCTGAATTTCGATTTAAAGCTTTCGTGACTGCAGGGATTCATCTTCTTGGTTCTTTCGGTAAAGTCACGTAGAAGGGAAATAATAAAAGAATAAAAATAAAACATAATAAAATAAAATAATTCTCACGACGTTTCGGCCACAACGCAAGCAGCCGTCCGCAGGTGGAGAACAGGTCTGTCGGTAAGACAGCGTCTGAATGAGCTCATCATTATTTCCCTTCTGCGTGACTTTACCGAAAGAACCAAGAAGATGTTTTTCCTCTGGCCAATCCCTGTCCTTCCCTTCTAACGGATCCCAACCGTCGCCTCTGGGTTCCACTTTGTTTCCCGCCTATTAAATAAAGTAAATAAATGAAAACAACTGAATTAAATCACGACGTTTCGGGCACAACACAAGCGTCCTTCTTCAGGTGGTGACAACGTAGCGAAAGCACAGCCGCTTAAGTGTGTCCAAGATATGGCTGTGACGAGGAATTATATATATTTAATTTAGTTGGTTTCATTTATTTTATTTTTTACCTACGTGACTTTACCGACAAAACCAAAGAGTATGAATCCTTGCAGTCACGAAAGCTTCAAATCTAGAATTCCCGCCTATTCTGGTTCAAAACCTTTTCCTCCAATCACAGAAAAAGCCTGCCCTCCGACTAATCACCGTGAAGGTCTCTTTCCGCAAATCGGAGACCTAAGGCCTACTTTTGAATAACAGTTAGGCTGCACATTGGCTTAGGGTGAGTGTTTGTTAATTTCGGTCATTACACTTGTACTCCACCACGTCTGCTCGGAGCCAAGGAAACTCAAGTTCCACAGTCGCGTCGACCTCCCTGGCACCACGGACGTCTCCATGTATTTTAGTCATTTCAATTTGGATGCCTCTTCGGGCCGGAGCCCAGATTGCCTGGGCCAAATTTCACTTCTCTGAATTCCTAATGTAATAATTGCTGCGGAATTGAGGACATACATCATCGCACGTGTTGGATCTGAAAATACGGTCACAGTTGGTGAGATGACATTTAATTAAAAGATGTATTTATCGTACAGCGATAAAGATTTAACGTTGTTTTTAATTTGTCAGCAATGTGGGTTTTCATCTTCTACTCACGAGCAATTCTGGGACAGTCTTACTCGGAAGGAGTGTTTTTGGTAGAGTATTGCCCAAAATTCAAGTGACTACTTTAGTAACTTGAAAGATGAAAGAAATGGCAAGATTTTTTTTTAAATAAACTCCTTTTTTTTTTTTTTACCAAAGACGCTCTTGCAATTGACACTATGCTGGTATCTGTAGTTCTCGCCTGGCTAAATAGACTCGAATTGACTTGAACTCCGATTTAAAGCTTTCGTGACTGCAGGGATTCATCTTCTTGGTTCTTTCGGTAAAGTCACGCAGAAGGGAAATAATGATGAGCTCATTCAGACGCTGTCTTACCGACAGACCTGTTCTTCACCTGAGGACGGCTGCTTACGTTGTGGCCGAAACGTCGTGAGAATTGTATTTTATAATGTTTTATTTTTATTATTTTATTATTTCCCTTCTACGTGCCTTTACCGAAAGAACCAAGAAGATGACTTGAACTCCGTTGGTCTTTCAGTTGGAGTTATAGACAGGCCAAAGTGCTCTCCAGATCATTCGAGTTGATCTGGTGCAATTGAGACCAGCCATTGAACTCCTCAATCCTGATGTGACAGGCCACATTCAGAGTGATTGAGTTGCCAGCATTGAACAAATACAGGGTGGGCCATAAGTCACTACCTGATTTGAAATAGCGGTATTTTGTGTAAAAATATTTTTTTAGAATTTTATTTGCAGAAATAAAGAAGCATGAAAGTTTATGATGAACTGGAAGACACCTCAGCAGCGTGAGAGAATAGTTACAATTTATTTCAGGAACAGTTGTTCAATTATTTTAAACTTTTAAGACCCGAATGGCTCCAACTCCGCACCGTATTCGGGCGTTGATTTCCCGACTTCAGGAATCAAGAACAACGGCGGATGAAAAGCGTCGTGTTGGCAGACCTCGAAGCGGTCGATCTTCAACTTCTATCGAGCAAGGGAGGGAGAGCGTCAATAAAAAAAGAACCCGAAACATCAACGAGGAGATGCTGTGTCGCTCAATTTGGGGATCGCACGACGGCGAATCTTGGCACAGGACTCAGCTGGTGGAAGAATTGCAGTCCAGAGATCATCAAAGTCACCCAGAGTACTCGTCTGCTTTCATTGAACTTGCAGACCAAGACGATTGCTTTCATTACTAATTTAATGACGTCAGATGAAGCTAATTTTCACATTTAGCGCCTTCGTCAACAAATCTAATTGCAGGTTCTGGGGCTCATGCGTAATTATACTGGATCTCCACGATTAAATAATTTTCTATCATTTAGAGTTTTTGTTTTTATGTCATTTTTGCAAAACCTATTGGCAAAACAAATCAGGTGGTTACTTATGGCCCACCCTGTATGATCACACAGGTCACCTGTGTGATGAGCTACAACCACCACACACCACGAGCAGCACACATAACCATACACAAAGATCCACCTACGAAGGCCGGTACCGCAAACAAGAAGGTAGCTGGCCAGGCACATGCCCGGCTACCTTTGTCTCCCCAGAGCTAATGTTTACACATTGCACCATGTACTCATTTGATGTTGAGTCGATCTATGGGAGGCCCAGGACTGGCTCAAGATATTCATCAGTGGGTGTTGGCCGTGAGCGGGAAGTGAACTTGGGTCGCTGGGTTCGTAGCGCAGCGAGTTAACTGCCGTGACTCCCACTCCCCACAAACATTTATCTTAAAATATCCCCCGTGTAGCCTTAACAGACTGTAGGAGCAAGTGCTGTTAGCGAGCACCTATAAAGGCCGGCACGCCACACGAGGGGGTGGGTAGCCAACACCACACCCGGCCGCCTTTGTCTCCCTAGTGGCGATGTTTACTACACACCGCACCAGGTACTCATTTGAGGCTGAGTCAACCTAGAGGAGGCCCAGGACAGGTTCAGATAATCGTCACGGCCGCCTTTGTCTCCCTAGTGGCGATGTTTACTACACACCGCACCAGGTACTCATTTGAGGCTGAGTCAACCTAGGGGAGGCCCAGGACCGGTTCAGATAATCGTCACGGCCGCCTTTGTCTCCCTAGTGGCGATGTTTACTACACACCGCACCAGGTACTCATTTGAGGCTGAGTCAACCTAGGAGGCCCAGGACAGGTTCAGATAATCGTCACGGCCGCCTTTGTCTCCCTAGTGGCGATGTTTACTACACACCGCACCAGATACACATTTGAGGCTGAGTCAACCTAGGGGAGGCCCAGGACCGGTTCAGATAATCGTCACTGGTGTTCGCCGTGAGCGGGAATCGAACCCGGGTCACCAGGTTCGTAGCGCAGCGCGCTAACCGCTACACCACCGTTCCCCAACCACACAGACACACCACAGACACACCACAGACTACATGGCTTGACAACGCAGACACAGAGACAAGCACATTCACAAATAATTCAAGTGGGATGTTGAGAGATGGGCAAAGTGCTATAAATTGTACTTCGCGTGGCACGGAATTTGATGCAGTCCTTACAGTAAATAATAGAAATAATTGGCATCACCCTATTTATATATCTTGAAAGAGTGTTTCAATGAAAAACAACCTTCGGTTGGATTGAAATGGGGGGGGGGGGGGGGGAAACACACTTTACATAATGGATTTCGAGAACATTTGCAAATGGGATTGTATTTGAAGATGCGGGGAGACTGAAACAATGCGGCAAAGAAAACACAAACGTGGGCTGTGCGTTTGCAAGGAGATGCAGACGAGGGTGCATGCTGATGTGCTTGGAAATCAGCCATCTCTGCACTTCCATAGCGCAAAGAAAGATTGCACCTTCGTGCGTGCGTGCGTGCGTGGGGGGGTGTGTACGTGTTGACAAAGAACCCCCCGTATAGCCTCAACAGACTTTATCGGGCAAGTGCTGTTCGACTTGACAATTCAAGTTCTAGACAAGCAGAGTGCACTCCAGATGATTGGAGTTGACCCATCCATTGACACCAGTTATTTAATGGTGCCTGTTCTATCTGTGTGCGGGAGCGGCGGTGCAGCGGTTAGCGCACTGCGCTACGAACCCGGCGACCCCAGGTTTAGCCAGTGTTCATACTAACTTGAATGTGTCTCTGTTGTGTTGGTGGCAGACACGTGCTTTACCTGGGGGGACATGTGGCTGACCTGGGAGGTAACACGTGACTCACCTGGGGGGGAGGGTGGGTAACTCGCGGCCCACCTGGGGGGGTAACACGTGGCTTACCTGGGGGGGTGGGTAACACGTGGCTTAGCTGGGGGGTAACACGTGGCTTAGCTGAGGGGGTGGGTAACACGTGGTTCAGCTGGGGGGGTAACACGTGGTTCACCTGGGGGGGAGGGGGGGTAACACGTAGCTTAGCTGGGGGGGGTAACACGTGGCTCACCTCAGGGGTCATGTAGGCGGGGTCCTGGGGGTCGCAGAGCGCCGGCGAGACGTGGTGCCCGTCGCGCTCGCACCTGTGCGCCGGGTCGCGCGGTGCGGGGAACACCTGGCGCAGCACGGTGAGGCGGCCGACGGAGACGCGCGCCAGCTCCTGCACCTCCACCAGGCTCACCTCCTGCGCGGACCGTCACGAGCACTCCGGTTATCCCCGTGGCAGCAGCAGCTCTTGGCTGGCGATCGAACAAAGACGGCGGTCGCCGCATCGCGCACTTTCAGATGCGCTTCCGCGGCCGTCTGGAACGCTCTCCCTTCTGATGTTAGTAAGCCACCGGAGCTGCGCACTTTTAAATCGTTTAGATTGAAAAACTCATTTCTTTAGAACTGCTCTTTGTGTTTAGATTGTCGTCCTTCCCCTGCACCTAAGATTTAGCACGGTTGGCTACGTATGGTGCGAAAGAAGTTCAATGTACACGCATACATAACGCAGGTAAGATGAATCATACTGACTGTTAATTAAAGTAAGTACGTATCATGAAGCGAAGGGACGATGGCCATTGGTCAAGAACAGTGACGGAGTTGTAGTCGAGGAACGGCACCCGATAGGACGTCCACCTAGGAGATGGAGCGACGAAATCGACTCGCCTACAGATGCTAAGCAGAACTATAAGATGGCTTAGGGAAGCCTGCATCCAGCAGTGGATTGATCATGGCCGATTATGTCGATGTCACAAATAGTAACATTAGCCATAATTAATGCACCCAGACCAGGAATTAAATTAAAGGATATCGATACGGTGGATATCATTTCACAAGCAGAAAATAATTAAAACACAATGTGTACTACCCGTTCAATAACCACAAATTCAAGATTTGGCTTTTCCAATTAAACAGCAACATTCCGCAAAGCGGAAAGATCGCAGAGCACAATTACATTTCCCTCCGCAAAGTGTGGACGTTTAATAGACATCTTAGTCGACTAAACATTTCTCCTCCCTTTGCCTCTTTTTCGTCTCTGCACTTGCGCGCGCTCGCTCGCTCGTAAACGACTAGGACGGTGGTGGTGGCGGACATCGACGACGAGCCAGCAACACGTGGTCATCCGACCGAGCGAGCCGCGTCAAAAAGGACCCCCCTCGATAACAATGATCGCAACTCCCGGCCAACAGTCGCGTAATTGTCACCGAGACGATGTCCGGGCCGACGACGACGCGGCGTTGTCGTCGTTGTGCCGCGGGCACCGGCGAAGCCGGGCGGCCGTCGCCCGCTAGCGGTGACGCGGGGCGGCCAAGGGGATGGCAGTGCGGATCATCACTGGTCAACACACTTTTTCTGGCATAAGGTATTCCAACGGTTTTAATGTAATTTTGGGTTGCTGATTCCAAATCTGGCATCAGTTTTTGTCTATCACATCAGGTTTTTTTTGAGATATCAAATATTGCATTTTCAATAAAAACTGCAGAAGAAAAATATTAAATAAATGTGGATATCTACATAAAATGACATTATAAACACACTATCCTAAAAATACAGCACCATATTTTAACACTAAAGCAGTCACTGACCCGCAACAACTTGCAATCATAAGTGACAGAGTTAATTTCGGGTAAAATCAATGAAAATGGGGTATGCCGATAGCATAAAATGAGATGTGATAGAGCAAATCTGAGCTCAGATTTGGAATCAGCACCCTGAAATTAGTCTAAAACAGCTGCAAAAGTCCAGGCCAGAATTTTTTTTAATTTTTTTTGTTCACCAGTGTTATCGACGGGCTTATTTGAGCGCCTCATCGACCCCCACTGTTAGGAGCAATGATTTCTAGCCCCCCCCTCCTCCTGCCGTCTAAACCAACGGGGGGTGGGGGGGGGTACAATGCACAAACGCGAGGGGCTCCCGGTCGCAACATGTTTTGCCCGTCATGACCCCCTCCTACCTCGCTCCCAAAGATCTTCGCAAACTTGTGCAACGCGGGCAAGGGCGTTGAGAGATTTGCGCCGTGAAAAATAATAATAATAAAATAATTACCGTTGGCCGAAAACACGCCAAAGGCAGAAATTAGTTTTTGATTGATTTCAAGTTTGCGCGCCATCTGGCCAATCGTGCGATACTGTGATTGAGGGGCCCTCCGAGTGCCGCTTGCTACTTGGCCTGGCCATGCCTGTGTGCCTGGGTGCGTGCCCTGGGTGCGTGCGATGCACGTTTGCATGCACTTCCCGATGTACTTCTCTTTTATAACTCGAAGGCCAGCCGAGCGTAGATTGGACGCGGATTTCAAGACGGAAGAGCGCCCGATTGTGGGCTCACCTGGTGCTTGGACTGGAACCTTGCGAGTGCTTTTATCAACGGGACATCGGATCAGTGAACATTCTAGCAAATACCACCATGGCTGGGTTTCCAATTCCCATTCCCTTATCAGTAATTTCCATTTGTTCGCGCAAAAAGATCAATGGAACTCATAGAAATGTATGCGTCCTTCCAACAACAAACTTGGTCTTCTTGCAAAAACAGTAAAATACCAAATATATCCGTTTTTTTTTCTTTCAAACAGTTGAACGTAGACCAAGGTTAATTTCGTTTGTTGACCCGAGTCTGGTTCCTGGCGTCGGTTGGCATCAGTGGTTGGAGATGTCTGAACAGTTGCTGGCCCTTGCCCCACTCACCGACTGGAATGGACCAGCGTGGTGAAGTATGGGCAAAGATAAAATATCCCAATAACCTACGCAAGCGTGGGGAGGCCTTCATCTGGCAGAGGATTGGACATCGGCTGCAAATTATGAATTAATTTTGATCAGGATGCTACTACATAAAAAAAACACAATACCCAAATCACAGTACACCTAAATCAATAGTGGCCTTTACAGAAAAACATTATTTTTTCAACAAATATACGTCACTTGAGTCATTTGAGTTTTGTTCCAAACAAGCTGAATTAATTTAAAATGATTCTTAATGGGAACCCAGTGCATCTCTGTTCTGTCATCTCCAGGTCCACATTTGGTATCGTTTTGGCTTGAAGGACAATTCTAACAAGGCCAATTAAGTAGAATAAACTTTCTCTCCGTTCATCTTGACATTTTACGAGAATAATAATATTGTTTTCCTTCATCCACTTACAGGCTTCGCAGATAAACGTTTTTGTTCAGTTTGTTTAAACTCTGGATAACTTATGACCTGTTTACGTCTCATCTTCATAGTTAGAAGGGTTGAAACAAATATCAGTGGGTTGCCAGACGCTGTTTCGCAAGAGCATGGAATTCATACGGTGTCAGAATGTTAATCAGTAACAGAACATACTGTGCGCACGTTCATAATGCACCGTTGACGTGCAATTGTTATGTCGAGGGTCATACGTAGGATTTATTATTATTTATTTTACTACTCAACGGGGAAGCTGTGGTGCAGTGGTGAGCACACTATGCTAGGAAGCCGTAGACTAGATTCCTGACCACAGCCAACATCAGCGGAAGATGATATCCGAGCCGGGCCTCTCCTCTGCAAATGCACACTGGGACCAGTGTGGTGAAGTATGGTCAAACGACGTCCATTACCGACTCCCTGTGTGAGCGGCCTTCATCCAGGAATTGATTATCGGTTCCGTTGATGGCGAGATGTTAACTATCTCGCCTGATATACAAGAGGCCGTAGGTTCGATCCCGATTCTGACGCTTGCTGTATATTTGGAGTTTGCGGGTCTCTCTCTCCCCGTGGTCGCGTAGATTTTTCTCCGGCTCCTCCGGTTTTTCCCTCCACATTTAGAATCAATGTCACGCGTTCAGAATATTTGGCTGCTTATAAATCCACACGCGATGACAGGCCACTTTGTTGAGCTACCATTTGTGGCCAGGTCACTTCTGACCTCACCTGGTAAAATAAAATAAAATAGTTTAGTTTTATCTTCTTGGTTCTTTCGGTAAAGTAACGTAGAATGGAAATAATAAAATAATACAAATTAAACATAATAAAATAATTCTCACGACGTTTCGGCCACAACGCAAGCAGCCGTCCTCGTTGTGGCCGAAACGTCGTGATAATTATTTTATTATGTTTTATTATTATTTTATTATTTCCATTCTACGTGACTCTCCCGAAAGAACCAAGAAGATGAATCCCTGCAGTCACGAAAGCTTTAAATCGAAGTTTAGTTTTAGTTTGACCCTCTAGGCGAGGGTTGGCCACGAGCGATGGTCTCTCCCAGGCCACAGGGCCCTCCGTCTTTGGCAGTCCTCGCGAGTCGTCCCACGTCACTGAGCCCCGTCCATGCAACTCTGCGTCGACAATTTATTGACGCTGATAAATCGGGGACGGCTGCCGTGACGGTGTGACGGTTAGCACACTGGTCTTGCAATCCAGAGGTCAGCGGCGCGGTAAAGATGTATGGCCATCGTGGAAGAGTGGGCAAAAAAATGACCTTCAAGTGGGGCTCTTTAGAGCTCCCTCTGGTTAGTGGAGGCCCTTTTTAAATCCTTTATGTTAAGTTCACTTGCTTGCGCGCTTACGACCGTGCAAATCTTTCGGTCGTTTTTTAACCCACTTCCCGTGATCCAATCGAGCTGACATTTTGCACACAGACTCGTTGTGCGTGACAATTTATTTTCGTGAAAAAAATTTCCAAAATTTTCCACTTTTACGGAAAAAAAAATTCATATTTAATTTAAAATACCAATGTGCTAAAAATGAAACTCTTACTCAAGAAAAACAGAAATGAATAATAAAATAAAACCGATGCCACGCATATAAAGGATTTATAGTGAAAAACTTTGTTTCTACGGGTTAATTTTT
This sequence comes from Lethenteron reissneri, assembly GCF_015708825.2. Taxonomy (NCBI): domain Eukaryota; kingdom Metazoa; phylum Chordata; class Hyperoartia; order Petromyzontiformes; family Petromyzontidae; genus Lethenteron; species Lethenteron reissneri. Next base: position 5,717,571 of record NC_083825.1, on the reverse strand, counting down.
CCCATCAATGGCATGGGCAAGCAATTGCAGGGCTGCACCTTTACCTTTATTACGAATGCTCAACAATGCCGCGGAATATTGTTTTCCCGAACAAGGGACAAGCGGAGTCATCCACTAGTCTAAAGGGTGCTCGCAAGTTTTCAACAGCAACGCTCGCCCCGCTGCTAATTAGATAGGTATAAGTTCCCGTGTGAAGAGATAAGAGAACGCTGCATTCTGGGCACATTCTCACACATTGAACATTATAAACACCTCTGCAGCAGCTTGCAAAAACAACAACAACGCTTTGTAGTTGTTCCACATGTCTCGGGATTTTAACCCTTCTTCAGGAACCTCTTCAGTTCCTGAGGAAGCCCCCAATGCTTGGGGCGAAACGTCGGACATCGTGCCGTACAGCAGCAGAGACGGTCGCGGAGAGCTAGGCGGGAGAGCAAGGCCTCTTGTGCACATTTCGTGGAGAAGTTAAGTTACCGGAGCAAACAGGCAAAACACCACTGGGATGGGAGAAAAAGAGAAAAATGAAAAATAAACCGAGATGCACAGGTATAAACAAAACGTACGGTGCATCTGGTCGGAAAACTCCGTGTAGCTGACAACAGTTAGTTCTGCGAGCACTTTCAAATAACCTAAGGCTGGCATTGTGACGGGCCCCGGGGAACAATAAAAGCGGATATCCATTTGTCTTCAAACCGAACAGGCGGTGGGAATGGACACGGCGGTAACGGTGTTGGCACAGTCACGCTCGGAGGTGGAGCGCTTCAGAGGGCAGCAATACAAGAGGAGCCGAGTGATTTTTCTCCTGAAGGATTGATCTCTGTAAGACACGACTTGAAACAGGCTCCCCCCACCCCCCCTCCATGGTTTTGCTGTCCCGGTCAGCGGAAGCAACTGTTTGGTAAGCAACTAGCACAGGCCGATCCCTGCAAGAACAACAAACAATAAGCAAGCGACTACCATCCTTTGCCCGGAGAGAGTGGGGGGTGGGAGGTCAAAAAGTTTTTGACGGGTAGAATAAGACAAAAAAACTAAAAATGCACGTGGGGCGTACACTCGCCGTGTTCCGGTACTGGTGCCAGTAAGTTCAAGAACGGGAGGCATTAAGGTCAAACCGCTGTCGTGCTCTGCTATTTTAACAATTTTTAAAGGGATTAATAATCATCTTCGTAATAGGCTCGGTTGTTATAATGAATGCGAATTGGGTGGGGTTGCTGAAGCAGTCATTATCGCGCTGTGCTATGAACTCGGAGACCTGAGTTCGATTCCCGACCCGGGCGAACATCAGTTGGTGAGTGATATATAAACTAATCCTGTATCCCCCACTTCAGATACCCTTCACTGACAACTCTCATGGCCGACATGCATGTGGAGGCATCCTTTATACAGCAGTGGATTTACAAATCGGCTGCTAAATATTAATAAAAAAAAAACATTATCTTTGTTTTTTTCGGTTAAGTCATGTAGGTGAAAACAAAATAAAATAAAATAAATTAAATCACGACGTTTCGGAAGCAACACAAGCATCCGTCATCAGGTGTGACTGCTCCAGAAAAAAGTGTGTTTATATAGGGTAGTACCCTATATAAAAACGTGTCTCTAAATAGCTATCTTCATACACTACAGTAATTTTGCTAGAGCAGTCACACCTGATGACGGATGCTTGTGTTGCTTCCGAAACGTCGTGCTTTAATTTAGTTGTTTTATTTTATTTTGTTTTCACCTACGTGACTTTACCGAAGAAACCAAAGAGTATGGATCCTTGTAGTCACGAAAACTTCAAATCTAGAACACAAACATTTCCATTGTCTCGCCTGCAAACAATTGCACGAGCGTGCACACACAGGTCGGTTATATTGTTTGACAGATATGAAACAGATCCTGCGTGAGATCTGGAATTAGGGGGCATCGATGCACTCACGGAATGGAACACTGTCCGAGAGATGGAGCAAAAAAATCAGTTCGGATTCAGGTGCCAAGTGAATAGTTTCAGCGCAGAATCGTGAGAGGTGTCGGCGGCTCGGGTGGGAGGTCTTCATCCATCAGTGGACTGACCATGGCCGATGACGATGCTAACGACGTGAATTGTCTGGAGTGTGATCTGAGAGAGACGCCTTCATCTGTTCACCGCACCTCGTTGTTTAGGGGCGTCAATGCGGAGAGATGGAGATGGACGCGGGGCTTGGACCTGTCCCACTGGAACCTCTTATCAGTGGACTAGGCGTTATCTTCCAAGCGCACAGCGCTATCTGGGTGTCCGAGCGGAAATCGGCAGAAGAAAAAAAACTGCAGACGAACACGCACGCGGGCGGCTTAATCACCTTCTGCCGCTCGTATAATTAAAGCAACGACACTTTTAGAAAAAAAAAGTGCTTTTTTCTTTTATTCGTATGTTTACTCTTAAACGTGTTTATTAACGGCCATCTGTATCCGCCGCCGAGCATCTCTGTGGTGCAATTAGTGTCTGGGAGTGACTCGTGGGTTCAAGCGTAAAATAATGACAAAAATAACATGGATAGTTTTTTTTGTTTAACCAAATTCTTACAATATCTAATTCCCTTTTGGCTTCGGTGCAAACATTTGTTGTGTTGGCGTGTCAACATTACATTAACAGATTCGTAGGAGGCACGGTGGGTGTAGGGCAAATAATGAAATAAAAACATTGTAACCTGTCAGAAGAGTCCCGGGAGGAGATGGCATTCGATGTCGTCATGTGAGATGTCGCGCTCCTCAACTCAAATCGTCCACCACCGAATAATCCACCACCAAATAGTCCACCACCAAATAACCCTTCACCAAATAGTCCACCACCAAATAATTCACCACCAAATAATCCACCACCAAATAATCCACGACCAAATCGTCCGCCACCAAGTAATCTGCCGCTAAATAATCTGTCACCATTTTACACGGGAACGAACCGGACACCAGCACGTCCTATGGAAGGGGTGAATCTTCTTTGAAATTCCCACACTTCACCCCACCACGAGACCCCCGCTGATGAACCAACAGCGAGGCACCCCTGTTGCACAGCTGGTTGCACGGAGGTGGAGTGGTGGTGGTGGGGACGGGTTGAAGAAACTAGCTGCATTGTATTTCGATTTAAAGCTTTCGTGACTGCAGGGATTCATCTTCTTGGTTCTTTCGGTAAAGTCACGTCGAAGGGAAATAATAAAATAATAAAAATAAAACATAATAAAATAATTCTCACGACGTTTCGGCCACAACGCAAGCAGCCAGAGGTGGTGGTGAAGAACAGGTCTGTCGGGAAGACAGCGTCTGCTTGCGTTGTGGCCGAAACATCGTGAGAATTATTTTATGTTTTATTTGTATTATTTCCCTTCTACGTGACTTTACCGAAAGAACCAAGAAGGTAGCTGCATTGTTTCAACCGTCTGCGCCAGGAGATAAGATTCGAACCGGCGACCTCTGGGTTTGCGGGTTCAGTGTCCTCAACCATTGCAGGATCCCAAGGAATAAATAAGATTTAAAATTTCATGCCGCCAGTAATTTCAAAGCGGGACATTTGGAATGGCTTGAATGCGTACTCTGGAAAGAACCAAGGCAGTAAGGTCATTGCCACACGGTATTTATTTACTGGGCACAAGTTATTTAATATTTTATTTGTTTTCCAAAATCATTTATCATTCTGACCTAGGGTCTAAAAATATAGTAGTTGGAGAAATAATAAGCTTCTTCTTTATTTCCCCCCATCGCAAGGATACGGCACTGAATGCAAATTGAGATGTCTGATATATATTAACTGATATATATTAACTGGCCTCTGAAGAGTGAATTACGAGCGCATGCGCCGACAAGAAGTGTGCGCATTTGCTGCAGAGATGTGTGCACTTTGCGCGTACATTTTTTATAATTTATTTAAAAGCTCCCCTCCCCCCCCCCACACCAGCGCCTAACACATGATGCATGTTCACAGTTCCCTATTTCCATCTGCACGCTCCAAAATAAGCCGCTCGTTAGCGGATGCATGAACTAATTGATTGACAGTGAAATCCCAACAATTTAAAAAAAAATAGGTGAGCAGGCAATACGCCCGTTTCCCACATCTGTCCCTTCACACACACACAAATAAAAGCACATTTTTACACATCCCAAACTGGTTCAACGTGTGTTTGCGCTGAGCAAACGCTGCTGATATGATGCACTCCCAGAAGCCTGCGTGGCTGATTGGATGTGTAATAGATGCTCTTGTAATTTCTTTGTGTGGAGGGACAGATATGGGAAGGAGCATTGCCTGCTTATTTACTTTTCTCACGTAAATTATTATATAACGACGACTTTTTTTGGTGCCAATTATTTCAGATTTTGCTGGATGGATGCAAATAATATAATCAAGGCTCGGGTAACTTTTCCAAACTGTCCGGACAAAACTAATGGCCAGCAGCAAGTCTTCAGCGAAACACGGGAGAAGACACGACAGCAAGGGACTGTTTGTGAAACAACACCGCACTCACTTATTTATGAGTTTGCTCATCCGTTGCTTTTTGTTGGCTTATCTTTTCGGGAAAAAGTTTCAGACTCTCAAAAGTGCAACGTGCGCTGCCCGGCTGCCCACCCACCCGCCGGCCCCCTCCCCATCCCACCTCCCAATTTCTTGAAAATAAAATTGGGAAGGCCGATAAAAATAAACCCTGACAATCTACGACCCACGTTTCTGAGCCGGCAGTGCCTTACACACGGCGTTGTTTTCTTCTTATTCTTCCCAGCGTCCTATTTGCTCAGCGATCACTCCATTGCCCAGCACGTCTCCTGTTATCATCTCAAATACCCGTGGTGCTCTGGCGCGTCGAAATGTCCTGCACGGGCGGTGCGGTATAAATAATAAACGATGATGGTGATGAAGGGGGACAGGCAGAGACGAGGGGACATGGGAGGGGGACACGAGGAGCCACTGGGAGGCGCAGGAAGACACGGGAGAACATGGCAGACACAGGGAGGACGCGTCCAAAATATCCACCCAGATGGGGACACAGGGAAGGACACACGGAGACACACGGCGTGACAGGGACGCGTGAAGGCGCACGTGGTATTTGCTCTGCAATCACTTTCGTACCGAATGATTATCTTTTGACTTATTGGGTGCAATTGTGAACAAGAGCAATATCAGACATGAGCACATCTGATTGCCAGAATTATTGGTTCACTGCAGCTCAGAAGACTCACTCCTACAAGGCGCGCGGTGAAGTTAGGAGATGTTCCATGTGCTCGGAAATTTGAAGGCCTGGAGACCAGAATCGGTGATTTCACCGACAATGTGTTCATCAGGGGAGGCAGTTCCGTATCCGGACTGCAGAGTGAAGTGGAACTTCTGTCCAGGGAGCAATGTTTTGGCAACTGGGGGGGGGGGCAAGGGGGTGGGGGTTGGCAGGGGTTGTGCTTAATCAGGTGCCACGGCGTCTTTCATATGGGGGTGGAAGCATGGCCTGAAGGTCTGTGGGGCAGTGGTTGGCGTGCATTTTGTACGCGACTGCGACAGCAGCAACTTGTCGACGGTTATTATCATCATTATCACGTCAAGCGCTCCTTTGTTCTGACGCCTCGAGATGTACCGCGTGGGAGGCACGGCGTAGATAATGACAAGAATAAACGATGACGGTGGGCGCGCTCCAGACGCGAGGCCGGGGCGATCCCTTGTCCCAACAGCGCCGGACGCCGCGACGGCTCCCAAGCTACTTTGCTCCCGCCGCGTCAACCCGGCAGCCCCCCCATTGATTGTGTTTAACGCCCACCGACGGTGCATCGCGGGGACACCGAAATCCTCGGCGGTGGCCCATTAGCCTGGGACCACGGTCGGTTCCCCGACAACGCCGCGCGTTTTCACGGCGCGGATTGGATACGACGCGATGGATGTGCGAGGGAACACGCGTTTTGTAGAGCGCGGATGGGAATTGGATGTAACGCAGTCGAGTGAACGGAACTACGCCGCGCGAGTTGGAATAAGCGGTCGTACGGCTGACTCGGCGTAGCGTCGCACACGGCGGCGGGATACTGCTGGATGCTTCTAGATGCTACCCACGCGCCTCGGTGTTTGTTCGGCCTGCGTACGCATCTCACCGTGTTATCGCGGAGTGTACTTTACCATACGCTATATATTAATTATTAAATGGGCAGGTGTTCTTCAGGAATACAACTACTATTTCAATATGATTTTCTGCATTTTTTTATGTATCGCGGTTTGTTGTGCAAGGCCCCAAAGGCCTACAGGGTAAGCGGCTAGCAACCACCAACGCTATTATTCAAGTTGTCAAACATACGAGTCGATGTGTGTTTTCTCTGGATCGAGCGAGGTTATACGAACTGGGAGGGGGGGGGGGAATTGTGTGCAATCGGTAGGAAGGAAGTATAAATCAATTACTGGCAAAGAAGTAAAACTGAGGGCTCGTTATTTCTAACAAAACCCCAAAGATATCTATTGACGCACAGTGGAGAGAAGAAAGAAAGCACGCACGCGCGCACTTGATTATGGAAAAGTGTGGAATGAGAAATTCTGAAAATACATCAGCTGCTTCCAAAACATTGGTTGTCTTTGACTTCACTTTTGTATTGTTGCAGCCAAATCGGCCTTTGGTAAGAGCACAATCATCTCTTTATTTGCGATACATTTTTTGGGAGGAATTTGGGTTTGGTCACTTTCACGTGAATGTTTTAACCAGTGTCCGTTGATTTTCACTTTTACTGCACAGCAGTCACAAATAACAAACAAAAACCTCAATAAATCAATCAATAACACTGCCTTAAAAATATATATATAATCTAGCAGCAATCAAGAGGATTTATGATCAGTTCCTCATTTTGGTCACTTACTCACTGGCAATCAGTTGCCTCCTCATACCTCTTCTATCGCTACTGCCGTTGGGGGTGACTGTTCCAAGCAACTTCACTCCATAATTCCTCCGCCCATGTTAGCACGGTTGACTACGTACGTTGCGAAATAAGTTCAACATAACAAATGTGCACGTTGACGACTCTCTACTAGCTGTTCCGTCTCGCGCATACTGAGCCAATCGTCGGTAAAGTAATCACTTAAGCCATTCGAGTTGGCCCAAAATGATGCTTGTACGTTCAACTTCTTTCGCATGGCACGCAGCCCACCGCAGCTTTGTGCGGCCACCCCTCAACGTAAAAATTAATGTCAAAAATGACAAGCGTCACGGTGCCGTCAGCGAAGGGAGGAGGGGGGGGGGAGGATTCCGGAGGAGAGAGTGAACAAAAAATTCAAACATAATTTTAGCAAAAAAAAAAATCAAACAATTTTAGAAAAAAATATTACCGCAGCAAAGAGTCTGGAAACTCAGAGGCCACGTCGCACCAGCTCACGTGAGGGAGCTGTGGAATGGACTCGTGCGATGGTTATTTGGGAGAAAAAGCCACACTTCCCTGCATTTGTATTCGCCAGTCATCGCCAGTGTTCTCTCTATATCGCTTGGTGTATGGTACGTGTCAGAAACAATAATGGCTCATTTCCTCTGGAAAGACACAGAGCCCTGCTGCATTTGGTTTTTTTTTATTTTTAAAGATGTTTTCACCCAATTAATTGATGAGTGCTCATTACCCACGTGGGAAGAAACCGGAGCGCTCAGACCCCCCCCACCACCACGTGTGCGAGGGGACAACCTTGTACGAGTTGGAAACAGCTGGGAAATTCGTCCACTTGCGGCACTGCCCTCTCCTGTGCGAGCCAGGGTACGAAAACCTCCTGGACGCCCATGGGAACATCTGCGTGGTGATCCAGCGACCCACGCTTGTCTCCGCGGCGCTGGATTAGAGGCCCACGTGCCAAGCCCCATCGCAGCCTGAAACAAGGCAGCCATGTGGAGAGAGGCCGGAGGAGTTTCTCACACTGCTCGTTTGGTTCCCGCATTGACATGCTCTTAGGTTCTTTCGGTAAAGTCACGTAGGTAAAAAATTAAATTAATAAAAGTAATATTAGAAATAAAATAATATTAGATTTGAAGCTTTCGTGACTGCAAGGATTCATACTCTTAGGTTTTTTCGGTAAAGTCACGTAGGTAAAAAAATTAAATTAAAATTAATAAAAGTAATTATAGAAATAAAATAATTCTAGATTTGAAGCTTTCGTGACTGCAAGGATTCATACTCTTAGGTTTTTTCGGTAAAGTCACGTCTGATCGAGCCAGTGACCTCCGATCCACAATTGATGTTAATTCATCCAAAATGTGTACACGTGCACAACGTATACGAACATTGTCGAGTGCTAAAAAGACAGTCGCGCCGTTGAATATGCTCCAACAACATAAAACATTGAGGGCCTGGAGGGGTGTGGGGGAAATCAATTATCTCCACTGGCATTTCCTCCACCTGCGTCTCACTGCTACGTGACGGCTTAAGGCGTGAGGATCCCAGAAAGGAGATTTCAAAACACGACGGGTTCATCGCTCACGCTCGCGTGGAGGAACGCACGCGCCAAAGTTTTCCGCCGCTCCCACCCACATCGATCCGCACGCGGGGCGCGCGATAAACAAAACTAAAAAACCACGGGGGGGGGGGGGGTTGGGAGGGAAACCGTGGCTCCGACGGGGCAATGGAAACTCGTTAAATAAATATACGGCGGCGGCCGCTGGATTAATAAAGCCGTTGAGCTTGTACGGCCATCGATCGTCGCGGTGCGTCGGAGCAACGGCGCGCGCTGGGGATGACCGCGTGCGCCTTTTGTTCCCCTTTCTTTTTTAAATTAATGAAACGCCTTTTGCGGTCAGGGCCGAGAGATCGTATCTCAACCGTGCCCCCCCCCACCACCACCTCGCCCCGGTTAAGTAAAGAAAAAGTAATCGATCGGCTTACCTCTAACTGCATCAACTAATATTGTAGAGATTAATATGGACATTGATTCTTATGCTCATGAGACGCCGCGTAGACTCGCGCATGTGAGAATTTGCCGTCGTACGTAATCGGCCCCGCGTCAATCCTGCAGCCGCTAGAGGCGTTACATTCCGTGCGAAACGCCAATTACCTCTGTGCGCCACCAACGGCGCAATGCAGTCGGTTTAACATTGCTCGAGTGACGAAAACAAAAACCAACCCATCTAAATCTCTACCCCACTCGTGGTTTCGCAGCGTTTAGAATTCCCCCCACGAGTGACTCGGGAATGGATTTCAGTTGTGGCGGCGTTGCAGCAGGTAAACGTACGCGGTGGACGTGACCGTGGCTGCGAACGCGCGACGTCAGATCGCAAGTCCGTAGGTCCCGTGGCCCTCTCTGGGATTGTGGAGGAATTAAAGAAGAAAAAAATCCACATTGGATTTTAAATCGAGCACAATTTGGCTTTGAACAGAAAATTGGGAGGACAATCTCGTGTCCAAGTGCAGCTTAAAGGCATATTCAACAAAAATTACGTTTCCCATTTTTATCATCTTTGTTTCGGAAGTTGGCCCAACTGACGCGAGTGGCAATCTGTACTCGGAATGGGTCTAACTCATGGCATTTAGGGACATTTATATAGCGCATCTACACTCGAGCATCACCACAAGCTTCGGCCACATGACACTGTCTCTGAAATGTGGCGCTGGACGAATAAATGTGCATATGATTATTATGATTTAATATTTTTCATTGTTATTTTTCTATCCACAGTGGCTTTAACCCAAACACCCAAAGAATATGAATTCCTGCAGTCACGAAAGCTTTAAGTCAAGATTTATAAGTATTGTTATTATTCATCTGGAGTTATTACGAGACTCGCTAATGCCTTGCGGGGTCTTTCAAGATCACCCCCCCCCCCTCCACCACCTAATGGCTTCTGCTACATTGTCCAAACTTCCTGCTGACTAATAATTTTCGCAATTGTTGTCTGTCACGATCATCATCGGCCATGGTCAAAGTACGTATGCTGTGCTTTTCTCGTACCGTGCGTAGCTATTTGGGAGGTGCGGCGGACGAAGGCCTCCCTAATTTGCTACAATCTCTCATGATCCTGTGACGTAATAATCCACATTGCACCTTCCCGCAGAGATGGTTTCATCGCTCCATCCCTTCCGTTGGCCACCCCTCGGACGCCTGCCGTTCATTGGCCGACACTCCATCGCCGTTCATGACCATCGGCCGTCGTTCCTTCTCGCAGCGAGTCCGCCCCAAGCGCCCGCTTAACCTTTCCGAACGATGTCGTTGAAATTTGCGTACGCTCCTCTCATCGGCGCGTTGCTCTCTCTGCCCTCTCAGGGTAACTTCCACGCGTCTCACCACGCTTCTTTGCCCGCGCCCTTCAGCTCTGGGTCTTTTTTTTTTGTTTGTCAACGTCCGCGTTTCAGAACCATCAGCCGATTTAAAAAAAAAAACTCTTCTTCCCCTTTTCGTTGTTATCAGGTTAAACCTTCCAAAAAGCACTCCCTCAGAATAAAACGTTCCCTTGCCGGCGTTAAAGTAGAGTCCGCTGTTAGATGTGTTGTTGTCGTTGATGAAGCAGCGGTAGTGAGACAGCAAGAGTAAACAGCCAGGCATCTGTCACCGATTTGGGTTGAGTAAAAAAATGTGGACGATGCTCATGGAGGCTGCCTGAACAAAAAAAAAAATGCAAAGTGTTGTTTTTACCACGATATCCGACGGAGAGCGATAAACAGGTTTTTTTTTTTTATTAATCTACAAAGTGTAGGGAACAAAATGTACGCGTGAGATTTCTGGGTAACAGAATTACAAGGACATAGGTTGGCTCCATTGCGTGTCTCTGTAACATTCTGCGTGAGGCGATTCAGAAGGTGTAAAGGTCCAAGCGAGGCTCGTGTGACGATCCCGCATCACCCACCAAAAGTCGTAGCGACTCCCTGGCTCTACGGACAACGTCGGCATCATCAGCCATGTCCGATCTACTGCTGGATGAAGGTCCCCCCCCTCCCCCCCCCCAAAGCCACCAACCATCTCCCACAATCCTGCTTATGTAATAAAACGACTATATGCGAAGATAGAAGAACAGGTTAATAACAAACACACAAGTTATATAACAGGGAAGACGTCATTGTGGTTGTGATCAAGTTATTAAGTTGCTTCTTCGTGGAACTTGTACACAGGAAAAACGTGTGAACTAAGATTGAGAGTACGGCTTCAACAAAAATACCATACGAACATAAATATGTAGATACACAATAGAATAATGTACGTGAAATTATATTCTCACTTTCGAAGAACGCTCGTCAAACAAACGCAACTTCGCAATCGATCTTCAGCAAACGATAAACCATAGAGTGCCCGTGCATCTCTGTCAGAGGTCGCAAACGGGTTTTGATTCCCTACCCGTACCCATACCCGGCCGCACCAGGGTCACAAACGGGTACCCTGGGTACGGGTAGGGTACGGGTATCGGGTACCTGATTGCGACCTCTAGGATGAAGCCATGTTGCAGGCGCGGGTGGGTTGATTCCAGGAACTTGAATTGTGAGAAGAGACAAGACGTTGGGAAATGAGTGACAAACGGTTACTCACCAGTGACTCACGGTCTACCCGTACCCGTACCCGGCCGCACCAGGGTCGCAAACGGGTACCCGTACCCATACCGGGTAGCCGGGTATCGGGTAGGGTACGGGTATCGGGTACCCGGTTGCGACCTCTGATCTCTGTCGGTGTTCTTCATTGCAAGGTCCGCGGCCCACTGGCACGGCCCCTGGTGGCCTTTAGTGCGGTCCTTGACGCGCGGTCTCCCCGACAATTCACAAATGGTGAAAACACCCCCCCGCCCATCATCATCATCGTGCTGCTGTCAACTCCCCAACGGTTTCAAATAGTGTGTCTGCCCCCACACTGATGATGTCTTACTCTTAGATTTTTTCGGTAAAGTCACGTAGGCAAAAATAAGTAATAAAATAAATAATAATATGACAGAAATAATAATATCAATAAAATAATAAATCACGACGTTTCGGGCGCAACACAAGCAGTCCGTCATCAGGTGGGACAACCACAGCACGATGATGTCTTATCGGCCAAAGTGCCCCCCCCCCCCATTCGCCCCTCCTCTGAAAAATTAGTGACGAACACTGATCTATGGCAGGCGTCGGTAGGACACATGCTGTCCGCCATCACGGGGGTTCCTTGTCCAATCCGCGGGACGCAACAGTGGCGCGGCACGTTTCTTCCATCACGAATGCCACCTGCCGACGGTCACGTGTCGTGCCGTGTGCCAGCCAGCGGGGGGTGCGGGAGCGGGATGGGAGCTGGCTGGCATCCGTTGCGGCCGCAACGCTGCAACGGATTTCGTGCGACGATGAGACAGGGGGAGCGCTCGCAGCTCCGCGTCTCACGTCACCGCTTCGTCGCCCACAGAAGGCACTCAGGCGAGAGTAGAGCTGACAGCCAATCGCTACGACACGCGCGCACACACGCACGCACGCACAGATTCCTCCCTACAGCCTTGTAGACCGCCAGGCAAGTGCTGCGGTGCATATACAGGCTGCCCATGCCTCAAGGGGCCGTGAGCGATGTTTGAACATACTTCACCATTTACACCATTGGAACCTCATTTGGCAGTAAAAAATATGATAATTGTTTTTTTTACCCTTCCATCTGGCAACAAAACTGACACCTTTTTTACAAGGAGTCATGTTTGCATAGACCACAATACCTGCAGTCTTTTGACGTCATCTGGTCCAACCCATGTGAGTCTAGGCTCTAAGGAAAGCTGTCTCGGATGTGGACCAATCAACTTCAAGGACAGTGCATACATTATCAGAGTTATGTTTTTTGTTTGCATTATGACTGCAGGTATTGTGGTCTATGCAAACATGACGTAAAAAAAGGTGTCAGTTTTGTTGGCAGATAAAAGGGTAACAAAACCAATTATCATACTTCACCATGCTGGTCAGTGTGGGCTGGTGGGGGGTGGGAGTGCAGGTTTTTGCTGCACTGCCCTCTACGACCGTGGACATCTGAGAAAAAGATCTTTATAGCTCATCGGATTCCTCCGGTATAAGTACGTATTCTGATCCTGACTACCCACAACACCTACTGCTCCTGTCTTTTATCAGAATCAGAATATTTACTAACACCGGAGGAATCCAATGAGCTATTAAGCTATTTAATGCACGATGGTCACCCATACAATATTCTTAGGTTTTTTCTGTAAAGTCACGTAGGTAAAAAATTAAAATTAATAAAGTTAAATAAAAAATACAATAAAAAATCACGACGTTTCGGAGGCAACACAAGCTTCCGTCTTCAGGTGGAACCGTCACAGCACGCTTGCTGTATCAAGTAAACCCATCCAATCTCTATCCAGGCTCAGGCCCCGCTTGGCTTTTCAGATATCGCAGGGACCGGATGCATTCTCGGTGATCTGGTCATAGGCCTAGTTCCGCTAGTGAGCACCTATCAAGGCTGGCACCGCACACGAGGGTTTAGCTGTGTGGCCGGCAAACCACTCCTGGCATCGCGTTTGTCTCCCCCAGCACCGAGCCTGATGTCTCCGCCATCCGCACCCAGTGAGCTGTACGTGCAAGGAGGCCTCGGGCTCGCGCGGACATCGCACGGAAGGTAATGCGAGCCGTGATGGCTTGGGAATTGAACGCGGTCCATCGAGTTTGTAAGGGCAATGTGCTCACCACGCGCGCACACACACACACACGCAAAAATACATCCGTTTACAAAAATGCACTCACAGTTACACGCCAAGTGTGTGTGTGTGTCACTAATTATTAATTTGGCAATTAGGCAAATTAATTCAAATCAAGAAGGAAACAAATGCAATTCATTACTCCATTCCAATGTAAACAACACGTTGTTTTGTGCTCTCCCCATCTTCCCAGTAATATGATGTGCATTATGTTACTGGCTTAGGGCTTGTTTGATGAACTTGCAATGAAATGATCAGGGCAATTAAAGAGTCAGAATGAATGGTAAAAACTAAATGCTAACAAACATCTGTCACTGTGTGGAGATGAAATAAAATAACTCCACCGTAAATTATTTAACGGTGTGTGACTAATTAACAAAGAGACGGAGTTATAACTAAATAAGTAAAAAAAATATCGATACTATAACATGTAACTTATTCAAAAAGTCCGGCACGGCACACGAAGGGGTGGGTGGCCAACACCACGCCCGACCGCCTTTGTCTACCCCGATGGCGATGTTTACACATTGTACCAGGTACTCATTTGAGGCTGAGTCAACCTAGGGGAGGTCCAACACCGGTTCAGATAATGGTCATTGCTGTTGACCGTGAGCGGGAATGGAACTCGGACCGTCGGTTTCGTAGCGCAGCGCGCGTTAACCGCTGCACCACCGCTCCCCACAAGCACACAGACACACACTAATGCACTGCTCAGTAGAACTGCAGAGCAATGCACGCCTGGGAAGAGATGCATGCCTGTGTGTGCCTGCGTATGCTTATGTGTGTGCTTGTGTGTGTACCTGTGTGTGTGCCTGTGTGTGTGCCTGTGTGTGTGGCTGTGTGTGTGCCTGTGTGTGCCTGTGTGTGTGCCTGCGTGTGTGCCTGCGTGTGCCTGCGTGTGCTTGTGTGTGTGCCTGTGTGTGTGCCTGCGTGTGCTTGTGTGTGTGCCTGTGTGTGCCTGTGTGTGCCTGCGTGTGTGCCTGCGTGTGCTTGTGTGTGTGCCTGTGTGTGTGCCTGCGTGTGTGCCTGTGTGTGCCTGCGTGTGTGCCTGCGTGTGTGCCTGTGTGTGCCTGCGTGTGCTTGTGTGTGTGCTTGTGTGTGTGCCTGTGTGTGCCTGTGTGTGTGTGTGTGCCTGTGGGGAGCGGTAATGTAGTGGTTAACGCGCTGCGCTATGAACCTGGCGACCCGGGTTCGATTCCCGCTCACGGCCAACACCAGTGACGATTATCTGAACCGGTCCTGGGCCGTCCCTAGGTCGACTCAGCCTCAAATGAGTCCCTGGTGCGGTGTGTAAACATCGCCACCGGGGGAGACAAAGACGGTCGGGCGTGGTGCTGGCCACCCACCCCCTCGTGTGCCGTGCCGGCCTTCATAGGTGCTCGCTAACAGCACTTGCCCCTACAGTCTGTTGAGGCTATACGGGGGGTCTTTGTCGTTGTGCCTGTGTGTGAGTGCACGCGCAGTCCAACGCGAAGCACCGACGGGGCCCCCCTGCCGTGCGCGGTGCGTAAATCGCGTTTACGGCGAGCAGTGCCGAGCGAGAACTTCTGGCAAATCAGCAGCCCACCCGCGACGAAGAGAGGGGATTTACAGCTGCTCTGCCGCTGGGGGTCAGCGGGCGCGTTACGGTGCTGGGCTGGCAGCGAGGGCCGTTTTGTCCGAGCGTCAACGAGTGGCGGACGCCGTCACGAGCGGTGGAGCGGCGAGGTTTTTTTTTTTGTGTCGCCACGTCGATGCACGATTTTGGGCGAGCGATGCACGGGTGCGCACGGGATTGTGGTTGAAACATCGATCGCGCTTTACATTCGTCGAGGTAAAGGTGCAGCCCGGCAAATGCCTTGGTCGTGCCACTGCTGACGGAATGATTTTCACGAGCTCTAATGAGCACCACCCCCCCCCCCCCTTGGGTACATGTTAAAAAAATCAGTTTAACGCAGTCGGCTCTCGCGACCAATATTATTCGTAACAAAGATTTTTAGGATAGATTGCGTGAATTTAGGTTTGTTGTTAAACCCGCCACCATCCGACACAGCCAATTAGTAAGGTTTCTCACGGAAACAGATTGTAAATGTTGTGGGTTTACTCTCCCAACACACCGGTGTGCTGAACTAGTAACGAATTGGCAAGTTTTGTTTACGTGGCAAACCTTACTAGTTGGCCGTGTCGGGAGGTGGCGGGTTTAACGACACGTTCATATTTTTTGCGCGATCTGACCCAAAAGCCTCTATTGTATCTAACATATGTAGGATTAGTCACACTTTACCCCACTGCACGCAACATGCGCTCAACCGGCCGTGGTGTTGCCCATTTCTAATGCTGGGCGGCCTGAGATCGAGGGAATTTAAGAATCTTGCCCTACGGAGGCTGAATTGAACCGGTGACCTCTGGATTGTAAGTCCAGTGGGCTAACCATGATGGAACTTCATAAGCTATCTGCATTTGATTTCACGAGCTGCGAATAATTATGCACGAACGTCACCTTTAAGCTAATTGAACGCATGAGACGGAATATACAAAGGAAGCGGTAAGGCGAGACAAATAAAAAGAATGGATTCTGGAACCAAATCGCGACCTTGAAATCATCACCGTTCATGGACTCGTGGTGGGAGTGGGGACCGTGAATTCTAACAATGACAGCAACACACGTGGTGTCACAATGCGGGTGAACAATGCCCGTGTGGGTGGGTGAAGTGGGCGAGTTGCCTCGAGTATCGTCACGAGCACCGCTCCTTCCGTTGCAAGCTTGGCATTGTGTTCGAACAACGGTGACATTTATAACTCTATGGGCACTACCTTCCAAAAAAAAGAAACCAATACGTGGAATTGTATTGCAGGCGCAAAGGTGCTGTCAAGCAATAAGGGGGCACACATTCTGTTAGCGTGGTTGTTTTACTGCCACATGCTAGTCCGGTGTCTGGGCCTGAATGCGACGAGCATTGTGTGACGGTGCATGAGCACGCCGCAGCCATGCGGCGCACTGCGCCATGCGGCGCACCGCGCCATCCTTGCGCGTCGTCCTTCGCGGGACAGGCCAGACGCACGCGCGCGCGTACGTACAGAGGGGCATAAAACGCAATGCTGATAGGATTCCGCGAGATAAGCCACGTGCGTGCATCGGCATTGGCGTGTGTGCGTGAGCGTGTGTCAGCCTGCGTGTGAAAGTGTGTGCGTGTGAGTGTGTGTGTGCGCGCGTGCGTGCGAGCGTGCGTGTGTGCGAGCGTGCGTGCGTGTGAGCATGCGTGTGTGCGAGCGTGCGTGTGTGCGTGCATGCGAGCGTGTGAGCGTGCGTGCATGTGAGCGTGCGTGTGAGCGTGCGTGTGTGCGTGTGTGCGCGCGTGCGTGTGAGCGTGCGTGCGTGTGAGCGAGCGTGTGAGCGTGCGTGTGTGCGTGCGTGTGTGTGTGCGTGCGTGTGAGCATGCGTGCGAGCATGTGAGCGTGCCTTGTGTGCGCGTGTACGTGCGTGCGTGCGTGTGAGCGTGTGAGCGTGTGAGCATGCGTGTGAGCGTGTGAGCGTGCGTGCGTGTGAGCGAGCGTGCGTGCGTGTGGGCGTGCGTGTGTGCGCGTGTGTGCGTGCGTGTGAGCGTGCGTGTGTGCGTGTGTGCGTGTGTGCGTGTGTGCGCGTGTGCGTGCGAGCGAGAGCCGTGGAGTCGCTGCTCCCCCCCTCCCTACCTCGTTCACATAAATCCAGTGGCTGTCCGCCGCGACCAGATTCGAGTCGGCCGCCTGTGAACACAGCGGACACAAACACACAACGAGGGGAAATCATCACCGAGGCGGGCTCTGCAACGAGGAGTGCAACGAGGAGGCTGAGCGGAGAGGAAGTGGGTTAACGGTATCATCGCGGCAAGGTCATTCACAATGCACCAAGGTCAACCGAATAATAACGAACCGTCCGTTTCATCTTCTTGGTTCTCTCGGTAAAGTCACGTCGAATGGAAATAATTAAATAATAAAAATTAAACATAATAAAATAATTCTCACGACGTTTCGGCCACAACGCAAGCAGCCGTCCTCAGGTGAAGAACAGGTCCGTCGAGACGACAGTCGTGAGAATAATTTTATTGTTTTATTTTTATTATTTTATTATTTCCATTCTACGTGACTTTACCGAAAAAACCAAGAAGATGAATCCCTGCAGTCACGAAAGCTTTAAATCGAAATTGAACCGTCCGTTTGTTAAGCCGCTGCTGGATGAAGGCTTCTCAGTGTCCCGTGGTCGGTCGTGGGTGTTGTTTGACCATATTTCACCACGCTGGCTAGTACGGGTTGGTGAAGGAATTCAGGGGGGGTGAGGGCGGTGGGGTAGGTGGGGTCGGTGGGGTCCTCACACCTGTTCAGATATCACTTACCACTGATGTTAGCCTTGGCCGGGAATTCAACTCAGGTCATATATGTCATGTATTTATCCAGGAAAACCTCACCGAGTTTCAAGACTCTCTGTAGGAGGGTCTTGAATTTGGATGTATGTCCAATTCCTTGATCGAAAATAAAACTCATCAGCCATTGTCATGGAGTGCGGTATTGGCATTAAAATAAATATTCTCTTGTTCATCTCCCCGCGCATGCATTGAGTAATTTTAGTCCATCAGCCTATGCTTTCTGCGGCTATTATATGTCCTGAAAACCCGTTGGCTGATGCACTGGAGGATTAAATTGTTTTACGTGGAGCGACGAATCTATTTATTGTCTTATCAATTCATGAGTAATTTTCTCCGTATGCGGGAGAAATATAAATGACCTGGAAGAAAAACAACACACAGACGTGGGGATAACAATCAATGTTCCACACAGGTCAACAGGTCAACAGGTCATCATAGCCAATGCCGGTAATGCCACAACACCCCACCCACGGAGGTCAACAGGTCACCATAGCCAATGCCGATAATGCCACTACACGTCATGTCTTCCTTCCTTATTCCGGATTCAGAATTTGTTGCACAGTTGACACCTAACCTCCAAGGTCTGCTGATAGGGTCTCGTCATCAACAGGATCTGGCTTTAGGCCTTCCCCTTTGCTACATAGTAGACACGTCCTACGATCTTACAGTGTCATCACCACCACCACCTTCTAATCTAGGTCTTCAACTTGTCACTCGGTGGACACATCCTAGAATGACCACTCTTGTTTACTCATCACCACTACATTTTAACTTGAGGCCTTCCCCTTGTATGCCAGTCTCTGGGAGCCACTCCAAGGCCTGGCTCAGTAACTTGCCCTCATCCATCCTTGTCCCACCCATCACAGACTCCTCTTCATCATCACAACGACAACACTTTATATAAAATGCGGTTACTATCTCGTCTGTTACATCAGTTCTCGCGCGGGTGCTACGTAGGCCATTACATCGCATGATAGTGAGAGCTGGCAATGGATTCAGGGTACACTTCAACTAACAATGCATTGCTCATGACTCACGAGGACAACGATGAATTGGTGTTTGTTTGGTGCACAATGCAGACTCCAAGAACGACGAAGCTCATCGACGAGCAGCTATGGCTCACGTGATTTGAGCGAAAAACCACAACCTCACACCCAACGCCTTAATGAACGTCACTTAATCCCAGTCCTGAGCGAGGTGTTTGTGATTAAGCACGAAAGCAAAGTGGCACACATTCTCAACATTTGCATTCATTTCTTGTTCTGCTCGAGCACTATTTGAACAAGGCATGGAGGCGAGCCTCATGGTGATGGTTGTGTCGCCACTCTATAATCAGCGTCCATTGTCACACGCCGTCGATACCATTAGAATCGCGTGACGTTAACAGCCACCGCCCACCCACGTCTCACACTCGAGACTGGTAAAGTAGGACAACAACAACGACGACGACGATGGGGCGATAATAGACGACACTTTTACCGTGGAACGATTAGCAAGACAAGAAAAAAAATATCTCCCTCCCCCCCAAAGAAACCTGCCCCAATGTTTTTTGTTCGTTTAACGTGGCGTTTAACAAAATAAAATCATTGCGCGTTCGAGGTGCTCCATCTCATTCGCGTCCCGGCGGGGAAGAGCTAAAAACACAGACGCGGCGCATTTAATCAATACGGACGCAGTACAAACATGAACGGCAAACCACTCGGGAGTAGAAACGTCCCGTTGGCTTAATGCTTAATTTGCGAATGGATACGCGCACGCATCACAAACGACCGATCTCTTCCGGCGAAATGCAAATCGGGATTTGGGTTTTGCTAATTTGCAACACGTCTGACGATTAAGTGGAGATGAAATAAAAACAATAGGAGATCGACGGGAGTGGGGAAAAAAAAACACGAGCGACATGAAGGTCTCTCTCTCCGTATCACGTGCTTGGGTTGTGCCCCACGTGGCTCGGCGTTGCATCTGTGATGTATGTTGAACTTCTTTTGCACCGTACGTAGCCAACCGCACTAATCGGAGGTGCAGTGGAAAGTAAACAAACTAAACGCAAAAACGGTTCTAAAGAAACCAGTGTGTCAATCTAGACGATTTAAATGTGCATAGCTCCAGTGGCTTCATCACATAGGAAGAGCGTTCCAGACGGCCGCAGAAGCGCTTCTGAAAGCGCGCGATGCGGTGACCGTCTTTGTTCGATGGTTAACCCAAAGCCGCTGTTGCGAGGATGTGTCTGGTAATAATAATGATGATGATAAGGTGCACAGGTGATAAATGTGTACAAATTCTACACACAACCATTTAAAACTTTTTTTTGCTTAATTCCACACACGCACAAAAAAACTTTGCGAAATATATTGCCTCGCATATGCCAGGCATAGACAGAGATCTCATTTAGTGAATAACTTCTCTCCCACAGTTACACAAGACACAAATCATCGTACAACTTCCAACAATTTCAGGTCCAAGTAAATTCCCAGGTTGCCCACTGCTCTTTAATAATCCACTGGCAGAAAGAGAACGACATTATCCACGCGATAGAGGAGGAGTGGTGGGGGAGTAAAAAAAAAACAGCAGCCAAATTGGTTACGAACAACACAGCTCTTCATAAATCAAGAAAAACCTGCGACACGGGCAAACACGCATTTACATGAACGTGCATTCGGGAAGAGTACCGCAGCCGCATTGCAAGCGCCCCGTTAAGTCTTTCGCGCAGCCGTGCGGCCGGGACCATTCAGTCATTTTGTGGCATCTCACGGCCACAATCACAGCAAAAAATAAATCTCAACACCCACGCTTCGCAACCCAAAACGCAGGAAATTGAGAGATTGGCGAGCGGGGAGTAATCACCACCATGAGTGAAGTATTTGTCATTGCTCAGCGCCACTCGGCGAGCTTCAGCAATGCCTCTCGCAGCTATTCTGGACACAAAAGGCCCAGCGATTGAAGCAATTCCTTCTGGACTCAACGATAACTCGAATTGCTCCATCACCAAAGTTTTGCTGGCATGCTGGAAAACACCAGACAACTCCAAACCCAATTATGCCGCAGAGCGTGCAGAAAGAACAACCCTAGAGAAAACTGTAGTGATACAGACGATGGCACTCTATACCCTCAGTGATCCAGGGGCAACAGCAGCAGTTCTACGCGCAACCACTTGCCAGTAAAAAATCCCTCCTGTCCCTTTACCCATTGCTGTTTGATGAGCCAACGACACCGCAAGGAAACTTGATGCGCGAGAACGTGGGCGGGGGGGGGTCACCCACTCCAATCCCGCGTGGCGGCCTCGTCGCCGGCGGTGCAACATCCAGCGCCGTGTAGGCGAGCCTTGGTGGATCGCGCAAACTTGTGGAGTGCCCGAAACCGCAGAGCTGTGACGTCACGACCTCTTGGATTATGGCGAGGGGGTATGATGATGATGGCCCAGGTGGGATCGTTTCCATCGGTACGGGGATTGACTGTTACCTCCCCCATCGCGTGCGCTGGTTTTCTCTACGTACTTCAGTTTTCTCCCACCAGAAATAATCACTTGTTAATGGAGTTTGGCCACAACATCCCAATGTAGGACTGCAGAGCTTGAACAACTGATGGTACTGGTTCTGGAATGCCTTCTCGCTCGTTCGTGGTTTCCCGCTCCTTAAAATCAAATGGAAACTGTGCGCACTACAAATGTGTAGTTATTCATGTATTTATTTATTTTCACACACACACACAACATCATTTTTTTCCCAGATCAGGTCCCGAATTTATTCTGGTGGATGGAAACGTCATCATCATCATCACCACCATCAGCCGTGACCTTTCCACTGATGAATGAAGGCCTCCCAAAGTTGTTGCCATTCCTCACGGTCTCGTAATGCCACGATCTATTTCACTCTGGCACCACGCTCAATTTATTTCATCGCTCCAACTTCCAGGTGGACGTCCTCCTCTTGGACGCATTCTATTCCTTCAATGCCACTCCGTTATCATTCCTGACCACCGTCCATCGTCACTTCAAGCGACCGTGTCCTGTCCACATTCATTGACAGCCGAAACCATGCCTCTAGTGTATTTTTTTTTATCTTACCAATGCATCCATTTACCTGTCTCTCTCTTAAGTGTAATTCCTCGCATGCGCCTCTTCGCACGTCTTTACATATCTTAAAAGTTTTGTTACATTTCTTTTTTGCCATTATCCATACTTGTGATCCATATGTCCATGGCGGGTAATATGCACCGATTGAAAACACATCTTCGTTGAGCACATCGGCAAGGTGCATTTCATTATCCGGTGAGATCGTACAACAAAACAAATGCAACCTGCTCCCACTCCCCACTTCATTTTATCATTTTTATCCCACAGCACTTCAATACGACCGGAGCATTTGACGCGTGAGAATCTGTACATTACTTTCCTATCTGGTGGCGAGGTCTGTGGAAAGACACGTCTCTTGATTTCCAGCACTTGAAAGATCCATGGATTGCCCTATCCTGCTCCCAATGTAGGGTGAGGGTTGGCGTATATTCCGCCATGAAGTATGCATGCAGGCGACGTGACTTGCCGTTCAATCCCTTTGCTGTTGTTTCATCAACACGTGCCAAGGTGTTGCTGGGATAAGCTCCAGTCTTTCTGATCGATTGGATCACGAGCAAAAAATGCTGGATTTGAATTTCAAAAGCAAAACTCCCCAACCCCCCCACCCCTCTTTTGGCTTGATAGCAGATCTGCGTGTTGCGCTGCTAGCACACACAAATCTGCCCAAAAATTCCAGAATTCTGGAGACTCGGGCGGTCTTAGATGAGTTCTACAACCTCGTAACAAACGTCCGTGCCAGTGTGTTCACGTTAAGGCAGAGTTTTTCTGACGCGTTTCACAGCACTGAGATGGCGGCGCACTTCCACGAGACCGAGAGTGTCAACAATTTCATTTCGGAGGGAAACAAAACAATAAATAAATGGAACATAACTCGTGGAGATGAGAATCAGCCATCAACGCTTCGTGGAAAAATATAAATCAGACAGAGCTCTCGGTTTATTTTTAAAGCCATCAACTTGTCCGACTTGCATTGCTCGCTGTGATGTGCCACATTACTGATTGGGCAATGCAATGTCCTGAGGGATGGAACACTGAACATTGGTTATCAGATTTGAGACAGCAAACACACTCGCGCGAAGTGTCAAATTCTTTTAATAAAACAACTCAAATAAAACATACCTTCCGAGAGACTCTATTGATTCAACGGGTATGAAATGCGCCAGGGAATTTACACCACCTCCGATTAGCACGGTTGGCTAAGTACGGTGCAAAAGAAGTTCAATATACATTTTCAAAATAAAAGAATGAAAAAATGGCGCTCCCTCTCACTGACGTTCATGTCGCAGAAAGCAACTGCAGATATTAGAGCTACACAGGGACCAAGCTGAGGTCAAGAGCAGGAACCTTTTATGTTGAGGCCAGTGTCAAGAGCAGCCAGGGCCGGATCCTCTAGGCTGAGGTCAGTGTCAAGGGCAGCTAAGGCCAAATCCTCTAGGCTGAGGTCAGTGTCAATGACAGCTAGGGCCAAATCCTCTAGGCTAAGGTCAGTGTCAAGACCAGCTAAGACCAAATCCTCTAGGCTGAGGTCAGTGTCAAGGGCAGCTAGGGCCAAATCCTCTAGGCTAAGGTCAGTGTCAATGCCAGCTAAGACCAAATCCTCTAGGCTGAGGTGAGTGTCAATGGCAGCTAAGACCAAATCCTCTCGCCTAAGGTCAGTGTCAAGGGCAGCTAAGACCAAATTCTCTCGGCTAAGGTCAGTGTCAATGCCAGCTAAGACCAAATCCTCTAGGCTGAGGTCAGTGTCAAGGGCAGCTAAGACCAAATCCTCTAGCCTAAGGTCAGTGTCAAGGGCAGCTAAGACCAAATCCTCTAGGCTGAGGTCAGTGTCAAGGCCAACTAAGGCCAAATCCTCTAGGCTGAGGTCAGTGTCAAGGGCAGCTAAGACCAAATCCTCTAGGCTGAGGTCAGTGTCAATGCCAGCTAGGGCCGGATCCTCTAGGCTAAGGTCAGTGTCAATGCCAGCTAGGGCCAAATCCTCTAGGCTGAGGCCAGTGTCAATGTCAGCTAGGGCTGGATCCTCTAGGCTGAGGCCAGTGTCAATGCCAGCTAGGGCCAAATCCTCTAGGCTGAGGCCAGTGTCAAGTTCAGTGCCTCTAAGTTAAGTTCTCAGATCGAGGTCAAAGCCCTAATTCAAGGCCAAAAACCAGAGGTGAGAAAATGTCTTAGAGCAAGCTCCGAGGCTGAGCAATGTTCATGGAGACGCGAGACTGGCAGATTATTGATGGAGAGTGTCATAGTTAGAATGTTCCCCTGTGTTCAGCATGGCACTGGAGTAAGCATCACTTATTGATTTGAATTACAAATGAAAGTGTCTTACGATACTGAAAGGCTAATCAATACCTCTGCCACCCTGCATGTAGGCAGTGGGGGTGTCGTCAGACCAGCAGAATGCAGTGCAAACTGCAACGTCGAATTTGGTCAAGTCATACTTCATGACTAACAATATGTAGGTATCTACATTTAATTTCTATTGCACCGTACATAGCCAACCGTGCTAATCAAAACTGCGGCGGAAGGACAACAAACTAAACACAAAACGCAGTTTGAAAAAAGTGAGATTTCAATCTAGATTATGTAAAAGTGCATAGCTTCAGTGGCTTCCTAATATCGGAAGGAAGAGCTTTCCAGACGGCCGCAGCAGCGAAATCTGAAAGCGCGCGATGTTTGATGGCTAGCCAAAAGCCACATTTGGGTAAAGATTAGCAATGGTTAGCCACTTGGTCTTGCAATCCAGAGGTCGCCACCCAGCAGAGTAAATGGGTTCAACTACAGTTGATTGACTGGCAACTCTAGTGTAGTGGGGTGAATGGTGGTAAATGGTGGCGTCTCTTCTCATTCAACTATTAACTATTGTTTTCTATTCGACCAGGTAATGCCCACTGCGCTGTATAGCTCTTTTTCAGAAGCGAACTGGCCACAAATGATAGCTCAACGAAGTGGCTTATCAAGTGGAAATGTATAGCAGTCAAATACTCTAACGCATGTTGATTTGAAATGTGGAGGGAAAAACCGGAGGACCCGGCGATTTAGAAAACATCCAAACTCCAACTATACAGCAGGCGTCACGGTCGGGATAGAACCCACGACCTCCTGTACACCAAACAAAGTAGCTAACATCTCGCCACCGTGGCGCCACTGAACATCTGGTAAACGTGAAAGGGTCGGAGGAAATATCCTTTGGAGGGATTCTCGAGGGCTCGCTATAATGGAGCCTCCCTTGCCAGCGGTGACGTGAGCAAGCATACGTAAGGCTGCACCTTTACCTTTGCTACCTTTAAATGACGCGAAGAAAACAAGCTACGTACGAGCAGAATATCGGACATGTCACTGCCTTGCCACCATACCTACGAAGCTCCAGTTTACTCTCGTGTGATACACGTTATGATCTAATACATATGTTAATGACGTATTAACATGTGTTGTTTGATAAGCTCCTTACGTGGATCTAGGTGTGAATAAATCAGCGGAGCAATAAATACATTAAACAATTTAAAATACCAACGGATGCAAACACACGCCGTCGTTTGTGAAAATTACACTCGTTAACATTTTTTGCCCGATAACGCCATAACGTCGCCGCATTACTTTGTCACGGATTTCACGAAAGATAATCTGCATGTATATTGGAATTACGACGCAGCGAATGGCTTCGCCAATAAGGAAATATGGGGGGGGGCGGGGCGCTGCTCATTTACATGTGTGGACATCGACACACGGGCCGTTGCGGTTCCTGCAGGTACGCAGAGTGTTTCAAGTTTAGTGCATTTTATTTCACCAGGGTGAGAACTCTAGAGGCCAGAAATGCAGTCACATTTGCCAGAGTTACCTGGGGCATTAGTCTTGCCATTCCGGTAAAATAATAATAATAATAATCCCGAGTGAGAAATTTTCGTGAAATGTTCGAATTTTGGTGACATAACGGTGCGTCGATTCGTCGATTAACAATACCGTGCTTATAAACGAATGCCCGTGGTCATAATACTGTGCTTATAAACGAATGCCCGTGCTCACAATACTGTGCTTATGAACGAATGCCCGTGCTCACAATACCGTGTTTATAAACGAATGCCCGTGCTCACAATACCGTGCTTCTTCTTGGTTCTTTCGGTAAAGTCACGTAGAATGGAAATAATAAAATAATAAAAATAAAACAAAATAAATATGTTATTACGTTTTATTTTAATTATTTTTTTATTATTTTATTATTTCCATTCTGCGTGACTTTACCGAAAGAACCAAGAAGATGAATCCCTGCAGTCACGAAAGCTTTAAATCGAAATTTAATACCGTGCTTATAAACGAATGCCTGTGCGCTATTCAACCGTGTCCTATTCGAAACGTCGTGGTTTTTGGTTTTTAATTGTATTTTAATAATTTTTATTCACTTATTTATTATTATTTTTCTTCTATCTACGTGACTTTACCGAAAGAACCAAAGAATACGTGTCCTATTCGTTTATGATGCTCTCGTGTTTTTGTTTTATCATTTGTTGTTTTTGTAACGTTCTGACCTGCCCCCTACTGGAACATGTGGAAAAGAGCTTCAGACCTCATCGGATTCCTCCAATACTTCCATACTATCGTCTTTTTTTTAGTTAGATCGCGTGAATATAAATGTGTCGTTTGTTAAACGTCGTACTCAGATTGTAAA
This sequence comes from Lethenteron reissneri, assembly GCF_015708825.2. NCBI lineage: Eukaryota > Metazoa > Chordata > Hyperoartia > Petromyzontiformes > Petromyzontidae > Lethenteron > Lethenteron reissneri. Next base: position 5,690,901 of record NC_083825.1, on the reverse strand, counting down.
TGTTGTGGCTTTGCTCTCCAACACACCGGTGTGCTGTACTAGTGACGAATTGGCCACGTTCTGTTTACGTGACAAACCCCTTACTAGTTGGCTGTGTCGGGTGGTGGCGGGTTTGACGACACATTTATATATTTACGCGATCTAACCCAAAAAAAATCCAATACTGTTTAAATTAATATTCTGATTCTGATGTGACCCCTTGCAGCCACTAGAGTCACAGCAATGTGCCACAAATGTGTATAACCAGTGAAGCGATTCTCTAAATGAACCATTCACATTCAAGTTGAGCTCTCTGAATGTTTCGTCCTTGCTTAATAATTCAATCTAAATCATCCTAAGACACTTTCAATATTGCCACAGGTAAACATATCCCCAGCCTATGTTTTGACATTTTTATAGGCCCCCTGTTGGCATTATAACCTCACAAGCCTATTTCCTCAATGGATCGTTAGAATACAGTAATTTAATAAACACACACACACATAAAGTATTACCATACAGCCAATCGTACAAACATAATGAAATGCCTGTCAGCGAACATGTTAGCCAAAAGAACAAATCTTACTAACGCTTACCTCAACGTGTTGCGCAGCCACACACAATTTCCCCGGAGACTGGAAAGAAATGGCAGTGCCCACACTTTACCCCACCACTCACGGACATGCGAATCCGACCAATTGTGGTGCACCTATTCATACCCTAGAGAGCCCCTCTAAGAGGGCAGTTGGCCTACTCTTCCAGGATGGCCAGGCACCTTGGAAGAGGGAGTACCCCATACTTTTCCCCACCTCATGTGACCTGCCGATCAACCAAGCATGGTGTTACCCATTTATACAGAGACGGTGGGAATTCAATATATTTGCATGCCTCGTTTCAACTCGGGACGACTGCTGACGAGCTAAGACCAAACAGCGCAGAATGATCCAGCATCTCAGGGGTCTTACCTGGAAAGAGCTGTGGCACAAGGCCCGTGGGGCAGTGGTGGCATCGCTTTGCCCGATGAGTCATTGGCACAGGGCGTTATCAGTGCCATATTAAAGTGCCGTATTAAAGTGCCGTATTAAAGTACCGTAGGGGACACGAGTAGCCATGGGGCTGCAGAGTCACCTGGTAGCCTCTGGGGAGATGTCACGCCGCCAACTGATGGAGCGCCTCTGTGTGGCCGCGTAAATAAAACGAATTTTAACTATTTTTTTTATTTTACCCAGGTAAGGCCCATTGAGCTATACAGCTCTTTTCTTTCAGAGACGATCTGGCCACAAATGATAGCTCAACGAAACGGCTCATCACGTGGACATTTATAGCAGCCAAGTACTCTAAAAGCGTGTTGATTCTAAACGTCGAGGGAGAAACCGGAGGATCCGGAGAAATATCCACGAGGCCACGGGGAGAACATGCAAACTCCAAATGTACAGGCGTCAGGGTTGGGATCAAACCCACGACTTCATGCATACAAGGCGAGGGAGATGACATTTTGCCACTGCGGCGTATCCCCCTTTCACATCGATGTACTTGGCGAGGCCGCTGCCGCCCGACCAAGGGATGAGCTGTGCAGGATTGAGAGCGAGAATTGCCAAAGAGGGAAAGTGGTGTGATCGTTTTTCCCACTGCAAGACTTTGACTAAAAAAAATGGAAGCATATTAAAAACTGAAGGTAGAAAAAAGACTCGTAAATCTGAAATCAAAGAACTTAATGAATGCACTTAAAATTAAAATAGCCGGCAGTTAAAATTTACGCAGCGTATTATAGTACTGCGTTTAGGTATCGCTCTGCTTAGTCGAGCGGTGGAATAGTGGTGCAGTTGTTTGCTGACTGTGTTGTGAACCTAGCGACCCGGGTGTGATTTCTGGTAATGGTTAACGCCAGTGGTGAGTAACTTTCTCGGCAAATCCAATCACCAACCAGTTCTGGGCACTCCGTTCACCAACCCACACCAAACAGTGTGGTGATCTCTGGTCACAGGTTGAAAGCAATGCCGCAGAAATATGTTAAATAGGGATAAAACCAATGTCTACTGCATAAACTAAACTATTTTACCAGGTAAGGCCCATTGAGCTATATAGATATTTTTCAAAAGCGACCCGGCTACAAATGATAGCTCAATGAAGTGGCTTATCACGTGAAACTGTACAGCATGTTGATTCTAAATGTGGAGGGAAAACCGGGAGGCCCTGGAGAAAAACCCACGCGACCACGGGGAGAACGTGCAAACTCGAAACATACGGCAGGCGTCAGGGTTTTTCTTCTGCACCATGCATTGTTGTTCGGGCCGAGGCCATCACCTGACCACACCTGAGATCTCAGTCTCATCATGGGTGGGAGGCTGACAACAACAACAACCGCCATTCGCCACTAAGTGGCGGTGACGTCACCACGACGCTTGTGCCAGGCCATGTGCACCTTGAGGCCACGTGAAGTGTCGAACGCCCGCTGGCAGGAGGTCACGGGGCAGACCCAGTTGCCACGGGTCGACTGACCGAGATGACCGAGATGACCGAGATGACTGGCTGATGCACCACCTGTGCCCCCTACTGTACCAACTTTCTGTGCTTTATCCACCCGGCGCTCCGCTCGTTGTTGTGAGCGTCGCTCCTCTGCCCTCCGTTGTTGTTGGAGGGCGACTGCCTCCAACTGCCCAGTAGCGTCCTTCACGAGTCTCCTTCACAGAGGCCGATCTTGACACCGCTGGTACCAGTCATCGGCAAGTCCACTCAGCTCCACGTCCTCCTGTACCACGTCACTCCATCTCTTCTCTAGCCCGTGTCGCGCCCGACACCCACATTCTCAGCGGTGCTGCCTCAATGCCCTGACCCGCTCAGCCAACAGAGAGAACCTCTGTGTGGTGAGAGCCTGTATGATGATCTGACAGCTCTTATCTTGGATTCTAATTTGCAGCTCCGCAGGACAGAGGGCAAAGCTTCTGGGGCACATGAAGTTTCCTCTCTCAGGAATTAATTGCGCAATATGCATTTCAAACACTGAGGTGTGCTCATGAGTAAAGAGGTTTTTTGGGGACTTGACGCAAACTATTCGCTTGCAATTGCTTAAAGCAATATATACTTTATAAATACAAAGTAAATAAACCAGTTGCAATATATACTCGTGGAATTGCACGTGACATTTGCACTGACAAAAGCATATTCTGCAAACATAATTTAGTTAAATAATACATTGCGCAATGTTGGCACAAAGTCAATAAACAAGTTGCGGATATGTAATGCTAAATAACATAAAACCTTTTTCAAGTAAAAATGTAAGTTACCATTATACTCTTCCTGTGATTGAGGGGAATGGTGGCAATGTGGTCCACATCTTGTGCTGCGAACCCGGTGACCTGAAATTCAAATCCGGGCAAGGCTAATGCCATTGGCGAGTGATAACCAAATCACTAAATGTAACAGAGACAAGATAGTGTTCCAGCAGCATTTTCCTAAATGCATGGTTTACTCGCGGCACATTGCGACTCATCATTCGACGTTGGAATATGCCGCGAATTTTCTGTCGCAAAGTGACTTGAAAGGTAAATTTAGATATTCGCCCGTAAAATACATTTTTATTGTGTTCATTATTTTTATGACATATTGTACACGTTCAGCAATGTTTGGAAATAATCTATTTCAATAACAATATATTTCTATCAATTGAAACAGTAGGGTAAGACACATGAGCATTACATATAAACAAGCACAATGGCTGATAAATAAAAATATGTTTTACGGAACAGAAACCTATCCCAAATTTATGTTATTTTAAGTGACTTCAAATGTATCAAATTGAAAGGACATGGTGGCAATAAAATTCTAAGGCATAGTGGCAGTGACAGGGTATATATATATGTATTTATTTAAAACAAATGTGGTCAAGAAATGAAAAAAGGCGAGGCAGCATGGAAGCGCCCTAAATGGTCGACATAAAAATGCCGCATCGTATGCGGAGAGGCAGGAATTATTTTGAGAGCTGCAATGGGTGGTTAATGATGCGCAGTTGTTATCCATCCAATACAGGCAGGGCTTCCGATAGCACGGGGTCCAAAACAATTAGCTTTCATCGAACTGACAATTGTTACTGCTAGCGTGAAATTAAAGATCGTATGTCTGTACCTCTCGTTTGCTTGCTGTGTAAATAACTAAACAGATACACGAGAAGCGATTTAAACTCTATTACAGGCCGAGTGTAGAGCTTTCACAATTGAAGTTGTTTATGAATCTAGTGAGATTCTGTGCATAATTAAATGCCCCACAGACATGCCCGGCATTAAAATTAAGCAAATTCAATTCAACCCGTCACGTAACCTCTGCTCACATAATGTGAATTTCCATATTCCTTTCAATATGATTAAGACATGAGATTCATGAAATATTTCTAAAGTGCCCTAAGAAGGTTTTCATAGCTCACTGCTCAGCACTTTCCCTGATGCCCAAATCCCAGGATACCCAAGGCAATCATAATTCTACTGCTTTTCCCTCCACGATAACATTTCATTTTAATTTAGTACAACAAGAGTATATTCATCAATGGGTTAATATCATAACAAGACGAGTGAGAAGTTGTGATTTTATATATTTTTTATAACTGCGACATTAAACATTCGTAATTTCAAGAAAATGTAATGGTGCAGCCCTGCAATTATTTGCTCACTTCACTGCTGACTGAAGGGGCCTCCACTGGAGGGAGCTCTGGAGAAACCCTCGAGATGGTATTTAGCCTACTCTTCCACGTTAGCCAGACGCCTTGGAAGAGGAGGGAGTACCCACACTTTGCCGAACCACATGTGGCCTGCCCATCAACGAACCGTGAAGTACCAATTTATACTGCGGCGTGGACAGAGGCAGGTGTGGAGGGGTTTAAGAAACCTGCCGCATTGTTTCAACTGCCGTGCCAGGAGATTGAACTGTTGACCTCTGGATCACAAGTCCAGTTTTCTGACCGTTTCACCACGGCAGCATCCAAAGAAACCATATGAAGGATTTATTTTTCTTTCAATATATCTAAGTATTTTTTTGTAAACAGTACTATGTTGTACCCTCAATGTCAAGTCGATTTTATTTTCGCTTAAACGTGTGGTGCCTTTCTGGCACAAATATGCCACCCAAAGTGCCTTCACAGCAATACCCATACACGTACAAATAGATAATGCTATTGAGCAGTATGAGAGAAAATACAATATAGACTATTTATAGCTGTTCATAATATAAAAATAAAAGCAAGTTATGGCTGTGTAACAAGCGAAAAAAACACAGTTGTAGTTTCCAACATTGTCGTTCCCAGCTACGACTGCGGCCACACACACACGCTCATCAGGCGCGGTTGTAACATTAACAAACGAGCAGTGCGACGTATCTTCCAGTGGCCCTTGATCCACCGCCTCTTATCCTCACCCTTCCGTGCGCACCCCGAATTAATCAAGCGGCGATTCCTACGAGCGTATCGCGCAGAGCAAGTGTAGTTAGAAATTAGGTACAAATACACCACCAACCTTCTTCATCGTTTCATTCTGCGAACACTGCACGGGTGGCTGCGATGAATTCATCAAGCTCGTCTCACACGAAGACCCCTTTTTGTTTTGTTAGGAATGGGGGCGAAATGACATCCATTTGCCTCGGGGGCTTTAACCGTGGGACTTCTGAGAAGATTTCTGGGCCCGGTTCCCAGACGTGGGAATTAGCCGACCAGAGACAACCCAGCGTCTCACATTCAAATGATTTCGTGCTTCGTCTCAAGCCGGTGAAAGAAGAATTTTCTTTGGTGATGAATACGTTCTAAAAAAAAAAAAAAAATAGCCTTAAGAATGTCTTAGCCTTTGAAATGTACAACTTTCGATTAAAATTATAAGCCGCCCTTAACTTTTCTCACTGGATCAACATGTATATATATAAAAAACGAATGTCTGGATAGCAATTTTCATAACACTCACCATATGTCAGATCCTCTACGGATTCGTTTGAGCTTGAAGTGATAGAAAGAGGCCCTAACTTTAATTACCGAGGCAAACAGACACAGTACGAAAGAATCTGGCGCAAGTTCCTCCGCTCTAACCTTGCCTTGTCACCAAACCCTGGTAATAAGAATGTTAATAACGATTATCATTTAAGCCTGCAAAGCACCATTCACCCGGAGGTTGCACAGCGCTGTCTACAGCTACAAACTAAAACTAAACGTATAAAAATTTAACCCGTAAAAACTAAGTTTTTCACTCTAAATCCTTTATATGCGTGGCGGCTAGAGTCCTCTCGTCCTCTGGCTTGAGATGGCTGCCACCTATGGGTCAGATGATTGTCTGCCAGCATTAAGCAATTGGTAATTAAATATTTTAATTTTTTTCTCTAAACAGTGTAAAATTTTGGAATTTTTTCACGAAAATTAATTGTCACGCACAACGAGTCTGTGTGCAAAATGTCAGCTCGATTGGATCACGGGAAGTGGGTTAAAAATCGATTGAAAGATTTGCACGGTCGTAAGCAAGCAAGCGAACTTAATATAAAGGATTTAAAAAGCACGCGGGCTAGTGATTACAACACGAAATTGCTTAATGTGAGGCAGGAGTGGGGGGGAGAGGAGTGATGACAAAAGCTCGGGGTAGGTGACATGACACGTTCTACACTCGCTATTGCTGCGCATCTGCAGCCGTCTGGAACGCTCTCTTCCTTCCGATATTAGGAAGCCCACTGGAGCTATGGACCTTTAAATCACCGAGTTTGAAAACTCATTTCTTCAGCACTGCTTTTTGTGTTTCGTTTGTCGGCCTTCCGCCGCACCTCCGATTAGCACGGTTGGCTACGTACGGTGCGTAAGAAGTTCAACATGCATTGCTCTCCGGTTCATCACAAGCACGCGTGATGTTATTTCCCGTTTCTATCTACATTTCGTATGCACGTAACTCGATAATTCGATAGAGGTGGCTGGGTGGCAGAGGTCTGGCAGAGCAACGGGTCGGCATTGTTGAGATCCTGTGTTTGAAAATCTGGGTTTCAACGTGTTGTATAATTAACCCGTGTCCTCAAGTGCAGTGAGTTGGTGTCAGACTGATTATATCAATGACTCAATGAAAAAAGCCATCACGTTAAATTATTTTTTTCTCTCTATTAATTTGGCTTATTCCATCTTTGACATTTAAAAATATCCGAATGAACATTTCTCGTTAGCAGGGAGAGTGTGCCATTCAGCGTCTCGATAAATAGGTAATTTGAAGGGATCTCAGAATCAGTTCTGTGATATATCATTCCAAAGGTTGTTCTGCAGCCATATGCGGTCGAACTGCTGTGTGATATCTGAATGACATCACGGTGATAAGCACGTGGTAAAAGAGCACATACTTAATTTGGAGCTTTCGTGACTGCAGGAACTACCCTTTGGTTCTTTCGGTAAAGTCACGTATAAAGAGAAAATAATAAATTAAATACTAGCATACGACGTTTCGATTGCAACACACGCAATCATCATCAGGTATAAATGAAATAGGAACACAAATCTAGTATACTTAGCAATGTAATGTAATACAACAGAGAGTCGGATAACATAACAGTCAACACCCTACCTGGTTGATTACGTTCTTCCTGAGAATGCAAAATTTGAGAGAGAGATAAAACACAGAACCAGAGACATATAGACAGACATATAAGTAGAGACAGATATCACAGAGATACATAGAGAGAGACAGACGTACATCGGCACACAGAGAAACGTCGTATGCTATTTTTTCTTTATACGTGACTTTACCGAAAGAACCAAAGAGTAAAAGAGCACATGTTTTAACTCCCAACCGTGCGACTGTTCTTGAATTGTTTGCGTTCCGTCTTGTACCCAACGCTTGTCCCTAGCTCGATGGCATTTACCAACACGTTCCTTCGGAGTGGGCAGGTAGGAACTTGGTTGCACAACGCATTCGTGCACGACAGACAGACAAATAATCCCTGGTGGGCAGTGTGGAACCTGTTGTTCCTACCTGTGTACAAGATCACGTGACTTGAGGTAGCCAGGCAGCCAGCCAGGTAGCCAGCCCCCTTAACTATCGGCCCCTCCCCCTTGCTTAGGCCCCTCCCCTTACCCCCCTCCCTTAGGCCCCTCCCCTTACCCCCCTTCCCTTAGGCCCCTCCCCTGACCCCCCTTCCCTTAGGCCCCTCTCCGTACCCGGCAGTAGGTCTCCACCAATCAAACATTTGTACCAGTTAAAAGGGTAAAAACCTATTATTGCCACTGGTTAAGGAGATCTCATAGTGAATCAAAGAGCTGTTTATGTTATATATTTATTTATGCACGACAGACAGTCAGACAGACAAAAAATCCCTGGTGGGCAGTGTGGAACATTGTTCCTACCTGTAAAATTTAGTTTCTCGCGGCCGTCGAGCAACTCGCCCTGTGCTGGGCGCGTGTTTAGTGGCCGTGTTGAAAAGCCTTTCGTGGCATCCTTTTTGGTTCATTCATTGACGTGATATTACTGTGGGGAGAGGTGGGAGGGGCTGCAACCGGGCAGGTCTGGCACTACGCCTCACCTCGCCGTAATTTCACTTGAACCACGGCTTCATTTCTCACTCGATGCTTTGCAGGGGAGAGCCGACAGGGGCATTGCACAAAAAGCCATGAGCGGTACAAATCAAGCGGTGGGCGTTGTCAAGTAGCCTCCTTCTTTCCACACACGCACAGCGGGGGCTGTGTGCGCGTATGCATTTGTAGACAAACTTTTTAACATTGGTCGTGTTCAGAGGGTCGGGAGCCGTTTTCCTCCCAGACGTTTTTGGATAGTGAGGGTGCAGCCGTGGCGTGAGTCGGAGTGAGGCCCGTGGCTTTGTGGCTGTTCGCATTTTTTTGGTGCGATTATTTAAAGCGTTTTATTGTTTGAAAAGACCCTACCCCTTAGTGCGATCGTCTTTTGACTGCACGAGTTAAGTGGGGTGCCCGGTTAGGATACAGACTAGAGTGTGTTGAACTTCTATGCATGGGGGGGGCAGGGCCTGTGTAAACAACTCATTTTGAGGCAGCAATCGTTTCAAACACTCCTCCGTAAAACTTCCTGTGAAATCGTTAATGAATCACAGGCATTCTCTTTAATACCGCGACTATGTGGCCGTATGTAACATTTACGTGGCAAATCGGACCGGATCTCTTCTGTGTTATCCCACGATGGGTGCTTAGAGATTGCCTGGCAATCTTCATTCATCTCATATTCTCACTCAAACTCCCCTCCCAGTGGAGTGGCTCATGCAGCCAGCTATGGCTGCAAGGTTTTGGTAGTACATGTTTATGCCATTTATTGTGAAAATTCCGTCACAGTTCCTATGATTGCTTTTTCATTGATTTCATGGCTTTATTTTGGTGATTTCGAAAAGTGTATTGGTTTAGCCATGTTTGTTTGTTGTAGTACAGAGTTAGACTGATGGCCTTAATCTAAGTTGTCTTATGGTTGTTGTTGTTGTTGTTTGACTTGCATCCCACTGGGATTTTTGCACACAGCGTTGGTGTACGGTGTTTTTTTCTGCAATATTTTGCTGTCTTTTCTTGGATTTTCTGTTTGCACTTAGTCACATATTCACTTTAAGATGTTTTTTGTTCATGTTTTTGTTTTTTGTTTGTTGCGGTTGCACCCGATTCAAGAGCCGAATGGCTCACAGGGCTATACCTAATAAATGAACTTGAAATGAACTCCTCAGTGTTAGTCCACGTGCCTAAAGTCTAAGATCATTGCCACACGATATGACGTTATTCGCACGCCTCAGTGGTCATGGATACGATTGCTCAAGTGGTGGAAATGGCCAAATCCCAGTGTAAGAGCCGCCCGAAATAGTATCGATGGTCTGTGTGGCTTTCCTGAACGAAGGGCGTTATTATAAATCTGATGCAAAGATCGGGCTCGTGATGACCTACTCGCCTGCAATGTGCCCCATCCCATCAGATGCCAGAAGCTTAGCAAGGGTGAGCCTGGACGTGTGCTTGGATGGATGGCTACCACGCACTAAGAGGGTGTCCTAGGCGGTGGCGCTGTGTGGAGGAGGGTACCCGAGGGTGCAAAAAAATCCACGGCTGCCCTCAAGGTCATCATAATAATTTCATTTTATATAGCGTCATTCATGCCCAGCAACACCTCACAACGCCGCAGATTAGTCATACATGAGGAAGGGCCCAGTCCCATCCCCTGGATCGACTCAGTCACAAACGAGTACCTGGTGCGGTGTGTAAACATCACCACTAGAGAGAAAAAGCCGGCCGGGTGTGGTGCTGGCCACCCACCCCCTCATGCGCCGTACCAGCCTTCATAGGTGCTCGCTAACAGCACTTTCCCCAACAGTCTGTGGTAATGGTGGCGATGGTGGCGATGGTGCTGGTGGTGCTGGTGATGGTGGTAATGGTGGTGGTAATGGTAATGCTAATAATAGTGGTAATAATGATAATGGTGGTGGTAATGGTGGTGATAATGGTAATAATGGCAATGGTGGTAATACTAATAATAGTGGTAATGATGGTAATGGTGGTGGTAATGGTGGCAATGGTGGTAATGGTGGTGACATGGCGCTTTCTCCTGGACGGAGCTGCAGGCCTCGTTCCTAGATGTGACCTTCACTCGGAATTGCGGTGTGCATTACAGGTCAAATTGGCTCCCACCTGCTGCAACGAAGAAACCCCGATGTAATTTGGCATCTTTCGCATGAGCGCACACACATGTACGCGCTCACAAATGCACGCAGGCACGCGCACAGCCCGGAAAGTGCATGGCACATATTGCACTTCACATGAAGACACATAACCGTTGCAGGCATGATCTTAAAATGTGTAATCCAGAAAACATGCTCCTAGAAAACCGACAATGGGCCTAATTTTTAATGGCCAATTTTACAAAGCATGCCATGTACCGTTATGCCATTTGCCTCTGACAAGTTTAAGCAATTGTTCATCAGAATGCAACCCCGTGGCTGCACTTATAAATCGTTTAATGTCTGCAGAACAAGAGGAAAAAATATATTTTATGCAATGAAATTTGCATTTTATTAAATAAATTAATTTGAATAAAAAACAAACTTGCAGTTGTTGACCTATATCTTATCTTTGTGATTTGGCTGCTGACAATTCGGCTGGCATGCATCGCAAACGAGGCACGGTTCGTCCACTAGGGGCGTTGGGGCGCTGCCCCACCAAGCAGCCGGAGATGGGAAATAATTTTTCTAATAATAAAAAAAACTTTTCTATAAATCTATTTTGTTGTGTTTGAAACAATTGAAATACAATGATTCTTTCAACGTGAATTTCCTAATGAAGATAACATTTTAAGATGTCCCTGTCCCTGTTCGAAACCCATGACTTGTGCCTCGGGGAGGTCTCGGGGCGGCTGTGAAGGCATCCGAGTGAGACATTTCCTTTCACTCATTGATAGCGGTTTCGCATTGTAGCCACGCCATTTGAGACCCATTCATTCAGAGCGGTGAAAACGGCGCCCGTGGCTGTAATGAGAGACGATGTCACGACGCGAGGTTGCACTGTGCAAATGCAGCCGGTCACGGCTTTTGGCAGTGTCAAAGTGGTTGTCTAGTGTGGACTTGAGGGTCATGGGAACATAATTGGAGTGCTTTGTTGTTTTGTTTCGTATTGCTTATTAATGCCTACCCGTTGGTAGACAGTTATATCACTTTCACGGGAAGGCCAATAACATGACGAGGTTTTTCTTAATTAGAACACCATAGTTTCAAAAGTCACTCACAAAAGCCCCACCTCGTGGAAATGTCACGAGCCGCCACTTTCACAAACTCTGTTTGACAACGTGCGACTCTTTGCTAGGGTTGGTGGGGCATTGCAGAGAGGCACATTTCATGCACGAGCGCCAACGCTGGCCTCTTCCCAACCCACGCTCTGACAGATGGAGGCCACCGCGTGTTTAGCCGACGAGCCAATTGGTGACCATCGGTGTCATCTCACACGCTCGCCCATCTCGCCGAGGAGCGTAAACCATCGCGCGAACTCCCGGCCTCTCTCGCAGCAGCAGCGGTTTTTTTCTGGCCATCGAACAAAGATGGCCACATCATCGCGCGGTGCGTTCAGATGCGCTTCTGCGGCCGTCTAGAACGCTTTTCCTTCCGATATCAGGAAACCACTGGGTACTATGCACTTTCAAATCATCTATATTGAAACCTCATTTTTAAATCCTTTATATTAAGTTCGCTTGCTTGCTTGCATGCTTGCGTGCTTGCTTGCTTGCTTACGACCGTGCAAATCTTTCGGTCGTTTTTTAACCCACTTCCCGTGATCCAATCGAGCTGACATTTTGCACACAGACTCATTGTGGGAGACAATTAATGTTCGTGAAAAAAATTTTCCCAAAATTTTACACTGTTTAGGGAAAACAAATGAAATATTTAATTACCAATTGCTTAATACTGGCAGACAATCATCTGACCCATAGGTGGCAGCCATCTCAAGCCAGAGGACGAGAGGACTCTAGCCGCCACGCATATAAAGGATTTATAGTGAAAAACTTTTTTTACGGGTTATACTTATTAAGTACTGTTTTTTGTGTGTGTTTAATTTGTTGTCCTTCCCCGGCACCTCTGATTAGCACGGTTGGCTACGTACGCTGCGAAACAAGTTCTACATCCGTACATGCGCACGCATGCACGGGCACGGTTCCTGGCACGCTCCGCTCGCCAGCGAGCCGAGGCGTCGCTGCAGCTGGAGGACGGGAGAACGTGGGCCGCATCATCGCCTCGCTCGTCTGCTACGCTCACGTACGAGGAGCTGAACCCGCTCTGGAGAGCCGTGCTGCTGCTCATCGCTCAACACTCCGCCGAAGCCAGGCACACGCATCAGAACCCTGAGCGGTCATCCGCCGCCATGCCTGTTCAGAAAGCGTGTGACGGCCGGTGGGTAAACTTATTTACGCGGCACGGAAAAGGATGGATGGGAGAAGAGGAGGGGGATGGAGGTGGTCTATGCAGTTAATAATCCATTGAATGGGTTATTTTCTTCATTTTTCACAAGTGTGGCACGCACTCACCTCTCTAAGACACGACGACTGGGAGGAGAAATTCATTGACGTCCTGTATACCAGGCGAGGGAGTTAGCATCTCGCCACCAGTTTGCATCACAGCACAATGCATTTCCATTTGTACGAAGATTTAATTATGAATTCTAAGTATCTGTTACGATTTGTAGTTTTAACAACTGGCTCACTATATTCTGGAAAATATAAAAAAAATTGTCGTGGTAAAATCTGGTAGAGTTATACCCAGGCAAGTAAAACACGAAAAACACTATAGTCTACTGCAATTATACTGTTCAATTATCTCTCACGGATATATGCGGCGTGAATTGCCCCACCCTGCCCGTTGCGAAATGAAAGACAACGAGAGGGAGAGTGAATTTGAGAAGTGAAGGGCAAAACCAAATGAATCAAAACGCTTTCTGGACAATAACCTTGAAGCGGCAAGTCGCCCACGGGGTTAGGGCACATCACTGACGGATAGTAATGGCTGCAGCACCGGCACCTTCCCCTCCCTCCCTTCTTGTATTTGACACATCGATGTGATGGAGAAAGACCGGAGAGATGATGAGAGCAATTTGACGCGTGTCATTGCGGCGGTGGAGGTGCGTGCGCATGCGCACACGTTCCGTGTGGGATGCACGCAGGGCGCAAGATTCGATTTGGCGAACCGCGCAAGCGGCGGACGCGAACGTGCCGGGAACGTCACAACAGTCACCGATCTCCCGAGTTAGTGTCGTGAAATCGCGCCCGGCCCCCTCCCCCGCCGCCCCAGCGCGTATTCCGCGCAGCGACGCACGGAGGAAGCACCGCTGCGGATCTCCGAGCGCTTCGGCGCGCGCTCGCTGCCGGCTTAACGGCCCGTGGGGGCCGCTCCTAAGCGCCGCCGGTCGTGATGGGATTTCACGGCGTAGCGATTGGTGGGGCGGGTGGGCAGGCGGGCGGGCGGGCACACTGCCGTGCATGCGTTAATTCCCCGAGCATTCTAGTGTGGGGGGGGTGGGGGGGGGGTGTGGAGAGGGGGGGTCATGCCCTCTCGTGCAGCCCCTCAGCTTAGCTAGCTGCCATAATTCACGGTGCGCATTAGGGCGCTTGAATGCTTGCTGCATGCAAACGCCATTATTCAAATAAGTGGCTACTCTTGGGCTGGAATATGCGCGCTATTACCCGGCCCGGTGCATTACCGACTGAACACCTTGCGCTGTTTTAATACCGCGGTGGTGAAAATGGACCGCACATCCGGCACTTAAAACCGACCGTGGATCCATTTAAGTGGCAACTCTGCGAGAGAGTCACGGCTAAATGTGAGACGTGTGAGAAGCAAAGAAGCCATCCTCGTTGTTTATTTACTATTATTTACCCGTGCTTTTCCCGAAGTGTCAAATTTATTACGTTGACGAGCCACAGTATTATTGAGGAATGGCTTTCAAAAGTTTGTGCCTGCCATCTGCATCGGCGATAAATTCAAGGCCCGGAAATAATTAACGTGGCTTAATGGCCCACCGTGTGCAGTTAGCGCTGTGCGATAATGCGTGCGATCAGATTTAATACTCTGCGTCAGAGCAAGCTACCATACATATGGATAGCCTTACAAAAAAAGTATATTACGTGGCACTGCAGGAGGAGTAGCATCTATTTCTACATCTGCATGCATTTGGCATTGGCGAGGTGCAGTCTGGTCAAATAAGCCTCATGGCCTGCACGGTATGGGGAGGCCCTCATCCAGCAGTTGATTGGCAAAAGGGCTGTACATACACATGTACACGTATCACACATTAGCACGTGAAATAATAAACATTCTCAGCCGTTCGATTTACGTGTGGAAGCACAGCGTGCCGTGTTAGTCATAGCGGTGGTGAAATGTTAACTACCTCGCCAGGTATACAGGAGGTCGTGGATTCGATCTTGACCCTACCGCCTGCTGTATATTTGGAGTTTGCATGTTCTTCCCGTGTTCGCGTGGATTTTTCTTTGCGTCCTCCGGTTTTCCCCTCTGCATTTAAAAACATGCGTCTCGAATATATGCCTGCTACAATTTTCCACATGATAAGCCACTTCATTGAGCTATCATTTGTGGCCAGGTTGCTTCTGAAAATGGGCTCTAGAGGCTCAGTGGGCCTTACCTGGTAAAATAAAATGAGTTTAGTTAAATACTTTACCATGCTCGCAACTCTCTCGGTTTTCTGAAAAATGTCTTGCTTAGATCTGGTTTAGCTATCACTCGCCACTGATGACAGTCACGGTCAGGGATCGAAACTGAGATCGGCAGGTTTATTGGCCAAACTGTGTGCACCACCGTGCCGTGCCACTCATATTTGTCAGCTGTACAAACAGCAATTGGTTGAATTCATCTGAATGTAAGAGGCCTTCTGACTCCTGGCAGATGGCCAATCTCAAAATGTTGAGAACGAGACAATATTGGTTCTGAGTTGGTACATTATGTGAAACAAAATAGGTTTTAAATACATTTTTAAGGCTCCATAATTAGGTACAAAGAATATAAAAAGTGTCCTGATTTTAGTGATGATGAATGCGGTTACATTGGAAGGTAAATTATTCAATGCACCTCCATGAATATTTTAACATCTCTCTAGAAAGTTTTAAACGCTCCTTATATAACCTGCTAGCCTGTTAATAACCCCCAATCACAGTTTCGGATAAATCACCCGATTCTTACAATTCCCCCCGTTGCCACCCCCCCACTCCCGACATTGATGATGCGTGTACGCAAGGCGCGTGGCCGTCAAGCTAAGAAGCCAGAGGTGCAGCCCTGCAATTGCTTGCTCATATGCCGCTGCTGGAGGAAGGGATCCACAGTAGACGGTTACCCGTCAAGCTTCCATATTGCTCATTGAATACTTCCAAAGACAGACGCGCATTTTTTTATCCCGAACACATTTTTTTAAGTCGTGGCGGCAGTGTATATTTGTGTGTATGCATTCACGTAGAACTTATTTCGCACCGTACGTAGCCAACCGTGCTAATCGGGGGCGAGTGCGTTGGGCGAGCGCGGTGGGCGAGCGCCACGTACGTCGGCGATGAAGGTGCGCGCCAGGCACCCAGCCAGCCAGAAAAACTTATACAAATATCTAGAAATTTATTAAAAAGCACATTTCACATCCAGGAAACCCTCAGATTGAGGCGCCTAAGTACACGGGGTCCCCCAAATTCCATGCAACCAATAAACATACATCTTTAGAATTGCTCGTGCATACGCGACAACACGGAGCAGCACCGTTAGTATCCATACCCCAGGAGCACGATACACACAACGAAACGATGACAATGCAGGCGAGCGAGCGGGCTGGGCGAGCGAACGCCGCATACCTCGGCGATGAAGGTGCGTGCCAGGCGCGGGTTGAGCAGCAGCACGGCCCTGCGGAGCGAGTCGCGGTAGCGGTTCAGCTCCTCGTACTTGAGCGAGCGGAAGAGCGAGGCGATCATGCGGCCCACGTTCCCGTCCACCTGCTGCAGCGACACCTCGGCTCCCTGGCGGGCGGCGCGCGCCAGGAACCCGCGTACGCCGCGGATGTCTGCACGCGCACGGGCACGCGCACGCGCACGCGGGTACGTGTGTGAGTACTACGTACGCACGTAGGTAGGCGCGGGGTCGTGACGCACGGGGCGGAGATGCACGGGCACAGGTACACGCAGAGCATAGATGAAGCTGTAAGGGTACAGAAGAGTGACACGTAGTTTTAAACAAACAAAAAACTCACCCGCAACACTCACTAATCCACACACTGCACGAAGGGCTGCGTACATGTGTACAGCCACACATGGAGAACGGTGGCGCAGTGATGAACGCACTGCGCTACAAACTTGGCGACCTCACTACAATTCCCGCCCACGGCCAACATGAGTGATGATTATCTGAACCCTTCCTGGGCTGCCCCTAGATCACCTAAGCCTCAAATGAGTACCTGGTGCGGTGGGTATAACAGCGCGGGGGTGATAAAGGCGGTCGGGCGTGGTGTTAGCCACCCATCCCATCCATCGTGCGCCGTGTTGACCTTCATAGGTGTTCGCTAACAGCACTCGCCCCAACATCTTGTGCAAGGCTACATGGGGGATGTTTGTATTCGCAGCCACACAAACCGTGGGTATTCAAACAGGGGCATCCTGAATTACGCGAAGAGCAAAACCATTGCTCAGGAGACACCTTGCAGGTTAGGGTCAGTCATGGCAATCTCTTTGATGTTATTTTTTTTTCATAGCAAACAGTATTGGACAGCCATACGAAGCAACAGGTAGCATAAGGACAAGACATATGCACGCACGCACGCACGCTCGCTCGCCCGCACACACAATACGGGCGGATGCTCGCACGGGATTTCAATTTCAGATTTTTTTTTTCGCGTCGAGGTCAGTTCGGAGCACTTGAATCTCATTCCCCGAGCCAGCCCCTCGCGTAGTGTTAAAGTGCAACAGCGGGCGGCCCTCGGCTAGATGGCCTCAAATTCAGGATTAAATATATGACACGTGAATGTGAAAATGAATACTAATGGCCATTACTGCACCCCGTTGAGTACTTCAAAGCCAAATATTCCTGGAATAGCCTTGAAGAGACTATATTCTTAGGTTTTTATGAATCATTGCAGTCACGAAAGCTTCAAATCTAGCCTTGAAGAGACTATTGCAGCAAGTGTTGTTAGCGAGCGCCTATGAAGGTCGACACGGCGCACGAGGGGCGGGTGGCCATCGTGACCATGTTTACACACTGCACCAGGTACTCATTTGAGGCTGAGAAGGCCTAGGTGAGGCCCAAGACCGGTTCAGATATTCGTCACCGGTGTTGGCCACGAACGGGCATTGAACGGGTTCGTAGTGCAGCGCGGTAAGCGAGAAGTGCATCGTGGACAAAGATCTGCCCACAGCGCTGTTGGGGCAAGCGCTCCTAGCAAGCACCTCGCACGCGTGATGCGGTCAATCCGTAGGGGGACATGCAATTTGCGCCTGGTTCACCACGCTTAGCGTACGTAGCATACCACAGGTGGACATCACGAGCGCGCAACGCCAGGCAAGCGCTGGCATCGTAAGGCTCGGATCCCAAGTTAAAACTTCGTTGAGACGGCTGCGTGCGCCACCCGTTTTAAAGAAGGCCAGCCACCAGGCTTGCGTTGAGGCATCATTTTTCAGTGACTACTCCCGGGGGAGCTGTTAACTACAAAGATAGTGAGCAGCTTGAAATGGGGAGAAGTAGTAGAATTTAATTTTGTTCGAGCCCATTGTCAATGCACTGCTGGAAGGAGGCGCTCCGCCAAAGGTTTCCCCAAGGCCTTTGTCAGGTCACGTGGTTGACTGACCACACCTCGGGCACGCCAGCCAGGTGTGTAGGTTTGTGAAGGTGGCAATGGCCCGGGATGGGGACGTTGTTCGGACATCACCTTTGCCACTGATTGTTAGCCCTGGTCAGGAAGCGAACTCGTGTCACCCTGGGTTCACAGCGTAGTGGCTTTGACCACTGTGCCACTGCTCCGTAAGAGGAAAGTGCGACACTAAAATCAACTCACTCGGCCGCTCACTTGCTCACTCGCGCAATGCGTTTTCGCGAGCACTCACTCGTGCGTGCACGCACGCCCAATTCACTCAAAACACACGCACTCATTTTATTAACTCACTTACCCTCTCTCTCACGCTCCCACACTAATTCCCAAGCTCAGCAAAGAGCCACGCACGCACGTGCGCGCGCACACACACACACACACACGAGTGCATAGAGCACATTAAAAGAATTGACATTTCCATTCCAATAATAGTTTCTCATCATTATTTACTGCACCGTCCTTTGTTAGGCCCATTGACTGGGTAAAATGCCTGCTGTAAAATATGGCCCATGAGCAGCTGTGCATTGGGATAATGGTTATTCTTTATTCGCCGGGATTCTTTCACGTTCCGTTGATTAGCAATAAAATGCCGATTATCAAATGCACACACAGAGGCGCGGGGGGGGGGGCTCGCAATGTCATCTCACTTTCTGTTCAGACGGAATAAATAAATAAAAGTGGGATGATATTCGTGTGACAATTGATTTTGTTGCCATGTTCGTACATCTGCCTCGCCTTCTTGGTGATGGAATTGGCACTGGGACCTTGAATGTTGACGTACACATAAGGTGCATGCGTTGTGATGGTTATCCCACGGGACTTGCTTATGAGTGAAGTGCATACTCTCTAGACCTCTCCTGCACCTCACTCGTAACTTGCACTCCAGAGGTTCGCCGGTTCGATCACCTGACATGGCAGTTGAAGCGATGGGGCAGCTTTATTAAATCACCTCCGACTCTGTCCACCCAGCAATGTAAATGGAAACGCGGCAGCTGGCACGTGGTGGGGTAAAGCGTGGATACTTCTACCCGTTTCCACGATTGTGAAGTTCGCACCGCGGATAAGAACGGTTGGCTACGGACGGTGCGAAATAAGTTCTACGTACATACATACAGTGTGGCGAGCATGGGAGAGTCCGCCAAAATATCCTCTGGAGAGGTTCTCTCGAGGCCCTCTCGCCAGCAGCGCCTTGAGCGAGCTGTTGCAGGGCTGTACCTTTGCCTTTCATCCAGCGGAGCAAAACGAAATTGTTTCCTTTCCTTATTTGTGATTCAATAATGCTAAGGATAATTTCCCCCAAGGGCGACTAAGCAGCCAGGGGGAAGGGTATTGCTCTTCCTATTATTGTTTAATCTTTCAGAAAACAAAACGTGTCCCACGGCAGGCAAGGGGGAAGCCGAACAATAGCTTTCTCGGCGGGCCCTGCGGAATAAAAAAAATGTAATACCCCGTGACCCGTTAAGACTCGGTAAAATGTATTCTCACAGCAAACCCGCAGCCGTAAGTGGCAAAGGCAAACGGAGAGAAGGGAGTGCTCAACCTTCTTCCCGTCACCTTCACCTTGGCTTAACCACGTGGCACCCAAATGAAGAATGGGCGGTGCTCAATTTCGCACGGGCAGTCTCGAGCCCGTGGCGAAAATAATCACACGCGTTCCTACGATGGACGGGGGGGGGGGGGGGGTTACAATTTTGTTCACCGGACAACCGCTATTGCCTTTCCACAAAGTGGTACTTGTTTTTTTCCCAACACAGGAGGAGGGATGATGGACTGGGTCGGAGGCGGAGAGGCGAGAAGAGAAGACACGGAGGGGGTGTTGCAGATGTCGACTCGGTTGGCGAGGACAAGAGAGGGAAAAACCCAGGCGCAGGAAAGAGGAGAGGGGTGAAACATGTGGTGGCACTAGGGTGGCATGTGTGTGAAAAATAACTTCATGGCTAATCGGATTTCTCCAGGATAAATGTATGCACTCTAGATTGAACTTCTTTCGCACTGAGCATAGCCAACCATGCTGATTCTCATTCTGACTGGGGAGGCAGCTTAGGAAGAGGAGGTTCAAAGTGGTGAGTGAGAATGTGGAATTTCCTGGAGTGGATGTTGAGATGAAAGCCCAGGCTAGGAATGAGTGGAGAAAGGGGAGCAGGAAGGTGACATTTGTTCCACTCATTCGGGGACTTTTCCATTATAAAGCAAATTGTCGCTGTTAAAAAACGACTGCACTTATTTGTGCAACAACAACAACCTCACCACCGCCACCAGAACAACACGAACAGCGTTAAATATTACGTAATATTATGTAACACAATTTTTGTTCCTGGGTAGGAAGTGTTATTTCGTAATTGCTTATGCTGAAAAAGTATAGAAAATGGCTATTATTCTTCACAAACTTTGCTTTTGTGACCAGGACAGTGATATTTAGAAATGTACCTATTTTAATGAGAAAACATACTTATTTGTGTCTGTTCGTTCACATAAAGTCATTTAAAAAACATGTGAATCAAAGTTAACATTTCTTTATACTAAAGTAATACAACAATTACTACAAAAGATTTAGAAGTGAGTAGTTTTTCGAGATTTACGATTATACTGTAAATCCCTTTCACGAATCAGCCCCCAAATGTAGTCTCCCATCATGTTCTCGTTATACTGTCCTTGGTAGCGGCGTTCAAAGTCCAGTATATCCTGGTGGAAGTGGTCGCCTTGCTCTTCCGAGTACGCTCCCATGTTCTCCTTGAATTTATCAAGATGACCATCAATGATATGGACTTTGAGGGACATTCTACAATCCATTGTGCCGTAGTTATTCAGCAGAGTATCATACCAGCTCCACATAGTTTTCGACCTTGTGATTGCCCAGGAAGCCACGAACCACTGCGACAAAGCTGTTCCAAGCCACTTTCTCCTTAATAGTGAGCTTCTTGGGGAATTCATTGCACTCCAGGATTTTCTTCATCTGTGGTCCGACAAAGACACCGGCTTTGACCTTTGCCTCAGACAGCTCAGGGAAGAAGTCTTGAAGGTACTTGAAGGCTGCCGACTCCTTATCTACAGCTCTGACAAATTGTTTCATAAGGCTCAATTTGATGTGCAGTGGTGGCATCAGCACCTTCCGGGGTCCACCAGTGGCTGCCACTTGACGTTGTTCCTCCCAATAGAGAACTCGGTCCACTATGGCCAGTCCCACCTGTGGTAGTGCGCGTTTGGTGTCCCTGCTGTCCCAAAGGCAAAGATAGCAAGGAAATTTGGTAAAACCGCCTTGCAGAGCCATCAGGCATGCCACCATTTTGAAGTCTCGGATGACCTCCCAGCCATACTCATCATACTTCAAGGCGTCCATCAAGGTATTGATGCTGTTGTAATCCTCTTTGAGGTGCACCGAGTGAGCCAGGGGAAGAGATGAGCACTTTTTACAATTATGGAGCAGTATGGCTTTGAGGCTCCTGGATGAGCTGTCAATGAAGAGGCGTCATTCATTCTGGTTACAGGCGATTCCGATTGCCTCGAACAGACTGGTCACATTGTGGCAGAAGCAGAGCCCATCTTGACGGGTGAAGAAGCTGCAAAAAGATTGGTGATGCTCCCTCTGATCTGTGACTTGCACACTTTCATCCCACAAGTTCCACTGCTTGAGCCTAGACGTCGAAAGATTGGCATTGGACTTGGTGAGACCAAGATCTCTGATCAAGTCGTTGAGATCTTTTTGGTTGGGGTAGTACGAGTATCTCTCCTCAGCTCCACCTCTGAAATTGTAACCTGGATCTACAACGTCTTCCTCGCTCTCTGACTTGCCGCTCTCTTCTAAAGACGGCTGCTCTCTCTCCAGAGTAGTGGGTACAAGGAGCTCATGGGCAGTGTGACACCGGGGCGATGGATGAAGGAAGGTCCGCATACGTGAAAGCAGGTGCATTCTTGCCAGTCCGACGTTTGGAAGGGTCCACCATGCACAAGTGGGAGTTGCTTGAGTGGTCAGTGGGTTGCCGCCAAATTCTTGAGATAGCGAACTTCATGGTTATCTTTTCCCCTCTGTACCATCCTACAAAAATACATTTATTTCACCCATGACTAATGTGTTAGAGATTCTCGCAACATTTTTAATACATGATATATTTTTTCGATAACATTTAAAACTGTAAAACATTTTAAAGTTAAAAACTATTACAATTTTTTTTTACAAATTTTATGACGTAAAATTCCGAGCACCAATTGTCCATCTTACCTTCCAGAGTGTTTTTGCATGGCTCGCAGGTGAAATGAGGTGCCCAGAGTTTGTCTTGATCCCCGACAGGCATGCCGAAATATACCTTGTAGGCCTCACACATCTTAGCAGATGCTTCCACAGAGTACTTTTTCACTCTTGTCTTGGTAAATTGGCTGCAGACATAGCAAAATGTGTCTGCCGGATGCTTGCAGCCTCCTGATACCATCTCAAGAAAAATGCAGATATGTATCCACTTCGGCAGCTGGAACTAAACTGAGCTGGTGGGCTTAAGGCGCCTGTATTTATATTACTGGAAAGTTCTAGAACCTTCTAGAAGTTACTCCAAATTTACTCAGCACTGAATCTATCTGGAATGTTCTGGAAAATAGGTACATTTCAAAATATCACTGTCCTGGTCACAAAAGCAAAGTTGGTGGGGAATAATGGCCATTTTCTGTCCTTTTGAGGCATAAGCAATTAGGAAATATCACCAACTACCAAGGAACAAAACATAATTGTTATACAGTATAATTATATGACAATATTGGCGTAAATAACAAGCACACCGAGTAAGGAAAGTAAATCTCATTACGGTGCTAGATATAAATAAACACGTGCTGTCGGAGTGAGCTAATCTATTGCCGTGATTTTTCAAATCAAAAGCGCACGCGCACAGGCGCATGCAACTGTGAGCAAGGCAAAAGTCCCCCATGCAGCCTTAACAGACTGTTGGGGCAAGCTAACAGTATCACGCCCGACCGCCTTTGTCTCCCTCATGGCAATGTTCACACAGCATACCAGGTACTCATTTGAGGCTGAGTCGACCTAGGGGGGGGGCCCAGGACCGATTAAAAAAATCGTCACCGGTGTTGGCCATGAGCGGGAATCTAACTCGGGTCGCCGGGTTCGCAGCGCAGTGCAGCACTGACCGCCACCGGCGCAAATTCACGCAACTGTGGACACGCGCACACAACAGCAACAACAACAGCAACAACAACAGCACACACACACACGCGTACACACGCGTGCACACGCGTGCACACACACACACACACGCGCACACACCACTGGCCGGCAAACTGAATCTACTCCGCAGGTTAATAGAGGCTGTCAATCAGGTTGCGGCGACAACTGCGCCGTAACGCCATGTAGCGACACGGCCTGTACCGTAACGAGCCAGAGAGCGCCAGACCCAATCCCCGAAAGAGCCAAGGCGTAGCGTGTTTCAGCAAGAGCGCAGTCGTCCTTGCGCGCGCGCGTGTGTGTGTGTCCGCCCGTGCGCGCCCCTGTTTTTTTTTGCTACTTCAAAGTGTCCTCGAACTGCGCGGCCGTGTGAACAAACTTATTGTATCGCTGCTAGTTGCCACGACTGCAAACACCCCAGAAACAACGTGTCGTATTGAATACTCGTCGCCTCCACGACACTGTGACAAAATGACCTCGAATGTGCCGCGGGTCTGGTTAGCTGTCCGAGGCTAAGCGGGGTTGAGCCCGGATAGCTCCTGGATGTGCGAACGCTGTGGGCGCAAGAGACACGCGTGTAATCGGCATCGCCAAGGGATAATAACAAGGAACGGAACGGGGTGGCCAGGGAATGGAGCGTCCTCTGGTCTAACACCGATTGAGACGAGGCTCAAAAGAAAGCTGTCTCTGGTGTGGACCAATCAGTTTAAAAGACAATGCATATATTATCAGAGTATGTTTTTGTTTGCATTCTGACCACAAGCATTGTGGTTAATGTAGACATGATTCCTTGTAAAAGGTTTCAGTTTGGTGTTTTAACATCTTAACACTTGTTTTGTTGCCAGAAAAAAAGGGGAAAAACCAATTTACGATGATTAATTATGTTTTTAGACAAAAATTCTCATTTGATATAGTCATAGTGAGTTATCAGCCTCCGTCGCATGCCAGTGCTCGGCAAGTGAACGCGAGATTCTGAAATTCACTGGTTGCCATACAATCTGAGATGCCTGTGAAAATGTAATGTTTTTGTTAAAATTACATTGAACATTAGGCGTTCTCTGTATATATTATCTGCATATACTATATCTATATGTATCTTCTCGGAACTTTTGAATTGTGAGCGTGTTTAAATGTAAATGAACTTAGCGTGGTTGTGCATTGCCTTCGTCAATTGCTCGTTGGCCCGTCTACAGAGTGGTCCAATTCTGTCAGCTGGCTTGCTTGAATACCTGATAGTAGAGGGTGCTTCAAAAACATGGTTTTAACACTTCTGAAAATTGGCAACAAAACCACAAGAAATGTGCCCCTGGGGTCTGGAGACGACCTGGAGAAGATTCCAAGCACGCGTTGACAATGATGGCGAACAAGTGGAGACTCTTCAACTTTTTGAAGCCATTAACATCCATTTGTTACCATGTTACAGCGTATTATCCGTTCTTCTTCCATTAAAAACGATAGTCTCATATAAATGTAAAAAAATGTTTGAAGCATCTTGTATTTTTTTGCACATTACCACCTCATAGGCAGCTTTGCAGCTACTTCACATTTCACGTATACAACTCGAATAGATCTTCTGACAGACCGCAAAATGACCTCGAATAAAACACCCATCATGAGCTCCATCAGACTGATAGACCTCCCGACAGACCTTAAAGACCCTTTCATGGACAGCAACAATCTCCTTCATGGACCCGCCAAGTCCCCATAATGAACCCCTCCAACGGATCTCCTGACAGTCCTCTTCGTGGACAAGTGATGCACAAATGACAAGAGACTGAATGTAACGTTTCGACTGGGAAACAACGATAGGTGCAAGAAGCCGGGGAAGACGACTAATTAAAAACACGTAAGCAGTTTGAACAAATTTGGGAGCGTCCAACGGAACATTCTCGATTAATATCGTTGACGAAGCAAAAAGGAAATAATGCCACGATTGCCGATGTCTTTTCAGAAAGAATACGGGGACACATTGGGAGAGAGAGAGAGACCTGTTGACAGGGTCCCTGTCAAGAGACCTGTGAAAAAGAGCTTTGCAGCTCATCGGTTTCCTCCAGCATAAACAAATATTCTGATTCTGACTTCTCCGCGATGGACCCGACAGGGTTCCCCGCGCCCACCCTGCCAAGCTGGTCAGGCCACCCGTGCCCATCTTCCTGCCCGCCCGCCAACCCGCCCGGCGGCCCCACGGCCGCGTACCGTATCCAGCCTGGTAGAAGAGGATGAACTTGCGCCAGGCGAAGTCGGCGAGCACGCGCGTCAGCACGTGGCCCAGCACGGCGGGCGGCCGCGCTGTCAGCGTGTAGCCCTGCGGCTCCTCCACGCCCGGCGCCCCGGGGTCGGTCGTCGTCTGCGGCGGCAGCGGCGGGGGGTGCGGGGGCAGCTCGCAGCCGCTGCGGGGAGAGCCCCCCGTGCCGGCCGCCCCCCCTGCCGACGAGGGGGAGGCCGCGGGGCCCCCCCGTTCCACGAAGAGGTGCGGGATGTGCATGGCGTCGCTCAGCGACTGCAGCGAGGAGGCCGTGGCGCAGCCCGTGGAGCTCACGAGCGCCAGGATGCCCTGCTCCATCAGCTCGCACGCTGGGGGGGGGGGGGGGGCGGGGGTGAGAGGGGGGAACGTGGGGTGTGATAGGGAGGCCACGTGGGGGGTGAGAGGGGGGCCACGTGGAGGGTGAGGAGGGAGGCACGTGGGGGGTGAGAGGGGGGGCACGTGGGGTGTGAGAGGGGGGCCAAGTGGGGGGTGAGGGGGGAGGCACGTGGGGGGTGAGAGGAGAGGCACGTGGCGGGTGAGAGGGGGGGCACGTGGGGGGTGAGAGGGGGGCCACGTGGGGGGTGAGAGGCGGGGCACGTGGGAGGGGTGAGAGGGGGAGGTACGAGAGGAGGAGGGGAACAGGGTCGACTGTAAGCAACTCCGAGCGACACTGCATCATCATCATCGCGTCTCATCTCAAGCGTCTCAGTGAAGCGCTCCAGCCCAGCCAAGGGGACCCCCCCCCTCCCCCGCCGTGGCAGCTGTCGCTGTGGAGCACGACATGTCCTCAGCCGGCTCAGTGGGCCTTCGTATGCCACCAGGGAGGAACGTTGCCATGTTTTTTTAATTTGCAATTAACTTAATCAAATTTGTCAAATCTGGACCATGACACTGTCACGCATGGCATTCTTATTTTCGAATAACGGGACTGGCTCTTTAACATCTACTGTGAAGCGGATGGTGCATGTTTGTGGTTCATACACCCGCAGTGATATCAGAAGATGTTTCTTAACAAAATAAATTCAAGAAATGAAGGCATGGTGGTGGATAGGTTATTAACCATTTCGGATTTTATGGAAAAATAAGTAAATTTCAAACAACCGATGAGAATGAACCTGCAAGAAATAATAGAATAACGTCATAAATGAACGTTCCTAAGCGTACGTTCAATATCAATACGAGCCAAATAAACTTTAGGTGCAAAAAAGTTCGCTAAACACTTGAAGACATCTGTCTGAGGGACATAACTATAAACCACATCAGAGTAACGCAAACCTCGGGCAGTACACGAAGGCGGGCAGTGATGAAAAGGACGAAACAGATGAGCAGAGGAGAGCAGGCTGGGGTGTTTTTGGGAAAAAGTGAGCAAAAAAGACAAAGCTTTTAAGCAGAATGTAGTATAGCAACTACTTTGACACATGGCTGAGACGGAAGAACATTTACAAAGAAAATGGAACAAAGTTGGAAAGTGTGCAAAGAAGTAAGACGATGGGCATGCTTGGAATTACACTGATAGAGACAGAAAATGGAACACATGAATCAGAGAGCGTACAAGAGTTGTATGTATATTGGATTTATTTTGCCCCGTGCGTAGCCAACCATGCTAATTGGAGGTGCAGGGGAAGGACAACAAACTAAACACAAAAATAAGTTCAAAATGAAATGAGTTTTAAATCTACATTTAAAAGTCCATTGCTCCAGTGGCTTCCTAATATCAGAAGAGCGTTCCAGACGGCCGCAGAAGCGCATCTGAAAGTGCGCGATGAAGTGATCGTCTTTGTTCGATGGCCAGCCAAAAGTGGCCGCAAGGATGATGACCGGAGTTTGCATGATCGAGACAGAAAGTGGAACACATGGATCAGAGAGCGTACAGGAGTTAGAGATGTCACGGTGGCTTTTTTTGATTTAAAGCCTTCGTGACTGCAGGGATTTATCTTCTTGGTTCTTTCGGTAAAGCCACGTAGAAGGGAAGTAATAAAAGAATACAAATAAAACGTAATTAAATAATTCTCACGACGTTTCGGCCACAACGCAAGCAGCCGTCATCAGGTGAAGACCAGGTCTGTCGGGGAGACAGCGTCAGGTGAAGACCTGGTCTTCACCTGAGGACGGCTGCTTGCGTTGTGGCCGAAACGTCGTGAGAATTATTTTATTATGTTTTATTTTTATTATTTTATTACTTCCCTTCTACGTGACTTTACCGAAAGAGCCAAGAAGATGGTCACGGTGGCTGTTCAGCAAGTGGGCTTCGAACACATTGCGAGCAGAGTTGACGGTCGGTGGTTGAGACTGAGGACGTCAACAGCAGAGACGGAGCCATGAAACCAGATCAAGGGCAGGAGCTCGATGGATTTATTTGTAATACGAGACCGTGAGACCATGAGAGGCGGAGATGGCTTGAGAAGGCCCTGATCCGGCAGTGAATAGATGATGGCTGATGAGATGATGGAGGAGCAATTTGAGTCGGCGATGAGGCAGGAGTATTTATTGAGATGAGAGAGAGGTAAAAACGGATTCTGAGACACGGAGACCAGAGAGAGCCAAACGAGCAGCACAGGAGGTGAGAGGGTTCGTGAACATAACTAACAGAAGGAAGAGTGCAAAGTGGAGGGGCCGCAGTGCGGGGAGAGAATGCCGACAGTCGTAATTGGGTATTTAGCAATGCTTTCATACATCGATTAAAATGGATTCTTACGCTAATGACGCGTCCGTTGGATCGTGCACGTAGGTCCAAATGAACCACAATTCACGCTAAATGTGCATAAAACGATGTCCTGGCGTTACATTAACGCTAAGTGGGTGAATAAAGTTCTGCAAGGTAGGAGGGGAAAAAATTGGAGAAAAACTTGAAATTGTAAAAATGAGACCAAAATATAGATATATTTTTTATCGTATTATGATCCCTGAATTGTGCGAACATCGATTTGCTGGAGGGGGAAGTTGGGGGGGTGGTGTGTGGGTGGGTGTGTGAGTGTGTGAGTGTGTGGGTGGGTGTGTGTGTGGGTGTGTGGTATGGGGAGCGGTAGTGTAGCGGTAAGCGCGCTGTGCTACGAACCTGGCTGCCCGGGTTCGATTCCCGCTCACGGCCAATAACACCAGTGACGATTATCTAAACTGGCCCTGGGCCTCCCCTAGGTCGACTCAGCCTCAAATGAGTACCTGGTGCGGTGTGTAAACATCACCACTGGGGAGACAAAGGCAGTCGGGCGTGGTGCTGGCCACCCAACCCCCTCGTGTGCCGCTCCGGCCTTAATAGGTGCTCGCTAACAGCACTTGCCCCTACAGTCGGTTAAGGCTATATGAGAGATCTTTGTATGTGGGTGTGTGTGGCTGTGTTGGGGAATATTTATAATTTCTGGTGGACAGACAAACAAGTCAACGAAGGCGTGCGAAGAAGGTTGGGACCGAAGCTTTAGTTTCTTGCTAAATTATTTTCCATGTCGCTGGTAAACTTGAGTAGGAGGAACCTGCCTCAGTTTCAGATTATTTTGAATTGCCCTGTGAGCCAAGAAGCTCTTAAGGTCGGGTTTCATCAATAAAAGCAACACGCCGTTTCCGTGACAGATATAAAACATCAGAGAAAAATAAATGAATGATACAAATGAGTAAATAAAATAAATGTAAGAAATAATATCATTTTAAATATAACATTTATCTTTTAAACGCTGTAGCCAATTAAGGAAGAAAAAAAAGTTCAAGATTCGGCATAAAAAGTGCCAGCGGAAAAACACTCCTTTTCCCAAGAAACACTAAATTTTAATGTCCAAAAATAAAATATAAGTACGCCATCAATCAACAACAACGACATTTCACCAA